>NC_045426.1:103160812-103760812 GCF_902635505.1 Sarcophilus harrisii
TTGAAGTAATGAAGAAGGAAATGAGAAAGATCAATGATGACACATTATCTATGACAGAGAGATGATGAATTTAAGTAACGAAATGCTATATATGTATGTGTTTGTGTGTATAAGCAATTAGGGGATTTGTTTTAATTAACAATGAATATTTTTTATGAAATATTAATTTTTATTCCTTCCCAATGGAGTAGGAGTAAGGAAATTTAAAAAAATTCAGTGTTTTTTTTTTTTAATTGTCATGTGGGGAGATGCTACTGACATGAAATGAAAGTACAAAGAAGTATGCTTTCTCAAGAGATCAGCTTATTATTAGTTTTATTTAACTCTTTTGTTACACAAGACTTCTCATACAGTGGGAATAATCCATACATATTTATAATGCAAAAACAAAACATATCAATAAAGTTTTAAAAAATTCCAAGGAATAGAAGACATACCTTATGGGACTTAAGAATGTCAAATGCCCCTATTTTCATAAAAGAGAAGGGAATAGATTTTTCACACTATAGGTCAGTGATCCTAACTTAAATTCCAAACAATTCTATTGTATATTATGAAAAATGTGTTAATGAACATTTAGAAAAGAAAGTACATCATTTTTTCAAAGAGAATTCATGTCACACTAACAATTTTCTTTGATGAAATAGCTACTTGATTAGTAAATGAGGGAAGATCAAGGCAGGGCAGATGTATTAAGAGTTGTCCTGGATTGTCGAAAAGCATTTAACAAAGTTTCTTCTCATGGACATGAAGAAAGGTGACTGAGAAAATAGTATTCAGAACTGGCTGAAAGGCAGAACCAAAAGATTAGTCATTAATCGTTTGATGTCAACTTGGAATTAAAGTCTCTAGTCAATTGTCCCAGGGATTTGTCTTTGGACTTATGCTATTTTATATTTTTAACATGTTGGATGAGAATCAATATTTAAAGAGATCTCAAGAGGCTAGAACACTGGGATGACTCCAATAAGATGACATTTTAGGAGAGGAGCAGACCTCTGGTTTTATTAGTATAAGAAACTCCCAATAAAAACATTCCCTTGACCAATGAGGACCTGAAAATATGCTTTGCAACTTAGAATCATATAGTTGCCTGAGAAAACTAAGAGATTAAATGACTTGCCCAATTTTATACAGAATTTGTCAGAAATTGGACATGAAGCCAGATCTTTTTGTCCACTTTCTATCTACTACACCATACTGTCAGTTAACAATTCAAGGATAATCTTAGTAGGAATAAATATTGCCCTATATTTGTGTGCAAAAAATTAACTTCAAAAGTAAAACTTAAAGGAATCTTGACTAGAGAGTAGTTTGTATAAAAAAAAGAGATAAGATTTTGGATTATAAATTTTATATTTTAATTATATTTAATTATCACATATTTTAATTATGTGAGATAGAAACTAATAAAGCAAATGCTATAGTGAATTGTTTTGGGTGGCAAAGTTTCCAAGACTAGAGAGGATGATAGTCCCACAGTATTCTGACATGGTCAGTCTACATCCAGAATTTCTGTTTAATTCTAGGCAATACATTTTGCAAGAACATTAATTAGTTGAGATACATCTAGGAAAGCAAAACCAGAAAGAGAAGAATTTAAAGATGATTCTATACAAGCATCTGGGGATATACAACCTGGAGAAGGTTAGGGGGTATTGTGACTTTGACTTTGTGGCCTAAAGACAGAAGAGCAAGTAGCTCTTATTCAACTTATTCAAGTTGGGTCTATATGGCAGAACTAAGAATGAACAATATTAATTAAAGAAGAATAGATTTTTGTTTGATGCAAAAAAAAAGATCCCTAAATAATTAAGTCTATGTAAATTTAGTGAGGTACCTCTTCAAGTAGTAGGTTTCCTTTACTAGAAATTTTAAGTAGAGATTCACAGATTATTTGTTAGGATTGTCACAGAAGGGATTCTCAGTCAGTCAGTTTGGCCAAGATCACCTGTGAGGTTCCCCCATCCCAGGCAAGAAATTCTGTGATTTTAAAACAACTTCTGGAGTAAATAGGCACAAAGTAATTTTAGATGCCATCTGTCCTAGAGATGAGGGAAAAGACTAAGTACCTGGTGCAGAATAATATTGCTTGTGCAGACAGTTATTATTTAGCAGAAATAGGACTGAACTGTGGCATCCTACCACCCATCATAATTAATTCTCTTGCTATATAGACTTAATTTCTAAGTTAAAAGGCTAAGTTTAAAGGCTACAGACATAAAATCCATACAAACACATACACATACTATCAGTAAGCATTTATAGGAGCTAAGTGCTATTGACACAAAGAAAGGCAAAAGTGCTCCCTGACATCAAGGAGGTTATATTCTGATTTGAAAGATAAAATACAAATAATCATTGACATAAAAGGTGTAGAGTACAAATGGGAAGTGTAGTTGGTGGATTGGTAAGCCCAGGAAAAGGCTTCCTAAAAAAAGTAGGATTTGAACTGATTCTTGAAGGAAGCCAGGAAAACAAATAGGTGAAATGACATATACATTCTTCCTGTCTGTCTCAAATATGTCACAGGTTTCATGTTTAACATAACTTGCCAGAATTGGCATTCCAATAAGATAACTTTTGAGAATTCAGAGCCATCTCCTTTGAATGATGAGGTAACAAAAGTGAATGTCAGGGGAGAGAAAAAAAAGATGAAAAATTACACAGTCCTTGCCTTTTGGGAACTTATAGTCTATTCACAGAGAAAGGATTAAGAGAAGTAGAAAAATAAGTATAATAGAAGGGACAGTGTGACTCGGGCAGAAGGGAAATCCACACAAAATCCACTAAGACTTTTTAAGAAGGGATGAAAAGGGAGCTTCCTCCCTCAAGCTCCAAATCAACGCAAATATGAAATCCCAGCCTATCCTAAACTCTCTGGCAGTCCTTTCCACACCAGAGTGACAAACAGATAAATACAGTTGATGCATTAATCACACCATAAAGACACTCACAGCTCTCTATTTTCATATGACATTTCTGGAAACATTTTAAGTTACTTGTTTAGCACCCACGTAAATAAAACTGCCCACATAATGGGTAATTTAATTATAGCTAATCTTATTTACCAAAACAAAACTGGGTCTACAATCAGTGCCAGAAAGCCAGAAATGTTGCTCTAAGGAACTCAGCCAGAGGCAAGTTTTTTATTCTCTCATTGTAAAAATAAGCTTTCCACTTCCCTTCCCCACCCCCACTCCCCACCCCACATTAGACTGCAAATGTGTTCCTAGATACTATGTTCAACTGGATAGAAGACAAACAATTTGGGGTTCCAGACAACTTGGATTAAACATAAATATATCAAGGTCTAGTGGACTGAGGAATAGCCTTCAAGTCTAGAAGATCTAGATTCAAATATGACACGTTTCTCCCAACTCTCTCAGATTTTTAGGTTAGAGTTGAATTGCATAGTAGGAACCATTTTACTGAAGTGATGAAATCATAGTCAAACCAAAGAGGGAAAGTAATCCAATAATTATAACATCCCACTCTCAACCCAGTTTGGGGTCCAGACCCCAGTTGGCAGGGGAGTTACCCTTGGATATGGTAACTCTTGATTCCCTCTTTATTATTCCATGAGTGAATAGACTATAAGTTCCCAAAAGGCAAGGGCTGTGTAATTTTTCATCTTTTTTTTTCTCTCCCCTGACATTCACTTTTTATACCTCATCATTCAAAGGAGATGGCTCTAGACTGAAGCTTCCGCTGCCATGAAAAAGACAGAATTTATCATTAATAATATCATTTATTTAGAGCTAGAAGGAATATTGGAGGTTACTGAGCCCAGCTTTACAGATAAGAAAACTGAGATCCAGACAGATCAAGTTCCCAGGATTTGTATTTAAAGTCTGAGCTTCTTAGCTCCCGGTCTATATCCACTGCATAGGCTTTCTCACTTTAGGTTCATGTTCTAGAAGGTAGAAATTCATATCGGTATTATCATCACCAAACAATTGCTAAGCATCTAAGTACAAGACGTTGTATTGTCAAGGTACTAGGGATATGACAACATAAATGGTACAAATTCTGATTTCCGATACATGTTGGTTCAACTTTTTCTGATAGGAGAGAAATTAGAAGGAAAAAAAAATGATGCAGTTCTTAGACCAAATTCATTCATCTCAAACCATATTTCCCTCCCAGTGAAACCTCTCAAATCATAGTTAAGACTTTTTTCAGAAATCTTTCAATTCAATAAGTATTTGCAAAGCACCCCCCCCCAAGTAGGGCATCCAGCCAATTGGATTCAAATCTTATTTCAATATCTTATCATCATATACACCCAGGGCTTGAAGCTTATACCTGCAAAGTTTCTGTCAAGCTGGATCATAGCATCATAGATAGAAAGCTTAAAGGGGCACTAGAAAACCAGCAAATTTCAACCCTCTCGTCTCTTAAGAGACAGAAATGGAAGCATAAAGAAATTGAATGATTCTGCTTTATCATTAGTAAGTTGCTAAGAAAATATCTGAACCCAACTTTTTCTGACTCCAAAACCAGTACCTAAGTAACAAATCGTGTAGCTTCCTGATACAAGGAACCAATTTAACTAACTATAAGGCTGCTCAGTACCAGTTTGGCCAAAAGATGATGGTGTGATTTGTTTTGTTTTTCAGCCTCAGCAACTCACATAAATCATCTACTATAGCCAAGAGGGATTGTTATTATCTATCTGTCTATCTATCATCTCTCTATCTTTCTATCTATCTATGCATCTACCTAACTATAATATATATATATATGTATCTTTATATATATAATATAGTCCCACTAATAGCATCATGATTACTAGAAATATTCAAGAATTTATCAAGCCAAAGAGCCCCACAGATTAGAAGGAAGAGAAGAAATATTTAAGATGATAATTAATATTTTATTTTAGATGGTCTTTTCTGCTCATATTAATTTTTTCACTAATCAGGAAATCAAGAGCCAAATCTTCCCCAAGAAGCATACATGTCTATAACTTTCCTTTATTTTTTTCATACAACTGACAAGGTTAAATGGAATGATAACAGGTCCCCCAGATGTCATGCATGGATTTAGTTCATAAAGACAACATCCAAACAAACTCAATTTTAGGTTTCAAATTCACTATCTTTTTTTTTTAATCAAAAAACCAAAACACTGTATATTTCAGAAGAGGAGGAGGGGGAGAATTGCATATTTAAAGCCAGAGAAAGAAAGGTTCTGGTCTCTGAAACTCTAGTCAAAAGCCAGAGTGCCCTCTACTGGATATGAATAAAGCAAATTAATTAAGTCATGCTAGAAAAGAGTTGATGGCAATGTTCTCTGATTCCAAAAACCTAAATAAACCACTATTTGAGTACAAATATTCTACTAACGAAAAATATAAGCAAGAAAATATGATAGTCCCTTTGACTGTGAATCAGGGAATATTGTATGCTCCAAAACTGAAGGGAAATTTAAAGGTAATGACTCAATGGTCAGCATAAGGAAGCTGCTGTTCATCAACACAGGTAGTAATACAGGCACAAAGACTGATAAATAAATGATTGAAAAACTGCTGGGAAAATGGGATGGCAATCAAAAGAGGAAAAGGGAGTTTTAGATCAGCACCTTATACTCTATAAAAATTGTAATAAGTTCCACATAAATAATCTAACTCTAAAATGACACATCATTAAAATTAGAGAATCAAGTATATTTTTCAATAGTGAATAGCATAAGAATTCATCAGGAGTCATGTACAGAAGAGATAAGAAAACAAATAGACCATTTCATTTACATAAAATAAAAAGGATTTTATGTAAATTTTTTTGCTGCTCTTATTCAGTCATTCAGTCATGTCTGACTTTTTTATGATCCCATGGACCATAGCATGGATCCTTCTATCCTAATACAGCTAGGTAAAAGAAGAGAGAGTTGTAAAAATCTTTGCATTGAAAATATCCAGTAAAAATTCAGCACCCAAAATCTATAGAGAAGTGACAAATATAAAAGACTAAGTCATTCCCTAGAGGCACCTACATAGCACAGAAGATGGAGCGCTGAGCCTAGAGTCAGAAATATTGTTGTTTCCTCATTTTCCAGTAGTGTCTGATTCTTTGAGACTCCATTTGGGGTTACCTTGGCAAAGACATTGGAGTGATTTGCCATTTCCTACACCAGCTCATTTGACAGATGAGAAAACTGAGGTTAACAGGGTTAAGTGACTTGCACAGGGTTACACTGCTAGGAAATGCCTGCAGCCAGATTTGAACACTGGAAGGTAATTTTTCCTGACTCTAAGACTTCTACTTTATTCATTGAACCACCTAGTTGCCCTAGGTCATGAATACCAGAGTTTAAATCCAGCTTCAGAGACTTATTAACTATGTGAATATAGGCAAATCCCATAATTTCTGACTCAATTTCTTTAACTTTGAAATAAGGACAATAATATCATTCACTCCTCAAGTTTCTTATGCGAATTGAATGATATTGTATTTGTAAAGCAGTTAGCAGAGTACCTGGAATGTAATAATTAATAAATGCTTATCTCCTCTTCTCAACAAACAAGAAACAAAGACCATGAACAAATGGCTTTCAGAGAAGCAATATATTATTAGTAGCCCCCTAAAGTTCAGAGTCACTAGAAATCAGATGAACATTAAAACAACCGTGTTTTATTACCTGACAAGTAAGCATGCTAAGATAAGGAAAAACTCATCAATGGAAGACCTTCTGAGGAAGCCAAGAATGTTTACTTGTTACTGTTGGACTTGCAAATTTGTTTAACTCTCCTGGAAAAAAGTCTAGAATTATGCGAGGAAACTTATTAAATTGTCTTATCCTTTGATCTAGAGGTTTTACTATTGGGACTATTCTCCCTGTAACTTTACCCTAAGGAGATTATTAACAACAATAAAATGTAAAAATGATCATTGCACCATTATTTGTGATAAATAACTAGAAACAAATTGTAGAAGCAAACTATAATTAGGAAGCTGCTAAATAAATCAAGGTTTATGAATGTAATTGACTATTATTGCACCATAAGGAATGAAAACATAAACATTTTAGAGAAACCTAGGAAGATTTTATAAAGTTTTACAGAATGAAGAAAATAATACTCAAAAAACAATAGACTTGCTGACTTCAACATGGAAAGACAATAAAATTCTGGTCAAATACAATGATTGATGCTGTAATCATAGAGTCAAAGTTAAAGGACTCAACTCTCTTTTACATTAATGAGTAATAAGCTAACTTTGGGTGATGGTATACTTTGCAGGGAGTGTATACTGGGGCAGTATTTGTTGCATTAATATGAAATGTATTAATGATTTAAAATAAAAGAGGTAGTATAAAGGATATCATTAGAAAATAAGGCAGATCTGTCATATAAATACACTGGGATATAAAGGATGGACAACTTCAGTACTACACTCCACATGAATTTAAAAGATTTAGAGATGGAAATGTGTAGTAAATTTGGTGGACTTTGGACAAACAGGTAACCTCCAGTGGTGAGACTGAGACGTGTTTTAGTATATTCCCAGAGAAATTCAGAAACATATCTCTGATGTCAGATACAACCACTAGGAACCTGCTTAGCATCAGATGAACTCCCAGATACTTAGGGACTCCAGCAGTGCTCCAGTGTCCTTTCATCCTGGGAACAAGCTCAAATTAAAAAAAAAAAAAAAAGAAAAGAAAAGAAAAAAGAAAGAAAGAAGACCAAAAAAAAAAAAATGAGCAAAAACCAATAACAAAAAAGAATCTGATCATAAAAAGTTATTATAGTGATAGGGAAGACCAAGATACAAATTCAGAAAGGAATAGCAATGTCAAAACAGCTATAGGCAAAAACCCAAAGAAAAATGGGAAGTAGTGTTAAGTTCAGAAAGGTGTCATAGAAGTATTCAAAAGAAGTTTAAAAGTAATATGAGAGGTAAAATAAAATTGGGCAAAGAAACAACAGTGATATAAGGGAATGATGAAGAAAAAAGTGACTGGAAAAAAACAATTCAAATATCAGAGGGTCACAATTAGGATTACAAAGGACTTAGAAGCTACAATACTAAAAGATTGGAGGTCATGGAACATGATATTCTGGAAAGCAAAGGGCATAGGACTACAACCAAGATCACCTCCTCAGCAAAATTAAGCATAATACTTTAAGAGGGAAAAAAGGTTATTCAATGAAATAGAAAGATTTTAGTCTTTTACAAGAAGACCAAAATTGAACCAAAAATGTGATGTCCCATATAAACAATCAATTCTGGGAAACAATCCTTACAGCAAGTGTCTCTGATAGAGGCATTATTTTTTAAATATGTAGAAAACTAAATTTATAAAAATAAAAGTCATTCTCTAATTGATAAATGGTCAAAGGATATGATCAGGCAGTTTTCAAATGAAGAAATCAAAGCTATCTACAGGAATATGAACACAAATTAAAACAACTCTGAGATATCCCCTCACATCTATCAGAATGGCTAATTTGACGAAAAAAGGAAGATGATAAATCTTGGAGAGAATGTGAGAAAACTGGAACAATAATATATTGTTTAATGGAGTTGTGAACTAATTCAACCATTCTGAACAGTAATTTGGAGCTGTGCCCAAAGGCCCAACCAAACTTTGTATACCCTTTGATCCAGCAATAACACTACTAGGTCTGTATCAAAAGAGATTTAAGAAAAGTGGAAAGGACCTATATGTACAAAAATATTTAGAGCAGCCCTTTTCATGATGGCAAAATACTGGAAACTAATGGGATGACTATTAAATAGGGAATGGCTAATAAACAAACTGATATATGAGTTAGATAAAATACTATTATGTTATTTAAAAAATGAACAGGAAGATTTTAGAAAAACCTGGAAAGACTTGTACAAATAGATGCAGAGTGAAATGAGCAAAACTAAGAAAACCTTGTACACAGTATCAGAAACATATGTAATGATCAACTATGAATGACTCAGTTCTTGTTGGATTAATATCCAAGACAAGGTCTCATAAAGGAAAATGCTATCTTCATCCAGAGAAAAAATTGATTGACTCTGAATACAGATGGAAGCATACTTTTTCACTTACTGTTCTTTTTCATGATTTTTTTTTCTTTTGATCTGTTTCTTCTTTAACAACTATGACTAATATGAAAATATGTTCTACATGATAGCACATGCATAAACTACACCAAATTGCCTACCATTTTAGGAAGAGGGGAGAAGAGAGAGGGAGAGAAATTTGGAACTCAAAATCTTGTAAATATTAATGCCAAAAATTGTCTTAACATGTAATTGGGGAAAAAATAAAATGCTATTTTAAAATAGATCAACAGATTCATAGTGAAGTATAACCAAGAAAATAATATCTATATGATACCACAAAACCATAAGTGAAAAAGAATATTATGTAAGTATAATGACCATTTGTGATTTGGGGGAAGCGATAAGAAAATGCAACACCTTTTCCTTTCATTTGGATAGGTGATGGAATATGAAATAGTTCACAATCAATTGGCCAGGCTGGTTAGTCCCTTCCTTAATAACTGAAGGAGTCCTACCGATAGTGTTAGAGCAGGAATTCTATCCAGAAGTGACCATAATGGAAAAACAGAATAATTCAATTAAATTAGGGGTAAGGAAGAAAGAACATTTAGGATTATCTCTGAAGGTGCAAAGTATACACAAAGTATATTCAAAAATAAATAGAAAGAAATGAAGAGACATATCAGTGAGGGTATCAGGGAAGGTATAGCATAGAATTTGGAATTTTATTTGTATTTTGAAGAATATGGTACTACTGATTATAAAGGTTTCAAATAAGGAAAAATGCATAAGGAATATCTTAGACAACAATAGGTGATAGAATGTTGTGAGAAATAGCAAAAAGTGTAATTAAGCTGGGTAAATAGGTTGGAACCAAGTTGTGAACTTCTGCAGCAAATTGTCACAATCAAAACTGAGCTTTCAGAATGTTAATTTGGTTTTTAATTTGTTAATTTGTTCAGAAAATGGATTGGAAAGAAGAGACTCAAAGCAAGCAGATGAATGTGGAGTCTACTACAATTTGGTTGGGAATTGATGAAAGAATAAAATAGAATGTTGGTATGTGACTTAAATGAAGGGAACAGATGCAAGAGATAATGTGGAAGAATAGGGGATAAAACATGCAATAGACCAGATATGTGGAGGGAAGAGTTGAAATGTTGTCCAACTTCCCTAATGAATATTGATTATTCATTAATAATTGATGACTGTTATACATTGTGTGTGTGTGTGTGTGCATGTGTGTGCGTGTGTGTGTGTGTGTGTAGATAATACGTGTTGCCTCTGGAGGTAGTGGGTTTCCTTTAGGAGATCCAAGTCTGAGTTGGACTTGACTAATCTGTAAAGTTCCCCCCATCTCAGCTTTTCTGGATAAAGACAGAGACTGACTCTTGTGCTCAGAATTCAGAATGCTGCTCTTTACTTCAAAATCAAGTTCTAAAGAGAAAAGTTTCTAATCTAATATATACATTTGTTAGAGTAGTGGGTCCAAAATTGAGCATTATTAGTCAATATCCTTTTGAGCTATAATAAGTCAATTAGGGAAAATCATAGACACGAATTTTTCTTTGAAAGACCAGTTCTATTTGCAGAAAATTGTGGTGAGGATTGGGGAAAAAAAAGCAAAGGGTGGAAAATTCTTATTTCTCTGCCATTAACCTCAAACTTAACAACTAAAGGGAAAAAAAAAAAAAAGCATGACAAGATCTTGTTCTTAAGTGCTAATTTTTTTTCCTTCTTTCTTCCAAAGCATAAAGTACATAATCAGAGAATGTTTATATAGGTTATTTTTTTTTTTTTGCAATTTTCTCCTATTTCTCTGAGGGATGAAGCATTATTTGCAAATGAGAGCTCCCATTTTTGAGTGACCATATTAAAAAATAATGCAGTAGTAGAGAGGCCTATTTTTAAATGTTCATTCCCATAGACTTTAAGATTTACCAAGCTTTTTTTTCCAAAATGACGGAATAAGAAAACCATATAAAGATTATTACTATCTCTGCTGTACAGATGAAGAAATTGAATTTCAGGGAAGCAATGTGACTTTTAAAAGTTCACACATTTCCATTAACTCTGTAAAAATAATGATAGCAAAAGTAACATTCATATAGCACTTTACAGTTGCAAATAATTTTACAAACACCATCTCATTTTATCCTTAAAAAAACCCTAAGAGATATTTGCTATTAATATCCTATTTAAAAGATGAGAAATCTGAGACAGACAGAAGTCAAATGATTTCTTTAGTTACAGAGCCAGGAAATGTCCAAGACCAAATCTGAACTCACGGCCTCCTAACTTTAAGTCCCACACTCTACATATACTTTCCATGTACCTAGTTTTTGCAGTTTATATCTTGAAAGAGAATATCTTGAAAGAAAATATCCTTGAAGCCAAGGATTGGGTTTTTGGCTTTTCTTTGTTGCCTTAGTACTTAATATAGTGCCAGGAACTTATTAGATACTTAAAAAATATTTGATGGCTCGTCTTGATAAAGGACCATAAGACCTAGGTTTTTGAACCTTGAGTTCTTGACTTCAAATCCAGAACTCTTTCCAGGAAGTCATGTTAGTAGAGCAATAATTAGAAAAAGGAAGGAAGGAAGGAAGGAAGGAAGGAAGGAAGGAAGGAAGGAAGGAAGGAAGGAAATCCAAGTAAAGAATGAAAAGAAATTAATTTTTTTTATTTACCTGCATTCCCACAGTAAATATAGTTCTACATTAGTCATGTCATGAAAGAAGAATCAGAATAAAAGAAAAACATGAGGAAAAAAATGAAAATAGTATGCTTCTACCAGCATTCAGACTCCATACTTTTTTCTCTGGATACAGATGACATTTTCCATCATGAGTCTTTTGAAATTATCTTGGATTGTTATATTTCTAAGAAAAGCTAAGTCTAACAAAGTTGATCATTGCACAAAGTTGCTGTTACTGAGCATTAAATTTCATTTTAAGGAAACAGATTATGCAATTATCCTAATGAATAAATCAATGAGGAGAAAGAATTTTTACTTTATACTATAACATACTTAAAATATACTCTTGCAGGGTGACAAATGTCTTAAGACTGCTTAGACAGTCTCAGATTATTTTCATTTATATCAGCAGAGGGCTCTGTTAGCAGTCCTTAATTCTTGGTTTCAGTCACTAGTTACTACACATACACACACACAAAACACACACACACATACACACACCATTATAAATATGCTTATCTAAGACTTAAAACCATCAATTCCTAGAAGTATCCCCTCCCTTTACTTTGTTGCCACAAAAAAGTTTATCCTATACTTGAATGTTTTAAATAGGAATGGATATGGTATTTTGTCAAAAGTTTTTTTCTGCAACTACTGATTATCATATGATTTCTGTAAGTTTTGTTAGGGATATTGTCAATTATGCTGAGAGTTTTCTTGACATTGAAACTGCCCTGTATTCCTGGTGTAAACCCCACCTGATCATAGTATATAATCTTTGTGAAAATTTGCCATAATCACCTTACTAATATTTTGTTCAAAGTTTTTGTATTGATATTCATTAGGGAAGTTAGTCTATAATTTTCTTTCTCTGTTTTAATTCTTCATGGCTTAGATTTCATTTAAGAAGCTGGGTAGGAGTCTTTCTCTGATTATTTTCCCAAATAGTTTATGTAGTATGGGAACTAAATGTTCTTTAAATGTTTTGTAGAATCTGCTCATGAATCCATCTGGCTCTGGGGATTTTTTCCTAGGGAGTTCATTAATGACTTGTTCAATTATTTTTTCTAAGATGGGGTTATTTAAGTATTCTATTTCCTGATCTATTAATCCAGGAAAATATTCATCAATTTTGCTCAAATATTCAGATTCTTTGGCATATAACAGAGTAAAATATCTTCTAATGATTGTTTTAATTTCTTCCTTCACCCTTTTCACTTTTGATACTGGATGTCTGGTTTTCTTCTTTCTTTTTTTCAATCAAATTAACCAATGGCTTATATATTTTATTGTTTTGTTTTGTTTTATATAAAACCAGCTTCTAGATTTTTCAGCTCAAAAGGTTTTTAAATTTGTTTGTGCAGTTTTACTTGGTTTGCTTTGGTTTTTGCTTTTAATCATATTAACTTCACCTTTGATATTCAGGATTTCCAATGCAATGCTCAACTAGAGATTTTTCATTTTTTTCTCCCTACTTTTTCTAGTTGGATTCATTGATCTATTCTTTTCCCATTTTATTGATGCAAGAATTTAGAGAAATAAAATTTCCCCTAAATATTTATTTGACTGTATCCCATAAGTTTTGGTACATTGTCTCATTGTTGCCATTCTAGTTAATGACCTTCTTGATTGCTTCTACTATTTGTTTTTCCACTCACTTATTCTTTAAATTATTTAGCTTCTAATTAATTTTAACCTATCATTCTACTGCACTTTGTTGAATGTAATTTTATTGCATCATGATCCAAAAAGAATACATTTAATTTTTTTTTTCTTTCTTACATTTAACTTGGAGGTTTTTATGCTTTTTTTACATGATCAATTTTTGTGTAGGTGCCATGTGCTACAGAGAAAATCCCATTCATTTGTCTCTAAAAGTCTGTTATCTCAAACTTTTCTAATATTCCATTTATATCCCTAGTTTCTTTCTCATTTTTTTTGGTTTGGATTTATTGAGTTCTGAATGGGAACAATAGAGGTCCCCCTCCCCCAGTATAGTTTTGCTACCTATTTCTTCCTATAATTCACTTAACTTTTCTTTTAAAAATTTGGATATTAAATCACTTGATGAACATATGTTTAATATAGTTTCTTTTCTTATCTCTTTTAATTAGATCTCTTTTTTTGCTTTTACTTTGAGATCTGGATTACTAGCTCTACATTTTTTTTTTTTACTTCAGGTATACCATAACAGGTTCTGCTCCAGCCCTGTGTGTGTGTGTGTGTGTGTGTGTGTGTGTGTGTGCATGTCTGTGCATCAAGAGTCTTTCAGGTATAACTGGGCTTCAAACACAAATGTGTTTTTTTGTAAACATATTATAGGATGCTGGTTTTTGTTCCCCTCTGCTATTTATTTTTTTTAAATTGGATAGTTCATTCCATTCACATTCATAGTTATGATTACTCCCTGTGTATTTTCCTCCATTATATTCTTTGTCCTATTTGTCCCCTTTCTCATTTCATTCTTTCCCTCCTCACCAGTATTTTACTTCTGTCTACCACTTCTCCTGATATGACCCCCCTTCTGTCAGTCTCCACATACCCTCCTCTCCCCTTTTACTTAATCCCCATGCCTCTTACTTCCCTCTTGGGTAAGATCAATTTCTATATTCAACTGATTGTGTATATTATTCCCTCTTTAATCCAGTACTGATGAGAGTAAAGTTCAAATAACACTCATCATCTTCCCTTCTTTCTCTTCATGTTATTAGGTCTTTCATGTCTCTTCATGTGAAATAATTAACTCCACTCTACATCTCCCTTCCTTCTGTACCCATTATTTTCCTCTTTATCATCCCTTATTTATTTTCATATCATTCCCTCAAATTCACCTTGTATTCATCTATCCCCTTGTTTTCTTTTCCCTTTTTCCATTTTTCAGCTTTTCTTAGGTCTTGATATCAGAGATCCAAATGTTGGTTTAATTCTGGTCTCCTTATGAAAGCTTGAAATCCTTCTATTTCATTTAATGTCCACTGTTTTCCTTGGTGTGTTTTATTAATTTCATTGGGTAAGTGATTCTTAGTTTTAGTTCTACCTGCTTTGCCTTCCAGAATATTATGCTTCATGTCATATGATCTTTTAAGGTTGCATTTACTATGTCCTTTGTAATCCTGATTGTGAGTCTATGATATTTGAATTCTTTCTAGCCACTTACAGTATTTTTCCTTGACCTTATAGTTCTGAGACTTGGCTATAATGTTCCTTGGGGGTTTTATTTTGGGATCTCTTTCCTGTTTTGATTGGTAGATTCTTTCAATGCCTATTTTGCTCTTTTATTCTAAAACATGAAGGTAGTTTTCCTTGATCATTTCTTGAAAGATGCTGTCCAAATACTCCTTTTGATTATGGCTTTCAAGTAGTTCAATGATTCTGTCATTGTCTCTCCTGGATCTATTTTCCAGGTCAGTTGTTTTCCCCATGAATTATTTTTACATTTTCACCTATTTTTTTCATTCTTTTGAATTTATTTAATTGACTCTTGATGTCTCCTAGAGTCACTGACCAGTTCTGACTCGTAAAGAGTTGTTTTCCTCCACTGATTTTTGTACTTTCTTAGCCAATTACACTCTTTTGTCCTCTTTTTCATACTATTGGCCAATTGTATTTTGTAAAGTGTTTTTTCAGTGAATTTTTGTATCTCCTTTCCATTTTACCAAATCTGCTTTTTAAGCCATTGTTTTCTTCTATCAAAATGTTGAATCTTTTTTTCATAATTTTTTTCATCACTTTCATTTGTTTTCCAAGTTTTTCTTCTCCTAAATGATCTTTAAGCTCTCATTTGAGCTCTTCCATGAATTCTTTCCGATTGATACCACTTCCCATTTTTTTTTCCTTGGGATTTTGCTCATAGTGATTTCGAAATTATTGTCCTCTTCTGAGTTTGTGTCTTGAGCTTTCCTCTCAACTTAACAATTTTTTTATAGTTGTTTTTTTGCCCCTCATTTTTTATCTTTTCCCGTTTTTTTTTTAAATTGATCCCTGTTGCTAGGATGAAAGGGGGACTGTCTCAGAGGCTGCAGGTACTAGATGTTTACTTGGTACTACTCTGATATTTCCCTGAGACTCACAGAGGACTCATGTCTAGTATTGCCCTGTAGGGGTCTATTGGGGGTAGATAGAACTATTCAATGCCATAGAGGTCTAGAAGCTTACCTAGTGCTGAGCCAGGGTCCTAGTAGTTGTATCTGGTGTGGGGGATGTTTCTGCATTTCCCTGAAGTTACATTGAAGTATGTGGTAGCCTGAACACTGGAGGCTCCTTGTTTGCCTAGGGTTATTTTGAAGCAATACCAGGGTCCAGCTACCTGTTTGCTTAGGCACCTTGAGGGTTGGAATTCACATCTTTGTCCAGTGCTACACTGAAGCATATGATGGCTCTCAGAACTGGAGTCTGCTCATTGCTCTACCTGGAGGTTGTCTCTGCCCAGGACCACGCTGAGTTATGTGAAGGTCCTGGTATTGGTATTTGCATGTTTCACTGTACTAGGGCTCAGGATCCACCACTGGTTTTCTGAGATGAGACTTGCTACTGGCTTGCTGGTATACTCCCTGTCCTGAACTGCTTATTCCCTCAAACCAAGTGAGACAGACCTTTCTTGAAGATTTTCCCAGTTTCTTGGCCTTGAATTGTTTCACCCCATTTTTTTTGGCTGGTTCTGCAGTTCCATAATTTGTTTTGGAGTGCTATTTTATGGCTTTCTGGAGGTGAATAAAGGAGAGTTATGGCAATTTGCTCCTTACTCTGCCATCTTAGTTCCCAGAAGTCATGACCTCTTCTTGATGAAGCCATTTATACCGGCTTTTAGTGATTTCTATTCTGTAGTATCAGAAGTTTACAACTTCCTTTTCCAAACTATCATCTTAATGGTATATGAAAGGGAATTAGCCTAGGCTTTCATTTGATTTGAGAAATTCTCTAGTGAAAAAACTTCCTCTGCCAATGCAGGCCAGCTCCTTTTTTAAAATGGGTCATCTGAGAAAGATAACTAGAAAATTTAGAGAATTAAACTGTCCAGCATCAATACAGATAATATGTATTAGAAGCCTTCTATTGAAACCAGGTTTTTCTGATTTCAAAACAGGATGTTCATGCAGTATACCATGATGCTTTTCCTCCTTAATGACATGTTCTAGAGTTCTGCTAAACATTCAGTCGATTCAGTAAGAGAAGTCAAATTCATTAACCCAGAAGCTGCAGCATTTATCCTTTTTTTGTTAAAACAAGGGCATTTATTCTTATCCATTTCCATGGATTCTCTCCTATTTTTAATTACCCTTCAAAGATCACTGACAAAAACCCTGCAGTTACATCTCCCTGTTTACCATGTTGATCAAATGCCTCCTATGTACAAGGTATTATGCAAAGCACTAGAAATAAAAAGACAAAGCAACACAAAAGTCCTTGCTTTCAAGAAACATATATTCTACTGTGATTAGACCATCTACACACAGCCAGAGAAATGCAAAACAATGTGAAGAAAGAACTTTAAATACTAGTGAGATCACTGATAGCTTCATGGAGGAGTTGGTACTTGCAATGAGCACTAAAGAAAGATGAGAAACTCTCATCCTTTCTCTTTACCTTTTGAAACTTATTCTTCTAGGGTATATTATTTTAGACTCTCCACAGATTTACTCTTTCTTTATCTCAAATTTTATTTTGGAGATCACTCATCTCCAAGACTTTTATAATTTCCTCTGACCAGTTAATCCCCTCTTGTTAAAATCAAATCCAGAACAGCAATTCCCTCATCATTTTTTGTTCCATTTGAGAAAAATGAAAATATCACAAAGACAAGTCAAGAAATTCCCCATTACAACTAGAACATATTTCATTGTCAGGTGTGTGGTCATTTTGCTGAGTTCTTTATCTAATCCCTGCTTCTGTTCAGATGGACTATAGTATTCACACATGACAATAACACTTCTGACTCTGCACTTGTTTTTATTCTTTCGTGTGCCACTTATGACTTGATTTAGAAATACAGAAAATTGCTATAAGATTTAGCCTTTGGAAATAATAAACCCAATTTCTATTAAGAATAGACTATTTCCCCCCAAACCAAAGTTTTGTGATATCCTTGGAAGAGTCCTTGATATGTAACCTTCAAAGACACTTTTGCTTGGACAAAAGAGTTTTCTCAAACACTTGAGGATATTCACTGCCTTTTTCAACCTAGATCCAAATCACTTTCCCTACTTCTCTCAGAGTATTCTCCTTCCCACTCTAATTTTAATTAAATTGAACCATCAGCCTTCTTTTGTTCCTTGCCCCGTCCTCTCTGGCCCTTTATTCCAATCATGTCCCATAATTAGAGTGCTTCACACTTTTGGCTCCCAATCTTTGTTTTACAATGTTTCTTCCTTCAGAGTCTACTTTGACTCTATCCCCAGTTCTACTACCAACCTCTCAAAAAATGATCTTTCCTCATAGTATTTTGTCTGGACCTCTCCTTTAAACTTTACTTACTATTTATACCTTTAAACCTAGTTATTTGGATGCATGGCACCCCACCCAAATCACCATCAGATTACAAGCATTCCAAGGGTAAACAGGTCCATGTTGTATACCACATAATCATTTGTCATAGTCTGATTTGGGGGTGCTAGAAAGCATCATCATTATATGGAATTTCATTTTTGGGGAGCCAGTAAGTCCTTGGGTAAAGTTCTGCTCCCAACTGCTGCCTAGGGGCATTGAAAGGCTTCAAGGAATACTGTAAATATGGCTGGCATTATAAATTGCCTGTCATTTGCATTACCCTGCAATAGCCATCGTGGAGAAATCAGAATCGTACCTTCATTTAGGCAAGGAAAAAAGTCTCCTATGACATACAAAACATTACTTTATTCATTGAAAGATGTCTCGGTTTTATACTACAGATGCTGTATTAACTACTATATCATGCACTATTTTATACAGGAGAACTGTTTGTTTATACTAATTTTAAAAAATAGACAAATTTTTGCCACTAGAGGGCAATCCGGGGCTCAGTAACCCATATTATTTCTATTTAAACAACAACAAAAAAAGGAAAATTAGCTTAGCACCAAAAACCTTACATTTAGAGACTTCTCCCTGTCCTTAAATTAATCCTTCTTGGGACAGCTCTAGCTATTAGGAATTGATGACAGAGGAAGGAATTATTAACAATGATTTTGTCTAATTTTTTTCCTTTGTGAGAGAATAATCTTCAGACAGGGGCTCAAAAATTTCTGGTACAAGATAGTCCAAATAGTCCTTCAAATACTTGAATATAATTCTTCTATGCTTCTTAAATCTTTTCCCCTATCTAAACATATTCAGCTCTTTCAATCAATTCTTGTATGACCTACTTTCAAGTACCCTCCAGCGATCTTTCTTCTTCCTCTGTTAGTTACCCAGTTTAATCAAAATCCTTTCTAAATCGTGTTTCTAGAATGGAATACAATTTTCTGGGTATATTCTGAAAAAGGCAAGATGTAGTAAAATAATCACCTTCCTATTTCTGACCATTAGGCTTACATTAGTGCAGCCTAAGAGCAAATTAGTTTTTTGGCTGCCATGTTGATTCATCTTGATCTTTCAGTCCACTTAAAATTATCTTTTCATAGGAATGGTTATAAATGTTATACTTTTATCTTATAATATTCTTAAGTTGATTTTTAAAAAATCCAATTATAGGCTTTTAAGTTTATCATAATAAATTTAATTCATTAAATCTAGCCCATTTTCTAACTTAAAGGCCTTATGAGTCCTCATTTTATTTTCAGACAAGTTATTTATCCCTCCCATCCTCTCATATTAACTCTAAAATTGATAAAACTGCTATCTGTGCCTTTATCCAAAGTGTTGATATGATGTTGATACATAAGACAGGTTGATGTAAATAGATAAGATCAGCATTTAATGAGAGAATACAGTCCTCAAGATTGACCTTAATTATCCAAAATTACACCTTGGTTCTGTTCATTCAACTACTTCCAAAATTAACTAATTCTACTACCATCTTGTACAGAGACATCAAATTCTCAGGAGGAAAGACTAAATTAGATTAAAAAATAATTATGAAATGTCTAACAAAATAAATAAAAATATAATAGAAAGAAGATGTCAGTTTATGGTTTTCTAAATTGATATGTAGCCTGCAAGTTTCTTTTTGAGTTCGATATCACTGACCTAGTCTACATATCTAGGCTCAGCCACAAGGACATTGTGACATCTTCTCTTAAATGAGTTCCTGAAATTCATGTATTTGGCCTCTATCAGAAGTTCTAAATCTGGGGGGGTCTATAAATTTTTTTTAATAATTAATACCTGCATTTTACTATAATTGGTTTCCTTTACAGTCCTAAGCCTTGTATATATTTTAAAGCACTGTCTTGAGAAGGGTTCGCTAGTTGTCATCAGACTAACAAAGAGATTAATGACACATAAAAAAGTTAATGATCTAGAACATTGCCCTAATATGGGTATAAGAAAAGGTATTAATATCTACTGAGCTCAGAACCCTGTTCTAAGCCTCTGTGGAAGATTCAGTAATCTAATTTACCTATCTCCTAAATCTGACCAAAAAAAAAAAAAAAGAAAAGAAAAGAAAAGAAAAAAGAATATTTTTTAATGCTCTGATTTGTTCTTTATAAACATCGCTCTTAATAATCATATATTTTTTCTAACTTCTCAGATTATCTTTTTTGTAATGTGCTGTGAATTCATATTATTTATCATCATCATTAATAAGAAGCTCATATTTATCTTGAACTTTGTAGTTCAAATTATCCTTTAAAAATAATTTTGCCAGGAATCAAACAAACTGACTGGCATATTATTTATGGAATCAAATCTCTGTGTTTCTAAAAATACAAACATTTGCTTATTTCTAATTCTTGTTCAATCCCTCCTGTTTTCCATGATATTTTGAAGATATTTGAATCATTGAAAGAGGCTATGCAATTACATCCTCCACATTTTTCAGAACCCTGGGATATAGTTCATCTATATTAGGTGATTTGGAATTACAGAATGTGGCTGAGTAAACAACTACCTTCCCATTTATCTTGGGTTTCAACTCCCTGTCACCTATTTTTATTCTATATTTTTCAGTCTGATCATCATTCTTCTTGGTAGGAAAAAAAAACCAGACAAAATAACTGCTTAATAGTTCCTTCTTCTCAGTGTCATCCATCATTATTGATCTTACCTCCTCTTGGTCTTTCCCCAAACATTCATTTTTAAAACCTTGCTGTTAATTTTAGTATTCTTTTGTCACAAGCCTCAATTATTATTCTCATAAGAGGCATCACATACTTATATTCATTTTCATGTTCCTGCTCTTATTGGACAAGATTTGGGTATATTAATGCACTATACTGTATAGGTATACCAATGAATCATTCTGCAAAAATATTTGGGAACTATGTTCGATAAACACATACTCTTTGAATCAAAGATACCATGTCTAGGTCTATGCTCCAAAGAAATTAAAAGAAGGAAATAGTCTGGTTTTTGCTATTTAGTTTTCAATTGTGCCTGCCTCTTTTGAGGTGATTTTCTCAGATAAGATTCTGAAATAGTTTGTCATTTTCATCTCTATCTTATTTTGCAGATGAGGAAATTGAGGAAAACAGTGTTAAGTGACTTGCCCAGAGTCACACAGACACACAGTGTCTAAAGTTGGATTTGGAGTCAGGACCTGTCTGCAGGTCCAACACTCCATCCCACTCCATCCACTGTGCTAATTGGGTCCTTGTAAAAGAATTCATAAATAAACAAATATTTATTGTAGCTCTTTTTTGTGTGTGTGGTAGTAAAGAATTAGAATTTGAGGAGTATTATCCATCAATTGGCAAATGGCTAAACAAATTATCACCTATGAAAATGATATAGCACTGTTGTGCTATAACAAATGATGAAAACAATGGTTTCAGAAAAATTTAGGAAGACTTGTATGAACTAATGGAAAGTGATCAGAACAATTTCTTCAATAAAACGGATAGAAAAATATAGTTTCTTTGATTCAAATACCAATCACAATTCCAATGGACTCATGATGAAACTTGTTTTCCATATAAAGAGGGACAACTGATGATTCAGTGTGAAGATTGGAACTTATTTTCTTCTACTTTTTGCTTTTTTTTCTTAGATGATGACTAATATGGACATTTGCTTTTCCATGTCTAAACATCTTTATAATGATTCTTATTTTTCTTGCTTTCTCAAAGACTGGGAAAGGGAAAAGAAAAGAGGAAGCGAATTTGGAATTGAAAATAAAATCTAATAAAACTGAATTAAAACTAAACAAAGTCTTCAAAGTTTTTGAGGAAGTTACTCTGCCTCCAACTAAGAGTTTGCTAGCTAGCTGTAATTGAAAAATCAAACAATTTTTGTAAAAGCGCAAATTCAACAAACATTTTAAGTTCCATCTATATTTTATGGACACTCTTATGAGTGCTGGACATATAAAACTGAAAACAAAATGATCCCTACACTCAAAGAGCTGATATTACATGGGGGAAAGGGGTGTGGAATATGATTTTTGTGGAGATAAATTCAAATTTGAAGAGAGAGAAAGAAAATACTTCCAAGTGCAATTGTTAGAGAAGAATTCATGAAGGAGATTGCAGCTGAGATAACTTGGCAAAGAAGAAATAATTTCAGAAGTCCTAGAATAAGGAACACATCCTAGGCAGGAGATGATGGCAGATGGCTGCATGTCCAGAACGGAGAACAGCAGTTCGATTCAATTTGACACTAACACAAAGCATGTAAACTAGAGAAATGTGAAGTAACAAGTAACAAGAGAAAGGTAAGGAACATAAATACCAGTCCAAGAGATGTGTTTCTAGGGAATTTCTTAGGAATTCCCTAGAAAGCCACTGGAGGTTTTTTCAGCAGGGAAACAGTCACATATTCAGATCTGTGCCTTAAGATTGTCTTGATATTGAGTAAAGGCCAAAAGGAAGGATTGGGGTGGGGGAAGCGAGAAAGGAAAGGAAGGAGGGGGGGAGAAAGGAAAGGAGGGAAGGAGGGAGTGAGGGAGAGAGGGAGAGAGAGGAATCCTGAGGCTGTGGGACCAGTTGAGAGTCTTTTTAAATGACCCTAAGGAAAGGGGAAAAACAGTGGTTGGGTAAACATTAGGAACATGAGTCTATAAAATAATATAATGGAAAGATGTTGGCACTTGATTAGACTCATAGTCTAGTGAGAAAAGTCTAAGAAACTTAATTCATGTGAATGTTGAATCCTTTGAAATGGTTATGTTATTGTAATTGTCACTGCATATTTCCATGGGGCTAGAACCTAATTATGATTTTCAGTAATACAAATTTGAATATACAGTTATCCCTTTCATATTGCTACTTTCCCCATCAGTTTCCAGATACTGTGGATTGGCATAACAAATTAAATGGGAATTTGGGGAAAGTTTTGCAGAAGCTGTAGATGACATGCAAAGGCCAACAGACAACACACACACAAATTTAGTAACTCTGAAATGCATAAAATACCTGAATTTTATTTTAGATTTTAATTCCATAATAATTCAAACTTCTCTGGTAGGAAGGGAAAAGTAGAATTTATGCAGATTTTCTTGATTACAAGGGTATCACATCCCTAATCTCAATGTAGAAGGGATAACTGTATCTGACTACTTTCATAGCATTCATTACTTGCACTAATCAAAAACTATCCATGATATGTTGAACTTGGAGAAACAGTTTTATATGTATATACACATAAATATAGCAAATAAATGAGAAGAGAGGAAGGTTTAAAGGAATAAACTCTGATTTCATTTTTACATATGTTGAGTGCAAATTGGCCATCCAGATGGAGTCCAGCAGGCAGTTGGAGGCACAGGAATTGAGTTGAAGGCCTAGATTAGTAGGGGATACGTATATGTATCTGTAAGTCACGTACATAAATCTCTGGCCAAGTCACAGAAAAAACACAGGTACCCACACACATACATATAAGTGTATATGTGTATATATAGAAGCACATATGGATATATGTGTATTATATATATATATAAATATAATGTATGTATATATACATGACATATCACAACTCAGTCTTATCACCAGTGCTTCCCAGAACATGGCATTCCCAGAGTGTTGCATTTAAATTCTTGATTTTTAAAAATTATCACTCATGTGAGCTGGAGAGTTCAATTGTGCAGTATCTGTGACATTATAAACAAGATAACCCAAACCATCCTCACCTGAAATATTTGGGCAACTACTGAAAGCAATGGATAGACTGTTGGATCCTAAATCAAGAAGATCCAAGTTATTTTTTTTCTTTATTTATTTTTAAAACACATTTTTCTATGAATCATGTTGGGAGAGAAAAATCAAAAACCCAAGTTCTAATCTGGTCTCAGATACCTCCTAACTGTGGACCTTTTGCAAAATCACTTAGTGGGGGGACAGGATGGGAACAAGGACACCATCTTCCTGTCCATCTACAGGTGTCGTGAGGACCAGCACACAGTAGGTACTCCCCTTCCTTCCCCAAGCCCACCTCAGGTATCCCACAACCCACACAGCAAAACAGAAAGAAAACACCCAGCCTTGTGATTTGTCTGTCTGCATTGTTTATTGGAGACAGCAAAGCTTTCTTTGATAGTTTATACATGAAGCAAGAGGAGCTGGTCTTTCATTTCACATGGTTCAGGATGGACATGGCACATCCGAAGCGGCACATTAAATCTCTGAAAGGATCTGTACAGTTTAGATAAATAGAACTCTGAGGGGCTCAACTAAGGGGACTCTTACAACCATTACAAAAAGACTGCCAATAGAGCTACGCACAGCACTGTACACACACAATGAGGCCAGGAGGGGCGGGAGTGAGAGCTGACTGGAGCCACACACCTTGAACTGCTCAGCACACACACACAAACCGTTATTTAGTCCTCATTGAGGGCAGAATATGCACAAATGGTGTTCAAAAATACGAGGGGACAGTGGAAAGAGAAAAACGGAGGAGGCTGATTTCTTGGTCTGTGAGTAGGAGATAGATATTTCCTGGTGCTTTTATTTGTCTCTGTGCCAAAGCATCTCAGGGAACCCACATGAGTAAAACTGCATTTCCCCTCCCTGCCCTCTTTCCTCTTCCCTTCTGTGCCAGCTCTGTGCCCAGCTATCCTGGAGAAACATGATCTCATGCACTATTTCTGCAGAGCAAGTACACTGGGTTTGGCAGCCTAAGCCCCTTTTTGTTTCCTTGCAGAATGTTTCTTCCCC
This sequence comes from Sarcophilus harrisii, assembly GCF_902635505.1. Taxonomy (NCBI): domain Eukaryota; kingdom Metazoa; phylum Chordata; class Mammalia; order Dasyuromorphia; family Dasyuridae; genus Sarcophilus; species Sarcophilus harrisii. Next base: position 103,185,748 of record NC_045426.1, read on the forward strand.
TAGTCTCTGGACCTCTCTTCCCTGGAAATCAAATGGGGCTTTTCTTTGATAGAAAGAGAGGAAAACCAGTGGTATGTCAGCGAGGGTATAAATGGCTACAAAGGACAGTTGGTTTTCAGAGAAGCCTTTGAATTTCCATTGTACCTTGTTCACTGACCACATCTCAAGACTATTCATTCAGATCAAAAGACAATGTGCTGGTGAGGCAATATCAGACAGCTTAGTGAGCTGGGGATCCTGGGGAGGGGGACACAGAGTGGCAAGAACATTTCTCTCTTGGAATGGAGAGCAGAGGCTTGAAAATGACCTCAAGGTGATAGACGTTATCTTCAATAGGATGGACTGACTACATTGAGCCACCCGGTCACGCCTCGGGGAGACATGACTACCTAAAGTGTGCAAACCGCGGCTGGCTGTGACCATGGGCTGGCCTTGTCTGGCAAGCAGGAGGCGCGTGCCATTCAACGTGCAGGAAGATATCGTCCATCACCACGGCCAGAGCAGGGCAGCCAGAGGGAACCAAAAATGCTCATTGGGACTGGGTGACGTGGACCACTGCAGCTGGTACTTGGGAGGTGCTTAAAGCAGCATTTCCAAAGCAGTGGCAATAAACTGAACTACCTGGGCCAAGAGTTGGTGAGTCAGCCAGCAAGACATCCTAATGAGGCAGAGCAACCAGAATCTCCACATAATTGATAGGGAAGAAACCTGACTGACCATGAAGCATCCCCTCATACCAGTTCTCATCAATCTGGTTGGTGAGGGTAATGACATCCCCCTCCTTAAAACCCAGCTCGCCTTCATTTTCAGGTTCAAAGTCATACAGAGCTCGGCAGCAGGGCTGATCCATCGGGACACCTAAAAGACAGAAAATGGAGAAAAGCAAAGGAAAGAAACATTTAGCATTGTGACACTTGGTATCTACTACTCTTATCAAATTAGAGATTTCTGTACTTGCTGTTTTAACTCCTATTCTATTTCCTACCTCACAAAGGGGAAATGATTTAGATCACATCCATAGGACCTATCAATCTTCATGCCTTCTCCCAAGTGGAATACTTAGCCAATCCTGGGACTCAAGCATCTGAAAAGTTGTTGGTCAAATTCTGTTTGCAATAAAGACACTGTGGTATGATGAAAGGAATGTTGAAGGTGATGCTGGAAGACATGGATTTAAATCCTGGATGATTTGGGGCTGATCCCTTCATCTTTCTGTGGTAAAATTTCTTCTTATGAAAAATGGAGGGAAGCAATACTTGAACAACTTTGCTCACCAGGTAAATGTTAGGAAGAGGAAAAAAATAAGTATTTATTAAGTGCCTACTATGTGCCACGAATTGTGTTACATGTTTTATAAATGTTATTGCATTTGAGGGCATAAGGATCAAAGACATGTGTGTATACACATATATGTGTATATATGTGTATGTATGTATACATAGAGAAAGAAAGAGAGAGAGAGAGAGAGAGAGAGAGCACATAAACCATAAACTGTAAGACACTATGTAAATGTCAGCTCTAATTATTATTAAGGATGGTCATTACTGAGTTTAATATAGCAACTAGCAATGTTTGGCTTTCTACTGGCTTTTTTTTTTTTTTTTTAAAAGAAAGGAACATGAAGTCTCAGATAATGTGGTGATCAATGTAGATATACAGCATGATCCATCTGGGAGAATTTTTTTTTAACATAAAAACCTTTTAAGCATTTTGTACAGTTAAGATAGTGTGACATGATGAAGAAGATCTAATGGTCCAGATGAATTTTTGCAATCAACAGTTCATTTCTCCCTTTCCCATCTCACTATCTCCTCTGGGGAATAAATAAGCTCACACTTCCACAACCAGTTCCCCTAAGGCTAGAACTACATGCACATTTGGAAGTTACTCAATTAATAATAACCTAGCTCTCTTTCTGGAAAGAGAAAAATATAGATGTAGAATCCACCTCTATGCTGATTGATCCTGGGGGCTACCCAAAAGATTTTCTGTCCCATCATCTTGTGTTAGTCAGAATACACACAGTATACAGAGCTCCAGTTGCTTTCTAATACCTCCTTGTTCCTTCACCCTCACCTCCTAAGTACATCTTTAGTCTATTTTTCTTTTGCAGAAGGACAACAAACACTGGAGATTCAGGAAAAGGTGGTGAGATTCCCACACATGCTTTAAAAACCAAATGCAAAACCACTGAAAATGAAGGCTGATCGCCAAACGTGTTGCCCATAGATTTTTTTTTTTTTAACCATCTGGGGGAAAAGAGAAAAAACTTAAGACTGCATTAATGAGAATATATTCATTTCCCCAGCAGAAAGGAAAGTTTATTTTTATTGTACCAACCTCAGTCCCACAACACAATGAACTGTTGAAAACCTGGCAGGTGTCATGACTCAAACTGTATTAGTATGCAAGACAGCCATGCTAGTGTTGTTCAAGGAATCTGACTCAACATGTTCCTGAGGGTGGGCTGGACTATGTGGTAGGCAGCAGGGGCTTGGAGCATGTGACAAAGGAAGGGGAAAATGGAATCAAAGACTGAAACTCAATCTCACAGTGCTGATACAATATGTCAAGGGAAGTGATTTACTACCCAGGGAAAAAAAAAGATGCTCAAAATCCAGGCGTGCTGGGAGAGTAGATTACAAGATTAGTATGTGTGTAGGTCCTGATGAAAGAGAACAGAAATAAAAAATGTGAAGAATAAAAGACTTATAAAGGGGAAACCTAGAAAGAAGAAGAAAGAAGAGAACAGATGGAAAAGGGGAAGGAGGAAGGGGAAAGAAAAAAGAGAGAGAGGCAAAGGGAATAATAGAGAAAGGGAGGAAAAGAAAATGGGACAACTAGAAATATAGAGTGTAAAGTAGATAAAGAAAAGATGAAACAAGAAAGAAAAGGTCCAGGGTGAGAGAAAAAAAATGGAGGGAGGGAAAGAAAAATCATATGAGAAAGGAAGAGAGAAAAGAATCCTTTTTCAAATACTTATAAGTACACAAAGAATAAATTAGGAAGAGGAGAAATAAATTATTGTGACTTGAATGAAAACCAAGAGAATTTCAGGATTATGTCAAAAGATATTACTCGAAAATTTTCCACATGTGCTTTAACAAAATCTATATCCCGTTGCACCTAACCTGTTGGTTTAGGAGTGCTTGTATGGGACAGGCCTCCATTATGTTGAGTATTGTCTCCAGATGCAAACTCTAGGCTCATGCGCGGTTTAGGTTGATATTCTCTTCTAGGCTGAGATGAAGCTTCTCTTATCCTGTATAAGGGATCAATCAATCAATCACTCAATAAAAAAGGTAAAAATGACAGAGTAAAAAATAAAAAAGAAGTGATATCATCAACATTATTGAAACAGAAGCAAAAATCTGTATTAAGTACCCTTATGATGAATTAGGCATGTATATTATGTTTATTCTTGAAGTATAAGCAAAATGGGGGAGGGAATACTCCTTAGTGAATGTTCTGGGATTCTCTAATAGAAAAGCTTGAAAAAGCTAACTCATGATAATGTTAAAGGATTGAAAGAGCATTATAAGCTATTTCAGTGAAGAGTTTAAGTTTACCATCAGAAAAGGTGGGCAATTTATTCTTAACATTTTGATCAAAAGGGTGTAGTACCTTTCTTCAAGCCTGACAGTAACTTGCTGCAGAATCTGGGAAGCCTGCTTGTGGTACTCCAGCTGGGCTTGTACCAGAGCAGAGAGCTGGCTCACCTGTTCAATCTGCACATCAACAGAAAAAAAAAGTGACTCTTAGAGCAATGCTTTTAAGTCACTTGTTACAGATCACTTCTTCAAACATCCAGAAAGTATTTAGTACTATGCAATGGACACCATGCCAAGTGCTACACATACAGTTTAAAAACAAAACAAAACAATCTATAATCTCAAAGAACTTTTATTCCCTCAAAAGACTTTTTTTGTGGAAATAAAATATGCATACACTCACTCACACACACACAGAGATAAATAAACACAAAATATACACAAAGTAAATGCAAAATGATTTATAAAGTTGTTAGTCCCTGGAAGGTCAAGAGAAGCCTGGTGGAAGAGAAAGTGCTTAAATCTATGAAACAATTAACTCATAGTATTTAAGCTAAAGATGTCACATAGTCACAGGATGATCAACTTTATTAATATCTGATTAAGATAGCAATAAATGCAGATTCTATGAGTAGTAATGAAAATTAAAAATTAGGTCCACCACTCAAATTAGTCTTACTCATTTGAAAGGTAAAGGCATGAGTTGAACAAAGAATATCATTTTGATCTGTGAACATACAGCATATGCCAGTGAGAATAACAATGCTGTAGGTATGACTTACTAGAAATATTTGTAAATAACTATGTTAAATATTTTGGATTTCTGTTACAAAATAAAATTTTTATATGCCCACACCAAACTGATATGGTATTAAGAAGTAAATAATAATTTCTTCTCCTGAGATGCTGCCACTCTAATTCTGGGTCCCTTGTGGTAGTTTAAGTTAACTAAACTGAAAAGGATTTCATGGGCTAAGTTATCCCAGGCCTGCTGAATCCTCAGAGTAATCACAGTCCATTTTGTATGTTTGGAGAGGACAAAATGTCAGCTATAGAATTCTCTCCCATATATCCCTGTCTCACCAAAGTTATAATTAATTAGAAAAATATATCAAAATTGGTGATCACACATGCTCTATGCACACACACATACACACACACACACACACACATTTACTCATGGTTTTGAAGGCAATTGTTTAATTCACTACTGTACTAAAAAGTCTATCCCTGCCATCATCTCTCCAAATCTGGTGTTACTGAAACCTAATTAAGAAGTGGGGAGACTGGAAAGTTAAAAAGAGTATTTATAGTAATGCCTTAAGTGCTTATATGACACAATTTTTTTGCAGTTTCTTACCTCTGAAATTAAACCAAAAGATCCCATGGCATCATGGAAGAATTAAAATAGCTTCCAATGATGGTTATTTCACTCTTACTATTTAATAATTTTTATACCACTGATTGCCTAGTGATATTATGAAGACTTACTAAATGGTAAATAATTGATATCTCACTAATGTGCACTCTTTCTCCAACAGTACACTTTGAAACTCATTTATACCTTTCCAAGTTGTGTGATTTTTGTCCAAGATCTCTGAGAAATTATGTATAGAGATTTAACCAACAGGTTAGAAGCTGTCCTCCATATCTTGTATCTGTCCACTAGTTTTCCCTTGCTCTTACTAAATGACTAAATTACTAAATGATTCCTCCTTTTCTCATTATATATATCCTGGATGTTGTCTTTCATATTATTTCTTATTCTTGACTACTAATATATCAGTGTGTGATGCTGTGACGGCAAGAGTATTTTACTTGTAGAGAAGAGAGAAAGGGGAGAATTGAGCTCAAGTCTTGACTCTGATATTTGCTACCTACGTGATCTTAAAAAGTCACATAGTTTTGAGTTGCATGTCTTCATTTAAGCAAGAACAATAATAGTTTCTCTAATAATATCTTATGGGAATTGTTGCAGGAAAACCATTTTGTACATTTTAACGTTAGATAAATATGAGTGGCAGTGCTTTGAATGTACTTCAGTGAAAATACCATAAAGAATGTTTTCTCCTTGCTTTTCTTTGCAGTTGTTAACCTTTTAAAATATATCCTTTTCCAGCTTAACTAGCCACATTCTTTTGAATGACGGCAACCACCTACCTAAGTCCATGTTCAAGCTAGGGTAATTTGGATGTTGAGAGTATTAATTAAGGTGTAAATGTGTTTAAATAAGCATATAATAATAAGATTCAAAACTCAAGCCCAAATAAAATAGTTAGGAATCTGCTCACATCCATTTCGAGGAGGTTGAACATGCTTGATTCAGCAATTTCTTTAGACTCATCAAATTTCTCTAGAGCTTGGCGAAGCTCCTCATCTGGAATCTTGCCTTGCCTTTTCTTCTTGTAATCAAAGTCCAGGCGTCGACCCTCCAACTTCTTTAAATGATGCTGAAAAATTGAAGGGCAAAAGAGATCGAAGGAAAGCTTTTGAAAGGAATAGATAATGGAAGATCTGTATCCTTCTGATTCCAAAGCTAGATCTTTAGCCACTATTACTTCTTACCTCGATAAAGTATTTTGAGGAAAACACTTCGAAAATTTCAAATATCGCAATGCTGTATTTGTGATTTCCAATACAGACTGGATTTTAATCTAAACTATAACCTCTCCGATGCTCTAGTTAATGAGTTTCAGTACTTAAAAACAACCATAACACATCACTTGACATCCAATCCTCTGGTGATAAGGCTCTATATACTTCCTTATTTAGATGGGTATCTAAACAAGAATAAATTGGTTTTATACTTTATTAATCCTGTACTCAATCCCATTCCAACATGGCAGAACTGAGAAAGTCTCACATCAATCTTTGAGCACAGCCATAAGAACCCAAGATCAACTACATTATACAGTGAGGCATTAAAAGAAAATCTTAATGAAATATAAACCTAAATAAGCCATGTAAATGTGAACTCTCATTATTATTGTTAGATACAGGGATCATATTTAACTGTATCCTGCTTCAGGGAGGCAAGAGGTGAATGAATAGGGGAATGAAAAGTGAAAAAAAAAATGAAAGGGGAAAAAAATAAAGTAAAAAGTCCACAGCAGAGAATAAAAGAGTAAGCCACAAAAGCATAGAGAAAAAATGGACAGTTGTGAATATATATCTTTTATTATTATTTATGCTTTCTTGAAATGGAAATTTATTGTTCATATTTTGAATTCTTCCTGATGTTCTGCTGAACATAGGTCTGCTAGGCCTATGATAATATTTTGCTTTGTTTTATTTTTCTTGTCTGTCTTTCTGTTTCTAATTTTTTCTATTTTGTATTTACTTTCAAATAAATAAAAACAATTAAATAAAGATACAGGGTAAAACTATTTTTGCAGTTCACTTTGCTTTATGTCCATGCTTTAAACAGCTATATGACATAGTAAAGTGAGTATTGGACCTGGAGTCAGGAATACCTGAGTTTAAATCTGACCTTGGACTATTTTGAACCTGGGCAAGTCACTTCACCTCTATTCATTGGAATAATAACAGTATCTATCTCACAAGGTTGTTGTGTGGCTCAAATGAGATGTTTGTAAAAGGCTTAACAAAGTGCCTAGAATACTGTTGGTACTTAATAAATGCATATTCCCTGCCTTCCATTCATTTTCAAAAGAAGGCAGAAGCTTAAGCTTCTAATATTTAAATTCTAATATTTAAATATTAGGATATCACTAGAGAAGCAATAATTTTCAAAGGTTAAGTAAATGAAAACCGCATCAAGGAATGGGATTTAAGAATGAGAGAATACAAGTAAGAACCACCCCACCCCCATTCCCTAATTCAGTCTCATTTTTCCAGTTCTTGTTCAAGTGAAAAATGTCAGCTTCCTGGTAGAATTAAGAGTTAAACCAAAAAATAGGCTGTTTGAATGAACTCTTTGAAATAAAAACCTTAATATTTCAAAAGATTTTGCCTTAGGACAATCTTCCCCCTTCCCCTAAATCCTTAACCTGAGTTGTGAGGTGATCAGTTTAAGCTTCCAGTTAAGAAGTCTTACTACCTGTCTACATGGGCACTTTCCTTATAATTTATAATCTTAGAGAATTGTTAAGCATACTAAGATTAAATGACTTACCCAACCAAAATATGACACAGGTGGGATTTGAACTCATCTCTTCTTAGCCCATTCTCTACCCACTATAACACAATGCCTTTTCCTTTAGACCTCTTCTGCTCAAATAATTCATTACTGCGTAGGTAATACTCTAGCAGTGAGCCCGTTTGCTCTCAGCTAGACTGAAGCAGTATGAAAGTCTGTTACCAGGACAATAATTTTAACTTTTTCATCCTGACAGGATCTTTTCTAACTTCTACCATTGACTTTCCTTTTGAGAACTCAGGGTTACCGGTACTCTACATGATGCCAGAGTGGAAATTTTATTTAACTATTTATTGCCACAAATTTGTGCTCCTAATCTTGCTTTGCCTAGAGTAATTTCATTTTTCTTTGATCCTAGACACACACAAGTTATGATCCAAGAAGAAACTAGCCTAAGATTAAAAGAATCCATAAGTCATTCACAGAGGAAAACATTCTTATGCTGATAGTAGAGCTGACTTGATTTGTAATTTCCCAGTAAATTATCTTCTCCAGAAGGTCAGCCACCAAATAGAAATAGTTTGGGCCTTAGCAACTCAGGAGGATATGCTATGAAATGACTGTGATATATATCACTAGAGAGTATACCTCCAACAAGAGGCTCAATTAATTAAAAAGTGTGTGCTCTAAAGTTATTTGGGGAAAATCTACTGATGACAGTTTGAAATTAAAGTAAACTACAATGGAAGATTTGCATTTTTGTTTACTCTCAAATGTAAGCATCATTAAACACAAAATAGAAGGAGGGTGGTGGTACAGAAAGAATGAATGAAAGTTGAATCAGAGGACCTGGGTTCAAATCCAGACTTTTCTATTTATAAAGTATAACATTAAATAAATCACTTTTCTTTTTTTTTTTTAACCTCAGACAAATCACAAAGCTAGTAGGAGTCAGAGGCAGACTAGTGCTACTGGTTTAATGACAGCCTTCTTCTCCCTTCTGAGCTGGTAAAAGGTGGTGGTGTCCCTTCTCATTTTCCTTTTGTTCCCATTCATGAATAGAAAGCAGAAAGGGGTAGAAAAGCAAAAGTACATGGGAAGAAGATGAAAAGGAAAAGAAGGTATGAAATCCACCCCAAACAAAATGTTCTCAGTAAGAATATTTGCTTGCCCATAAAAACTTGATTTTCTCATGTCTCAAATTCTCTCTGTGAGTTAACTGTAAAATTCTAAGCAAAATGCAGTTCCTGCTATGGCACAGAAACATAATGGCATCTCTGAATTTTAGAGTTAAAAGGAATTTTGATGAGCATCTAATCCAAGTATTGGGAAGAAGAGTAGGCTGAGATTCATTAATTGCAATCAATTGCCAAGAAACTGCAATTCATAAAGGAGAGAAATAAGACGGGCAGTATGATACAGTGGTATTTGATTTGATTTGCAGTCAAGAGGATGCAGATTTGAATTCTAGTCCTGCTACCTGTTACTTGTGTGACCTCAGGTAAAATACTTCCCCACTATGTTCACCAGGTTTTTCAGCTTTCAAATGAGAAGTCTGGACTCATAATCTCTAAAATCCCTTCCTACTCTACTTTTTTTTTTTTTTTCAGTTGGACTGAAACTCTTTAATTTCACATTCTGGGCTCTCTACTCTGTAACACATCTTTCTTCAAATAAGTTTATAGACATGGGCCCTCATTTGAGCATATTGAAGAATTTTTTTGGTATCTTTTTGATAGGGCATTTCTAGGAATTGCGATTCATTCATTAACTCAGTTTAATGAGTTCCTACCATGTGATCTGCAGGGTTTCAAGAGCTACTTTGTTTTCATAGAAAACAAGATCCTGAATAGAAGTGGAAATTGCCTTTCTAAATGATGCACCTTGTCCCTTTGCAAGGGAGGGCTAATATAGATATAGATATAGATATAGATATAGATATAGATATAGATATAGATATAGATATCAAAGGAAAAGCTTAATTGTTCTATGTGGCTTTCAAAAGATGACACTTGAGTATTTTTTCCTCAGTCCCAACAGCTGTTATGAAAATGTGAAAGCACACGAGCATTCAGTGTTAATATAACTGCTCATTTAAGCAAACTACAAAATTGTCATCTGGCATTTCATTGTACAGCTGGCATTTCATAGGGTGAAATCAACACAGAGAATTATAGGTTAATTAATATATTTGTACTTCTCTGAAAAAGAATAATAATCCTTCTGGAAAAGAAAATGTTCCCCACAAGAACAACAAAAACAACAGCAAAAACAGAAATTGAACACAGAGTAATGATGATTTTTAAGTCTATCCCTACAAAAAAAATGTGAGAAGCATCTCCTTCCTTTCTCTGCAAAGGTCATGAGTACATGTAGAGTTGAACTTAAAGTAGCTGATGTATTGGTTAATTTTGCTGAACTAGTATTTTCCCCCTCTTTGTTTTTCATTCTTTGTTATGAAGGTTTGTTTTCTGAATGAGAAGGAGAGAAAAAACATAAAATATACCTTACTCCTCTTCTTTGTTGTTCTTCAAACAGGACACTCCACAACACTGGCTATTTTCACTTGCTCTCCACCATACCTAGGAGCTTATTTCCTCCTCATTTCTGCTTCTTAGTTTCCCAGGCTTCTTTCATATCTTAGCTGAAATCCTACCATCTACAAGAAGCTCCTTTAATGGTACAGCCTTCACTCGGTTGATTATCTTGAATTTATGTTTTACTGTAATATTTTGGTGGTACACAGTTATTTGCATATTGTCTCCTAGTCCTCACACTCCTCCCCAATTAAGCTCTTTAAGACTAGGGGCTATCTTTTTGGTTTTCTAAGTATCTACAGAGCTCAACACTATACCCAGTATACATTAGTCACTTAATAAGTGCTGGTTTACTTAAATGACTATTATTATTGCTATTTATAAATGATACAATGGTAAAATGGATAGTGGCTAGTCTTGAAGTTTAAGATAAACCTAGCTTCAAATATCATCTCTAAGACTTAATAGCTATGTGATCAGGAACAAGATACTTGACTTTCATTCCAATTTTCTCAGGGATAAAATGATTCGGATGATACATGTAATTTTGTTCTTCAGTCATATTCAACTCTCTGTGATCCCATTCAGGATTTTCTTGACAAAAATACTGTAGTGATTTGCCATTTCCTTCTCCAGATAATTTTACAGAGGAAGATACCGAGGCAAGCAGAATTAAGTGCCTTGCCCAAGGTCACATAATGAGTATCTGAGGCCAGATTGTATTCACAAAGAGGAATCCTGCTGACTTCCAAGCTATCTATCTACCTATATCTATATACATATCTATCTATATACACATGTCTCTATGTATGTCTCTATATACATATATATCTATGTTCATATATGTGTGTATGCATGTATATATGGTTTCTTTGTACATTTTATACTATTATATAAATGTCACTGTTATTATTTTTGTAGTTATCATAAATCATAATTATCATTATCATAACTGGCTAAAGCTCTTTATTTTCCCATGTATAATGAGTCAGATACCTGTATTTCCCTCAGGTCCTTATCATGGAGGTTCTGGAGAGGATCAATGAAATTTTGTTTCACTTCCATGTCCAAAGAATCTTTCACCTCTGACAGTTCCCTCATGGCCTCCCCAACATCACCAAGGGCTGGGCCTAGAATAGGAAAATATTTTTATTTTACCTTAAAATGCAAAGTTCAAATACAGACAGCTCTGTATTTAGGACTATCATAACCTTAGCTCCTGTTCCAGTGAAAATTCAGGTTCTTTAACCCTTGTTCAAAAGGAAACTTGAGGAAAGAATATCCCTTAGACTCAAATTATCAGCTAAGAGAAATGACCTATAGTCCATATTTAAAGAAATTGAATTTTCCGGTATGTTTATTCCCCTAAAATGATTTTTAAAATTATTTTTTTCGAATTACATTAACTTTTGAATTCTTAATATGAAATCCTAATGTGTTTGAAACTTTATTAAGATTAACTTTCATGGTTAAATCCTGCTCAGGGAAAGAGACAAAAACAAACAAAAAATAAAAACAAAAATAAAAAGCGTTGGTAGCATAGCAGTTAGCATAGCTACCTTACAAATACAAACAAATAACAAGGCAAACATTCTGAAAACAATTTTATCCAAATGAAAATATATTCCTAGTGACAAGGCTTATATTCCTGATATTGATTTTTAAAATCAACTTTCTCATACCACATGCACTAAAATCTCCATATAAGCAAGATAATTGAATGGGACTGGGTGGAGATTTCTCATAAAGTTTATGAGATAGAGTAGGTCAAATCATAGGCCATATGTGATACCTATTCCCAGAGGTCTTTAGAGCCTAAAAATCAGCCCTTGGGCCTCAGGTCACAGGAAGTTGCATGATCTCTGGACCTAGAGGTCTCTAAAAAGTTAAGACCCTAGGTCAGCTACAGGAAGTGAGGTGATCCACAGGACGTAGGCAACACTGGTGACCACTGGTCATTGATGGTTACTTCCTTTTAGTCTATCCAATGAAAAGCTTGGGCCTTTTGCGATTTAACCCCTGACAAGCTTCAGCCTCCTCAGGTTGCAAACACATGGTGGGAGCTGGGATGGTGCCCATGTGTGTCAGGGCCTCTCCCTGCTTTCTCTGTACCTGAAGATGTCTCTGATTAGTTAATTTGGGAAGAGGTCTAGCCCGTCCCACACAAAATCCAGAAGCAAAAAACCAACAGTTACCGAAGTTGCATTCATCCCCAAGCTCTCTCCCAAACTTCAGCATGGCTTCTGCAAGCAGGGCCTCGGCCTGAGGATAGCCCGGTCCTTTCTCCTGACCTCGGATCTTGGACATAGTGTTGATCATGCTAAGTTTAGCTCTAGAAGCTGTTGGGAAAAAGATAGTAAATGGCAGGTGGCAGACCCACCCAATCTGCTGTCAATCGGTGACGGAATATAAATATAAACTAAAATATGAAATTAAGAAGGAAAGAGAGAAAAGAAGAGAGACAGAAATGAGAGAAAAGGCACGAGGGCAATAAGGAGCTGAGAAAAGGAATATAGGAATATAATATTGTGTAAACAGCAGTTAATTGGGACTGTCAAATGACCATATTTGTACTAGGTAAGTGATTCGAGCCTTCTAAAGTATCAAGATCCCTTCTTTTTAATTTTTTTCCCCATTATTAAGCACTTATTTTTTTCCTCCCTAAACTGTGACAAGTAAATACAACGAAGGTAAACTGAAGTACAGACTCCAAGAAACCTGTTTCTTTACAATAATGCATATAATTGTTAACAACGTGAGTCAGACTAATCACTTCAATAAAGCCAGTGACCCCAATGAGAAGGGGGAATTGTCTTTATTAACATGCAGGAATAGGGAGGTCTAGATAGTTAGGGATCATTATAAAAGATCATACCAAGAAAATGGGTTAGCATTTGGGTATGGTTAATTGCACCCCATTCTGACAATTAAGGAATATAATTGTTTTATGGGACTCATCTGCCTCTTTTAATTTTTTAGGGGTCTAGAAGCACCAGGTTTGATGTCCCTTGGGGAAGATGAAGCCTCCTCTAATTGTACAAGAACAGTCAAAGATAGATGACAATGTCTTTTGAAGTTGAACACCAGATTAATCTGATCTGCATTTATAGACAAACAAACAGGTGTCCCAGGGGGCAGATTACATAAGTGATAACAACAGTTCCAGTCAACCATACCTTTAAACTAATTTGAAACAGAAAAGATAGCACTTCTGAGTGAGGTGATTTCAGGCAGATTATAAAATTATAAAAATTTAAAAATCAATACATCATAAAATCAGTTACATTGTAAAAATCAATAAAGGAGAAATCCAAATATAATATTAGTTATTATCTTTTTGTACTATTAAAAAGGGAAGAGAAATGAAGAGGAAAGATAGAAAGGGGAGGAAAAAGAAGGGAAGGGAAAGGAGGGGAAGAGAAGAAAAGGATGGAGAAGGGAAGGAGAGAGGGAAATAAAGATTCTTGTGTCAAATAAGCATAGTTAAGCAAAACAAATTAACTTATCAGTCATGTTAAAAAGTGATTTTCATGTTCTGCATATTAATATATCCTCTCTTTCTTGAGATAAGCAGCATTCACTTTCATCAACCATCTGGAATCTTGGTTGATCATTTTGTTGATCAGAATAGTTAAACCTTTCAGGAAAATCTTTCATTTTTACAACACTGATGTTACAATATAAATTTTTCTCCTGGTTCTGCTCATTTTAATTTGTACCAGTTAATACAAGTCTTCCCAAATCTTTCTGAAATCATGTCTTTAGTAATTTCTTATAACATAGTAATATTTCATCATATTGATATGTTGTACCATAGTTCTCTTTTATTATCCTGACTCAGTTTCCCTAATTATTCTGACTCAGTCTCCCTAAATTGTCCTGCCTCAGTTTCCCTAATTGTTCTGCCTCAGTTTATAACTGTTCTGCTCAATCCTGAAAAACCTCCCCTCCTTCTATCAGAATATTTGATAAAGATAAAAGATCTTATATTTTAGAATATCAGAATGCCTCTCCCCATCCCAAGCTATCAGAATATCAGATACCGTCTTATCAAAATGTCTCTCCCCATTTCTGGAGTGCCTGCCCCATTATGTCATCCCCATCTTCAGTGGCTCACCCCACCCTGTCAGAGTCCCCTTTACACCTGGCACTAGGACTCTGCCCCTGCCTCAATCTACCCCCTGCATCTGAGCCATGTGTATAATATGTCATTGAGAACTCACATTGTTTGCTGGATTCTTGGAGACGATAGTCTCATTCAGTCATGGGACCAAACCATGGATCCATTTGGTCCCAGTAAATCTCTCCCTTTCAAATAAATTATTAAATACTTTCTAATCTCTATTTTGCCTCAGTTTTTCTGGCATTATAGATATACCATAATTTGTTCATTCATTCTCCAACTGATGGGCACATTCCTGGTTTCTAAGTCTTTGCTACTAAAAAAGGATCTGCTATAATGTTTTTGTTGATACTCTCATATATACTTTCTTTTTTTTCCCTTCTTTCTTCCTTTCTTTTTCTTTCTTCCTTTCTTCCCTTTTCCCTTTCTTCTTTTCTCCTTTCTTTCCTTCTTTCCTTCCTTTCTTTCTTTACATAGGGCAATTGAATTGAAATTGACATTAAAGTAATGTCAGTAACGCCAATAAAGTAGTATTGCTATGACATGTACTTTTTATGAACTTTTGGGACATAATTGCAAATTACTTTTCAAAATGTTTGAACTTATTCACAGTTCTACCAACAGTACATAAAAGAGTTCTTTTAAATTTAATATTTTATTTTCCCCTAATTACATGCAAAAACAATTTTAACATTTGTTTTAAAATTGTGACTTCCAAATTATTTCCTTCCCTTTCTTCCCTATCCCACTCTTTGAGATGGGAAGTAGTTTGATATAGTCTGTTAATGTGCAGTCATGAACAATATGTTTCTATGTTAGACAAGTTATCCGTTCAGTATGGACAGCATTTTTCATCATAAGTTCTTTAGAACTATCTTAGATCATTGTATTGTGGAGAATAGTTAAGTCATTCATAACTGATCATCATACAATGTGGCTGTTACTATGTACAACATTCTCCTGATTCTGCTCACCTCACTTTGCATCAAAATGATGTAAACTGTGTCCCCCTTGACTTTTGGGGGAAAGCAAGTGAACTCTGAAACTTTTCTCTGACAGAGACCCACCCTTCAGGGCAGTTAAGTGGTTTCATTAAGATTAGCCCAGGACCACTCCCAGTAGCTCAAACTCCCAGTTATTGAGCAGCTTGAAACTCTCAAGATAAGTATTTTCTTTACAATTGGAAATCTAGGCCTGGGGGCAATGACAACATTGAAGGAATCTCATTCAATGGAATCCCTATCCCTAGACAGCCAATAAAAAGACAATTTTGAACTCCAAATCTTTGCAGAAGTCCAAAATAGGATTATGCTTTGCCAAGGGACCTCTCTTCTTGGCACAGCTGACTACCAGGATTCTTGCCTACTGTGAAGATATTCTCTTCTTAGTGATAACCTTTGTTATTTCTCTGACAGAACCTCTTGCCATGAGGAGTCCATCTTTCTAGCAAAGCTAGCTTCTCAGTGCCAATAAAAATCACTTTTGCCTTTTAGACTTCTCAGGTTCAGGAATTCTTTCACGTTGGACCTGCGCTGACCAGAGAGGATTCTCACACCTCAATTGTCTACCACTAGCACCAAATCAAATTCATAGACATTCAGGTTTTTCTGAGAACTTCCTGCCCATCGTTTCTTATAGCACAATAGTATTCTATCACAATCATATAAAACAACTTGTTGATCCATTTCCCAATTGATGGATATTCTTCAATAGCCCATTTCTCCAAAAACCTTTTAAATAATTCTCTCCTAAAAGTACAGTTGAATACTTTATAATAATTGTATTTTTGTAGTTACTAGTTGAAAACAAAAATGACAAAGAATAGCTATAAATTCAACTATATTTTTGCATGAATTATTTTATTAATCATAACATCATAAATATATACATTATAAAAACTGTGTACCTATATCCTTGCTCACACCCAGAGATACATATATTTGATATATGAGTGTGTTTGTATGATATTATTTATTCAATACAACAGAAGCAGTGTAAAGTCCTTTTTCTGGCATTTAAAGATCTTTATAAATTGGCCTCTTTCAAACTTTTCAGTCTTATTCTTTTCTCATTCTATGATCCAGCTATACTGGACTACTAGCTACTTTTGATACTTTTATCTCCAGCCTCCATATTTTTTTAATTGGCTGTCCCATATACTTGGAAAGCTCTCCTACTTTCATATCTTAGCTATACCTCTAAGGCAGGCTGGTGTCATAATAAGCATCTAAGTAGCATGACAGACAGAATGTTGGACTTCAAATTAGGAAGGACTAAATTCAAATCTTACCCTACAAACATTATATGTGTAGATTTAGGTAAATGACTTAATCTCTCTCAGTTCCAGTTTATTCACTTGTACAATGGGAAAGATAATGGCAACTGTCTTCCAAAATCTTAGGGATTTTGAGATTTAAGGAGTGGTAAAAGTAAGTATATTCTGCTGCATACTCCAGATTTAGGGAAACCATATTTCAAAGAATTCAGAAAGAAGATAAATTTGAATCCATAGTCTAAAGTTTTAGTGGGTAATCACACACATGTCAGAATGAATTTTTAAATGAATTTTTAAAATTCTGATGAAGAAGAAATGAGGGAAAAGAATAGGGAGATAGAGGTGGCTATACAGAGAACTCACTAATCAATTTATGTTTTTGGTAAGGGAACCATGGACAAGTGACCAAGGATTAATGCAAAAGCTTAGTATGTATTGTAAATAAAGATGTGAGAAATTTTTAAACTCAAAATGAGCTAAGATTGGCAATTAATGCAAAAGATAAAGGGGTGAATGACATTAATTTAAAAAAAAAATAAAATGACTGCCCATAGTAGATGATAGACAAGAAGTAGAATGACATAGCTTTTATTTTGCTTGCTTTCCTTTAAAAAAAAAAAAGAACAATCTTTAATTTGAACAAATCCAGAGACCTGAAACTATATATTTGCTATTCAAAGCTTTTAATTAAGAACTTAGAGCTTGGAGCTAGATCAAGTAACAAATGTTACCATCTTAAATTTAGCAAGAAAGCTATTAAATTGTACCTACACATTTTTCATCTAAGTCTTGATAGTCTTTACATTTTAAATGCCCAACTTAAAATTTAATGATTGGTAAAAAAGACTAGAAAAACTATTAAAAGTTATTTTTTAAGAAAAAAATTAAGAATTTCATTATAAATGTATATATATATATATATATGCATATATGTGTATATGTATCTATGTATTATAATCTTTAATCTGAGACTTGTTATCCATATCTCTGGGAAGTCCAACTATTTATATTAAAGTTGACAAAGCAAGATATGCCACCCATATTTTACTTACATTACCAAGAAAGAAACAGACTGAAGAGTTTGTGTGTAAGGATACACACACAAGGTCCTTACACACAGACTCCATCACTCAATATTTTACCACCATTTGCTATCTTTTTCAATTTACTCTTTTATCATTTTCTGCAATTGTAAAATGAGAGGATTGGACCAGATTATGTTTTAAAGTCTCCTATAGTTCTAATGATTTAGAGTCAGGAAAACTTGAGTTTGAATCTTCAAACATTTATTACTGACCCTGGGAAAGTAATAACCTCTCTTTGACTCAGTTTCTTCATCTGTAAGAGGGGGATAATAACAATATCTATCTACAAAGTTGTTTTGAGGATATGTCTAAAATGCTTTGCAAACTTTAAAGTACTGTATAGAATGCTATTATCATTATTTTCTATAAATTCATATAAAAATTTTAAAAAAATTAAGACATTGTTTTTGTGAAAGTCCATTCAGTCCATCCAAGTACCCTTGATCTATTTTCCCTACTTTTAATGATTTTGACTTTGGGGGATTTAGGGGAAAAAAATTTAACCCAGCAATAGGACATAATATCCAAGATCATCAAACAATAATAATCTTGAAAAAGCCATTAAATCACACTGGATATTGCTGCCAATAAAATTCTAGTACATAACATAGATCATACATGTGCCTATTTAAAGGTAGGCAGTCTAGCTTCTGAAGCTTGAAGATAGCACATTTTATAAACAGTCTGTGAAAATAAGATCATTTAAGTCTACTTTCAGAATCTTTTCTATGTACAAAACAAAATCTGAGCTCTAGCTTCTTAGCCAATAATGACATAGAAACGGAGGGTGAGGTGAGGGGAAGTATAAATAGAGTAGGAGGAGATTGAAGTGAATGCATAAAAACAGATGAGCAAAAACAAAAATGGAATGGATAGTCTTATGATGAGAAAACAAGAGAAAGCAGCAGAACAGACATAAATAGTCCAGGAAAAACTTGGAATCATTGTATTATATGTGGATTTAGAGAATGAAAAAAAAAAAAACAAGTCCCTTAATCTTTTCTCTGTAATTTCTCATGAGAAGGCTAAAGGTTGAATCACACTGTAAAACTTGGTTGTGAATTCATGTTTTACTGGATGGTTGTCTGCTAACAATCAGTCAAAAAGCATGGATTAAAGCCTAGACACTGTGCTAAGAGTTAAGAATATAAAGACAAGCAAGCAAAAGAGTCCTTTCATGAAGGGCTCTTAATTATTTTTTTCCTATTTTGCAATGTAAATTTTAAAAAATTATTAATTTTTTTACATCACTATAATTTCCTTTTTGATCTCAAAACAAATAGAGGAGGGGAAAACCAATCTAAATGGTCAGCACATAAAAAATAACAACACCACCTGAAAATACATGCAATGTATTACATTCATAGACTTCTCACCTTGACTAAGCATAGGAGTGGGGAAATCTTACATTTTAATGAGGGAAGATATCACATAAAGATCTTGTAGGGGAGAAAGTCAAAGGAGAGACTGATTATGTTCCAATAGGAGGGGAAGTGTCTTGGATGTCCTGACAAGATGAAGCAAAAGTTTGCCTCTCAGAGTCAAGGAATCCAGGGGTCCAGATTACTGGTGGGAAAGAAGAGGAAGTGATAGTCTAAGTAGTGAAGGTGTCATAGACAAACTGATTAGCTCTTGAAATGAAAATCGAATTGAGCCTGAATCCAGGGTTTACATACACTGAAAAGCTTCAGTTTGCTTCTTTTCTCACTCTGAGCCCAACCGTTAAACCATAAATACTTCTGCCTCACTGTACCCCCACTAGACAACAATAGTATTACTATAATCTTCTAGAAATTGGTGCTCCAATTTCATAACTTTACAAAAACCATAATCTTGACTACTATGCAGTTAAAAAACAGTTAATTATTCTGCCTCTGCTATAAGAAGAATGTAATTTTTTAATGAAACCATCTATAAAGGGAAGAAGGAAGTCTACACTACTGTTGTTACATCCAATTCCTTTTATAGTTTAAAAGCATTTTTCAACTAACATCTTTGATGTGACTGGCATTAAAATTCATGAACCCATTTTAATCTATTCTAAATGAGGAGTCTTAGAACTTCTGGTTTATAAATCTTTTTAGTCCTTGAATGATCCATGATTGGTAAAGAAACTGTTATTCATGTTTATCTAAAGTCTATTATGTTTAGATGGATGGTTTTAAAATGTTGGGGAAAATTGTCTAAGCTGATGGGAGGATGTTTTGTAAAATGGGAATGAAACAGATATGGGATAAACAAAACCAAAGAGGAAGAGCCAGGCTGGGCTTGCAGAAAACAAAAAGGTTCTCCATCCTTCTACAACAGATCACTTTTGTGACAGGAGGCAAAACAGATGAAGGAGAGTAATGCAAGAATATAAGAGATGTGATTTTAAAAAATCAATGAAAGAACAAATTAAAATACCCTGTAGTCTAGGGTTAAATCTGTGAAAAGAGCTTGGGACAGCCTGTGAGTAAAAGATAAGTAAGAAACAAGAGTTGTATAAAAGCAAATGTTTAAATAAGAGAATAAATTTTAAAAAATAAATAAAATCACAAATGTTACTGGAGTATTAAGATTTTATTGTAAAATTTAAATTTCTGGTAAGATCATCCAGTGGCAGTGATCCTTGATTCCCCAAGAATTTAGTGCAATGCAAGATCTCCCAAACTATATAAAGCTAAAAAGTTTTTGAGCACAGTTCTGCAAAGAAATGGTTCTTTGGGTCTAGAAACCAGACACCTAAGACTCCCAGAGACTCATCACCAGATTGACCAAAGGATGATGAATTTTTCAGACTTCAATAATTCTGAAAAGCCATCTACTAAGATATGTAGAGGTCCCATTGGTATTTTACATAGAGAATATAACTACCCTGATAAAATTACCAAATTATGGAGTATAGAAATATTAGCAGAACAAAGTCCTGGATTCTAATTCTGTTTCAATTCAACAATTATTTCTTAAATGCCAGCCATTTAGTGAGGTTCACATGAAGACAAAAATAAAACAATCTCTATCTCAATGAGTTTTCAGTGGGGAGTTGGAGAAGTAGAAAAGAAAGAGAAAAATGCATAAACATATATACCAACACAAAATATACCATCTTCCAAAAACCTTAGTGCATTTTAAAATGACAGCTATTAAGCTCTTATTAAGCTATCAATAGTTTAAAGGATATGTCGGGCATAAAGTCAAAATAACTCAACATTTTTGTAAGTTCAAATCTGGCCACAGATACTTACTAGCTGTGTAACACTAGGCAAACTATTTAACCTGTTTGCTTCAGCTTTCTCATCTATGAAATGAGCTGGAGAAGGAAATGGTAAATCACTACAATACCTTTGCCAAGAAAACCTCAAATGGAGTCACAAAAAGTATGACATGACTGAACTGAAAAATAGTTTAAAACTTCACTGGGACTTCCGGGACATTATGTGTACATTTACATGAGTGCAAATATGTGTATAATTCCAGAGTGCAGGTCTAATATGAAAAACAGATATTAAACAATAAGTCAAAGATTCCTGTGGATATGATGAAAAAGTTAGGGGAAATGAAATTAGGTCATCTGATGCATGGTGCTGTCATGAATGGGTATGAAGGAGCAATGAGTGATGGTCGGAGAAGAGATATTCAGCCTAGCCAGTTAATAAATGTTTCCCTGTCCAGGAGGAAAATACCCTCCCACCTCCATCTTTTACCTTCTTCACATATAAAATGAGGAACTTGACTAAATCCAGAGTGCTCAACTTATGTATGGAAGCTTTAAAAATTTTTGATAACTATATTTTAATATAATTTATTTTGTAATTCTATATATTTTATTTTATGTATTTCAGAAGCATTATTTTAAGAATGAGTCCAGAGACTACATGAGATACTGCCCTAGCATTATGACAAAAAAAAAAAAAGGTTGAGGACCCCTAACATGAAGTGATCTCTGAGGTTTTTCCTTGTTCTCAAAGTCTGTGATTCTGATGTATGTGATATAAGTTAATTTAAGAGCACACACAAAATTACATGTACTATTCTGAGTAAAGTCACTTCTATTCTCAAAGATGTATAGACTTGTTCCTGTTCTAGGTTACAATATTACTTTTTTAGAAACAAGGACTGTGTCTTTTTGTTATTTTAAGTCCCCCAAGACCAATCACAGTACTGTGCATATACCATTATATGGACACTTCATAAATATTTACAAAATTCTACCAATAGATTCACAAAAAGTATTATGGAAATACTGTAGCCCTTGCCCCTATAAATAGCAGCCTTTTCCCTAGAAATTCTTATCTAAAAGTTCCATTGGAAGAAGTGCACAAACAAACCATATGTTACTTCTTTTCTCCTATTAGAATTTAAGTTACTTGAGGGTAGATACTATATTTATTTTTGTTTGTATTTGATACTCTAGGTGAATCTATTGGTAGAATTCTTCAAATGTTTATAAAGTATCTATTATATCCTAAGTACTGTGATTGATATTTGGGGGAATAAAAAGACAAGACAGTCCTTGCTTCTGAAAAAAGTAAGGCTGTATGCTAGTACAGGAACAACAAATCTTTGATAGCAGAAGTGACTTTATTCAGAGTGGTACATGTAAAAATGAATACTCTTAAATTAACATATCACATACATCAGAATCACAGATTTTAAGAACTAGGAAAAACCTCAGAGATCACTCATCAACTCAACTTAATTCCTGGCAAATGGTGAGCACACAGTAACAAATATTCCTCTAATCTATCTACCTAACTATCCATCCATCCATCTACAAACATCTTTGGACATTGGATTCGGAATCACAAGATGATCAAATTCCCCGTTCTACCACTGATTAACTATATGATTCTGGGCAAGTCATTTCTCCTTTCCTCCTTCAATTCCCCTAACTAGAGATAATATAATAGACAAATTAATACTGGCAGTCTCTACCACAGTGGTATGTTCTAAGGAAAATTTCTCTGTAA
Source organism: Sarcophilus harrisii (assembly GCF_902635505.1). Lineage (NCBI taxonomy): Eukaryota > Metazoa > Chordata > Mammalia > Dasyuromorphia > Dasyuridae > Sarcophilus > Sarcophilus harrisii. Next base: position 103,208,370 of record NC_045426.1, read on the forward strand.
ACATTAGTTATAAGTTATATTGTTCACATAATTTTAGGTTAGGAGAGAGACTTTAGTGCCCATATAGGCCAAATTCTTTATTTTACACATGTGAAAAATAAGGCCCAAAGAATTTAAGTAATGTGCCCTAACTAATATAGTCAATTTATAAAAGACCCAGAACTTAGAAAGACCTGATTTAAGCCAGGAACTATGATATCCAAAAGATATATGCCTATTTATTCAGAGGCAACTACCCTAAGAAAAGATGATAAGGAATTTAATTCCCCACCTCAACACTGCCTTATACTTTTTATCCAAATTAGCTTCAGCTCAATAAATCACAAAGATACATTTGCAGATATTCTTGGCCAGGAGGTCAGTGCTAAAGTGATTATGAAGAACAATCTTAGTGACAAAACCATGACATTTTCACAATTTTTTCATACTCTGTATTTAGCAGTGACGCAACTGAGATAAAAATAATAGTCAGCAATGTCAAACTTATAGGTTATTTTGTTTTGTTTTGTCCCTAAATATTCTCAAAGAATGATCTAATTTAAGTCATGGGTTTCTGGCCCTGCATTCAGTTACAAAGATGAAATGAAGATAAAATGTTGAAAATGCTACACTATAGCAGAAAAAAAGGCCTGGATTTGTAGTCAAATAATATGGGTCTGAGTTTCAACTTTGCCATTATTTAACTGCATACTTTGGGCAATTTATTAATTATCACAGCATCCACTGATTAAAAAATGCTGTCAATCATACACTCAACTATACAGAATACTATGATAACACAGCTTATCATGTTCAGAGTACAGACTTCACTGAACTGCAATTAGTAAGTCACAGACAACAATTCCAGCTCCATGATTTAGGTTTTGGTTACATAAACAGGATGGATAAAATGAAATTTCAAAGAGTAAAAAAGGGAATATAATGATTTACAGATCAAAGAACAGAAGGCAGGAAGAGAAGATAGTAGCTAAGACAGGAAAATTGCCAGTTGACACTAGATCTGTCATTAGTAAGTTTGATTTTGCAGACTAGCTAACTACCTGATATGCTCATCTTAAGTAAACAGCCACAAAAAATTAAGCCAGAAAATCTGGGCTAGACTAAGTGATCTCTACAATCCTTTCCAGTTCTAAAACCTGAAATATGAAATACTTCATCAATATTCAAAAGCAGTGATAATTAGTTAAGCAAATTAAGATCCTTCCATTTTTGGGGAAAAAAATTATTGAAAGCAAATTTGGGTAATTTTTCTTGCTGATAAATATATTAAAATATCTTTATTGATAAACATAAATTGCTTATTCTTAGTCACACAGTTCAGAGAGCTGGATTTAAAGCGTGAAAGCTATAATTCAAATCCTGCCTCAGATTCTTACAAAATGAGGAGAATTAGAAAACCTATTTCCCAGGGCTATTATGGGGACCAGACAAAATAAAATAAAAAGGTGCTTTATAAATGTTAGCTGTTATTATTGTTATTCTGCAGTGGGGAACAAAAAGTAGCCCTTGTTTTCAATATGGCTTCTAATCTAGTGGGAGATAAGACCCAAACACAAACAGCTATAGAACATCAAAAATAAGGCACTGTGCAATAGGATTTTTTCATAATGAAAATAAAATTGATTTTTTAAAAATTTCATCATTCTGGACTTTTTTCATTATTTTATTCCAGGATATCAAGTTTTTAGTTAAGGAAACATTTATTTATTAAATGGCTAATTTGTGCTAGGCACTGAGCTAATTGCTAGAATACAGAGGCAGGCAATAACAGTCCCTTTCAAAAATCTGACAATAAAGGGAGACACGATGCAAACAAGTATATGTTGTAAATATACTGGTGTACAATTTATGAATATAAAAGAGAACTTGAGATCATCTCAGAGGAAACATTAAAAAAGAACTGAGAAAAGTTTCTTGGAGAGAAAGTAGGGCTTGAGCTGAAACTTGAAGGAAACAAAAGATTCTAGAAGGTAGTAGTGAGGAAGGAGAGAATTTGAATGAAAATAGTAAGGAGATGGAATATCTTGTTGGAGTGACAGCAAGAAGGCCTAAATGGCCCAATCATAGAGTAGATGGATGAGAGTAAGGTGTAAAAAGACTATACATAGGGGACTAGGGTGGAGGGAAAGGTTATGAAGTACCTTAAAAGGCAAACAGATGATTTTATATTTGATTTTGGACTGAAAAGGGAACCAATGGAAGACACTGAATAGGAATATGACATGATCAGATATGGCTTTTAGGCTTTAATACTTATTTTTACCCATATTACATTACTAGGAAGAAACATGATTTGCAAGATCTAAAATAAGTCAGTGGTCAAGCCAAATCAACAATCCTTATTTCAGGTCCATAATCAGACAAACCATTCAGCTTTTATAAGAAAAAAAAGATAAGTTCTTTAAACCAGTAGTTCTTAGACTTTTTTCCACTGACAACCACTTTTCATCCAAGAAATTTATAGACAATCCCAGATACATAGGCATACCAAATAGGTATACAAAGGAAACATTATTGATAATAAATCATAAAGAAATTTATCTTCAAATAATTCTTTAGTATACCTATAATTTTATCATTTATTAAAGAAGACAAATTTGCATACTAATGAGATGGATGTGTTTGTTGATTTTTACATAAAGAATTCAATCTTAGTAGATTAATAGATTTTACTGTTGTGAAATTTTTCATGACTCCCACATGCAGTTACACAACCCTATCTGAGATTGCAACCCACAATTTAAGAAGCTTTGCTTTAAACTACATGAAATGTTTTCATAAAAAAGTAGCTCCATATAAAACCAAAGACAACATATAAGGAAAGGAAAAAAAAATAATTTCACACTGAGTAAGGAATGGAATTGATTATCATGAATGGCAATTTATATTTCTAGAGGGAGTGAAGAATTTAAAATAACGTTTGTTTATGATGGAAAGTGGAACAGTGGATGCTGAAGGGAAAAAAAACAGGAAGGGGAAATTGAGATAAATTCCCATCCATGAGGATAATTTTTTCCCCATCCTCCTCCCCCAATATCCCCTATTGTGTAGCTGCCTGATGAAGCCAAAGTTTTCATTTTTATCCTCAATCAGAGCTGTGCCATCTTTTAAGGAAGTCATTTGGGATATCCACAGCTCCTTCCAATCAAATTCCCCACTCAAAAGTGAAAAATGTGCTGCTTTCACTGAGGACCATTCTGATTCTGGTCACAGCTGAACGGAAGTCAATGCCCTTGTTGTGAGAAGAAAGAATGGAAAGAAACCCTCTAACTGGGGCTGACTGAGTGGTTTTCTTCTAAAATTGAAAGTATTTTCAGTTGGAGTCATTTCAGTCTCCCACTCAAAACCTACTTTACAAGTTTGGAAGAAAGCTAAAAATTTAATAATTTTAGGACTTCCATTGGTCTTTCCTATTTAAAATAGATGTGAATTCATATGAATAGAAAAGAAATAAAATCATCCATTTTACAGCCTGCTATTCACTTACCTGCTATGTGGTCCTAGGCAAGTCATTAATTTTCTGAGCTTATTTTTTGATCTACAAAATGAGGATGAGAACACTTGTTGCTATTCAATCTCTCTGGCACTATTCTTTATCCCAGAATTGTGGGGTAAGAAAACATTAAAGGGCTTTATAAATGAATTCTAAGTATTATCATTCTTGCTACTCTTTTCCCAAGTAGGTTTTAAACTGTGTATCTGATGATTAATGATATAGGCTGGAATCCAAATCCCTGAAACTATTTAGATGCATATGAATCCTTAAAATCCATGTTATCCCTTTAGGGCTTAGTTTTCTGACTTTGCAAAGTGAAAATGAGCTAATGTCATAAAATCATTTCTTTCATAAATTAATGAGAAAATACTTCTATGAGCACTGACTCCTTCAGGCACTTACTCTACATCTGCATTGATCAATCAGTTTTCATCAATAACCATTTATCAAGCACTTACAATATGCATGGCATATTGTACAAAATATACAAAAAATAAAATAATTCCTACTCACTAAAAGCTACATTATAACAAGGGACTTCTAGGAATAAGTTTATCTTTTGGTCTATCAAATTATATTCTCTTTTATAAATTTAAAACATTACTCAATAAATAATTAAATCCCTACTGGGTTCAAGGCAATTTGAAAAGAAAAAAAGATAAATAACAACTCTATTTTACTCTGTACTATACTTAGAATACTTTGTTTACTTTGGGGCATTACATTTTAGGAAAGGATGGAATTGGACCTATGACTTCTTTTTTATTATTTTTAATTTATGAAATAAAATAAGGAACTTCTTGGGCATAAGAGACTCTCAGATATGGACTTCTCTCTAGCAAAGAAGGTTGGTCTGGATCTTATACTGTTATAGAGCTATTTAGACCAACCAATCAATAACATTTATTAACTAACTACTATGTACCAAGTAAGTGCCAGGATACAATAAGGGGCAAAAGACAGTAATTGACTTTAAGGAGCATATAATCTGATGGAGAAGAACTAAGGCAATTGCTTTTAAGTTACGTTAAATTATTTGCTCTTTGCTACATAGTCACCATGCATTAGCAGCAGAACAAGAACCCAGTTCTTCCTATCTTTGAGGCTAGCTCTCTATCCATTATACCATCCTGTCACATTTATTTTAGAATGACTATTTTTCAAAAATAAAGAACAGATCTTCTGCCTCCAAATCAAATGTGATTTCTATTGAAACTGCAAGGCACTGTGACCAAGATAACCCAAGAACTGTGTGATTAACTTGGAGACATAAGGCATACATAGTAAAAATGAAATAACTATATAGAGAGTGTACGTTAAATGCCAAAAGACTATAATAAGCAGCAAGCACTGAGGAATACAGGGAATGAGGAAGGAAAAGCTCACTGAGCAGATAGAGCAGCTGGGTTGAAGAAGTTTCTTGGCATAGTAAACAGAACCCTGGGATTTGGAGACAAGGGAACTGATTCTAATCTTCCTCCCTTCCATCAATTATTAAGAATTTAAGAATTGTCCTTCCTGCCTCTCCCTCTCATACATACTCATTTTTCTTCTAATAATTGACCACTATAGCAAGGTTTTCATCACCTCCTGTCCAAATTATTGCAAAACCTTGTCCCAAATTTCTCTGCCCTCTGGTCCATTCTCCACTTGAGGGACCTTCCTAAAGAGCAGATTTGTCCATGTTACTCTGCTACACACACACACACAGACACACACACACACATTCCTTTCATTCAGTTAGCTTCAGTGGCTCTTTAATGTCTCCATGATTAAATGTAGAAACATTTGTTTAGCTTTAGAATCCTTAATAACTTGGCTGCTTCATGCCTTTCTGATCTTTTTTACACCACATTTCCCTCAATCTATTCTGTACTCCAATAATAATGGCCCCCATGTTGTTCTTCTCACAGGTTCCTACATCTCCCTACTTTGTCCATTTTCACTGTCTATATCCCATGTCTGAAAAATGCTTTCCTTCTTTGTCTCTGTTTCCAGGCTTTCTTGGCTGCTTAATCTAAGCTAAAACTACACTTTCTGCAAAGAAGCCTTGCCCAGATCTTTTTCATGCTGGGATCTTCCCTTTGAGATCCTGTGCAAATTACCTTGTTTGTACATAGTTGTCTACATGTTGCCTCCCTCATCAGTGTGTGAGCACCTAGAGAGGAGAGACTTTTTTTGCCTATTTTTGTGTGGCCAAAACTTAGCACTTTCCTAGAACATAGTAACTATTTAATAAATGCTTGCTGACTTGGAACTAGTCTTATGACTATGGACAAGTCACACTCTATGACTGATTCCCCCGTGAAAAGGGCACAAAATGCTCTGTTTGGTATTTATATCTTTCAGAGCTTAGTATTCTCTCACCTCTTCAGTCCTTTCCTTATTCCCCAATTTTTGATCCAGTGACACTGGCCTCCTGACTGCTCCACAGATAAGACACACCATGTCTTGACTGTTGACATTTTCTCTGGCAGTCCCTTATGCCTCGAATGTTCTCTATTTTCCACCGTGGCTATTGACCTCCCTGGCTTCATTTAATTCTCAATTACCATCCCACCTTCTACAGAAAACTTTCTTTAATTCCCCATAATTCCAATGCCTTTCTTCTTTTAATTATTTCCCACTTAACTTGTGTATAGTTTGCTTAGTTTACATATGCTTACTGTTATTTTCCCTATTAGATTATAAATTTACTTATGCAAATTAAGACAACTCTAAGATACCACTACACACCTGTTAGATTGGCTAAGATGACAGGAAAAAATAATGATGATTGTTGGAGGGGATGTGGGAAAACTGGGACATTGATGCATTGTTGGTGGAGTTGTGAATGAATCCAACCATTTTGGAGAGTAGTTTGGAACTATGCTCAAAAAGTTATCAAACTGTGCATACCCTTTGATCCAGCAGTGTTACTACTGGGATTATATCCCAAAGAGATTATAAAGAAGGGAAAGGGACCTGTATGTGCACGAATGTTTGTGGCAGCCCTTTTTGTAGTGGCTAAAAACTGGAAACTGAATGGATGTCCATCAGTTGGAGAATGGCTGAATAAATTATGGTATATGAATATTATGGAATATTACTGTTCTGTAAGAAATGACCAACAGGATAATTTCAGAAAGGCCTGGAGAGACTTACATGAACTGATGCTGAGTGAAATGAGCAGGACCAGGAGATCATTATATACTTCAACAACAATACTATATGATGACCAGTTCTGATGGACCAGGCCATCCTCAGCAACGAAATCAACCAAATCATTTCCAAAGGAGCAGTAATGAACTGAACCAGCTATGCCCAGAAAAAGAACTCTGGGAGATGACTAAAACCATTACATTGAATTCCCAATCCCTATATTTATGCACACCTGCATTTTTGATTTCCTTCACAAGCTAATTGTACAATATTTCAGAGTCTGATTCTTTTTGTACAGCACAATAACGTTTTGGTCATGTATACTTATTGTGTATCTAATTTATATTTTAATATATTTAACATCTACTGGTCATCCTGCCATCTAGGGGAGGGGGTGGGGGGGTAAGAGGTGAAAAATTGGAACAAGAGGTTTGGCAACTGTTAATGTTGTAAAGTTACCCATTCATATATCCTGTAAATAAAAGGCTATTAAAAAATTAAAAAAAAATGTTAAAATGTTTTGTTTGTATGTAATTGATAAAATAAAAATTAAGTTAAAAAAAAGATTATGTTTACTTGAGGATAGATACTGATTTTTGCATCTTTTTGTATCCTCTATTGTTAGCATAGTGCTAGACACCTAGTAGTGCTTAATAAATGTTTACAGATTGACTGATTTAGACTATCTACCTTATAAAGTGGTCATGAGAACTCATATTGTAAAACTTCAATAGGCTAGGGTCAAATTCTGATTGGCTTTGAATGACAGGCTGAGTTTCTTAACTGAGGAGAGCAAAACCATACTGATTTAAAGAAAGATGTTGGACCAGTTGATCTCAAGATACCAATTGTGCTATCATCCAAGACTATGATCACAAAGTTGAATTGCATGACATCTAAATGCATTCCAGCCACAATATATTCTAGGCATGTATGACTCAGGAGGTTATTTTAATAATCCTGGGTTTAGCATTACTCCCCAAGTTTAAGAAATTCCTCTTATTCATTTTTTTTCAATTCAACAAAAAATACAGACCTAAACTTTTAAAAATAATCTTAACTTTTAAAAATTTTTCTCTAGGGCAGATTTTATACAAAGTTACTTTTCAAATTCCTCTTTTGTCTTTGTCCCACTGCCCCCACACAATTTTACACATGTTGAAGAGATTAGAAATGTTTCCATTCTGAGCAAAGAGATTCTAATTTGGATTTGAACTCAGAAGATCTGAGCCAAAAATATTCTGCTTAGTACTTAAGTTAGTTCTAGAGGAAGCTCAGTTTTTCCTCTGGAAGATTGGAAAGAGTAATGTAATTGGAGGCAACTTTAGGTAAAAGATACAATGCTGCCGTTGAACTTAAAGGACTTAGAACTGAATCTTGATTTTGACCTTGACCTTGAATTCATTACCTCTTTGATCTTGAGTCTGTTTCCTTTTCTTTTAAAATTGGGGTTCTTATAGATGAACTCCAAGATTCCTTCCAGGTCTCAATCTACAATCCTATGAAGGAAACTACAATGATGAGGGGACTTGAAACCTGGCTATGAGGGACTAAAGAGATTATGGAACTGGAATATCCAACACAAAGACTAGAGATATGGAGCACCTAAAAGCCCTCTTCAAGTATTTTAAAGGCTCTCAGGTGAAAGAGGGATTAAATCTTTCTGCTCAATTCCAGAGGCAAAAATGTAAAAGGTATTCAGTTTCTTACAACAGGAAACTTAGGAGAAACAGGGTAATCCTTTTTGGAGAGAGAATTGCTATTGTTTAAACACTCTGAGATCTCTTTCAACTCTGAGATTATATGATTTGATTGAGAATTTAAATAAAGCATGATCTTTTACTTCATAAAACTCATAAAATCTCTTTAGCACCAAATTCAGTATATGCTTATTGTGTCTACACACTCATACACACACATAAATACAGGTAATTTTTCACACATATACATGATATATAAAATAAAATGAAACTCAAATTATGGCCAAATGATAGAAAATATATATTTTCCTTTAAAACTTTGCTGTTTCTTAGACAAAACCATTGACCATTGCTCTGGCCTTTTTGCTCTCCTGACAGCATTTCTTAAAGCATGAGAGGTTGATTGTTTTACTGTTTTCATGCCCTAGACCAGGGGTCCTCAAACTACAGTCTGCAGGCCAGATGCAGCAGCTGAGGGCGTTTATCCCCCTCACCCAGGGCTATGAAGTTTCTTTTATTTAAAGGCCCACAAAACAAAGTTTTTGTTTATACTATAGTCTGGCCCTCCAACAGTCTGAGGGACAGTGAACTGGCCCCCTATTTAAAAAGTTTGAGGAACCCTGTGCCTAGACCAAAGGGCCATAATTTGGATTCTTAGTCACTGGTTTCTTCCCTTTTGAACAACAATTTTTTGATAGAATTTCACCTTGAAATTACAAAATTAGCTTAAGCTAAAATTCTGCTTTGTGAGAGAATGAGGCAGAATTGTTCATGTAATCTCTTAGGAGAGAAAAAAAAAAGTGCTTCTTCCCCAGTAGAATATAAATCATAACCTAAATGATGAGTGTGTGTTGTGGCCAAGGAAAAATGATGACCTGAAAATAAAATAATCAGAGTAAGACTCTCATTAATCCATGGTGATGTTAGCAAAGAAATATGGAAGTCACCAGGAAAGGGACTTTGGAGTAGAGGAAACTGTTTCCTATATCCAGAGTCAGAATGCCTGCCACTGACCTACAACTCTCTAAATCTTAAGAATTAGTTAAGAATTATTTCTTTAACAATAAATCTTAGCTTCCTTAACTAAAAAATGTAAAACTAATAATGCCTTTCTAGCCTAGTCACAGGATTGTTGTGAACATCAAATCAGATTATATATATAAAGTGTTTTTGAACCCTACATCATCCAAATTTATTAAGTGACTAATAAAAGCCTCTGAGTTAAATGCTGAAGATAGAAAAATAAAAATGAAAATCCATAGGAAGTTTATATTCTATTAAGGAGATAAATGTATACACATATGTATATACACTATGGTCAAAGTCAAAGGTCAAATCCAATCATTGACCATTAAGAGGTTCTAAAAATCTAGAAATTCAAAATAAGAGATAATAGCAATTCATTCTACCAATAAATGACTCAGTCTTGTTTACTAGCAGTTCATGCATCCTTGAGATCACATATTTTATATGCCTCGGTTTAGTCATTCTGAACTTTGATTAAGAGGACGCAATAAATCTCTGGGATCAATGAACCTTGTAGAAAATCCTATATCATTAATATGGGCGTTGGTTTAGAGCAACCACAGGCACTATGATATTTGTAGACATCTATAAGTCTGAAATAAGGCTCCATTTGTGGGGAAGGGATATGCATGGAAAAAATGGTTTCCTTATAAGCCTTACACATCTCATCAACAGCTGCTAAATCACAAAAGTTCTTAAGGAAACTCAAAGAAAATCAATTATCATAAATTAATAGCACTAAACCAGTAGGTGAACTGAAAAAATGAACTGAAAAAGGTCATTGTTTAGGCAATCAGAGGCAACTTTGCATAATGGATAGAATACTGACTCTGAACTTAAAAGACCTGGAGTAGATATTTAAAGAATCTTGACCCTACTATCCATTACCTATACATTCTTGAGTCAAGATATCATAATAATCAAAATACATTTCAGTTTATATACCACACATGAATTCAGCTTGATTTTATGGATTTTTTCAGTGCCTTATTTTAATAGTGAAGAATGGACAAATTGGATGACAAAGTAACCCAACCTATAGTATAATAGATAATAATGGATTTGGAATAAATGAAATGGATTCAACTCTAAGCTCTACTACAAGATCACCTTTGTGGCATTGTACAAATCATTATACCTCCCTAATAATCAGTAAAATGAAAGCACATGATTCTGAATTCTGCACCCCTCCTCTCCCCTTCTTGTTCTAAATTCTATGATCTTAGAGTTAACAAGATGAAAATTGCAGAGTTAGGAGAATCAGATATTTTGAGATCATAGCTACCTTATCTATGTATGTGTTTGTATTACATATATTAAGAGCAAATGCAGACCAAATCATTTAAGAAGTCATCATCATAATTCAATCTTACCATTGAAACTTTTCAATTTCATTATCACCAATTACTCTACTTTCACTGTTTTCTCCATTAATCCATCTATATAGGCAGATAATTAAGAGGACACTGAGTACAAAATGTTGCCTGGGGCAAAGCAATTTATAACAGTTTTTTTTATTTCATGTCTGTTACTAGAGGCTTCCAGGATATTTTAAAACACTCCAGGCAATTGTCTTAAACTATCAATAAAATTTTACACATTATTTCTGAAATGATTTTTTAAAAAAATATCTAAAACAATTCTGGTCACACTAAGATCCTTATTTAATAAGCAACTTCAGTCATGTATGAGAATTAAACAAAGTTCAAACAAGACAAAATGAAAAGTATTTCTTTAGAAGACCATAGGTCGTCTCCATGCAATGGATTTTCCTGTTCAAATGATTCACCATCTACTCAGTATAGGGTTATTTTTAGTTTATGCTGATGGGCTAATAAGAACTTGGGAAACAGTATAGTATCCAGTGGTAAAATCACTATATTTGGAGTCAGAGAAACTGGGTTCATATCTCAGCTTTGCTACTTATTACCTATGTGATTGATAGTAAACAAGTCACTTCATCTTTCTGGACCTAATTTTCTTCAAACATCAAACAAGAAGGATTGTTTCTGAGATCATATCTAATCTAAATCTATATTTTATGAAATTTTTTAAATTATCACTCTAAGACTCATATACACAGTTGTACTGAAGGCAGAGGGGAAAAAGTCACCAATATTTAATTCAATCAGCAAATACTTATGAAGGGGCCACTATACACAAGGATATATACTAGACAATATAAAAATACAAAAGGGAATGAAACCCTGTCCTCCAGGGAATTTTAGTCTAATCAATTAAACAACTTCATTATTCTTAAAAACGTGAGATATAAGGGCCTTGGAGATAGAAAAATCCTTTCATTTGTATGTAAGGAAACACTAGCCCAGAGAGGTAAGGTATCCTAGTTTTGCAGGTTTAATAGAAAGGAACTTGGAAGTCAAGTAGTCTAATCTCTCATTTACAGATGAGAAAACTGAAACAAAACATTTGTTCAGGGTCAACAAGATGATAGGTAGCAAGAGTCAGAATTTGAACTCAAGTCTTTTATTTTCCCTATGCCATAAATGACCAAGACCACACTTTTATTTAACAAGGTAAGAGTACAAAAACCAATGGTTGTATGTTAAACTTACAGTCAAAAAGGTCTGGGTTTGCGTCCCGCCTGTTACATTTACTGATTATATATTACTCTTTGATTCTGTACAACATGTTAGTCTTTTGTCATCATGCTATAACACAACTATTAGAGATAAAAATTCTTCTTCTTGTCCCATCCCAGCAGGCTTTATTATAATTTAGAGTTTTGTCCTCAGTAAGGTAGCAAGTAGAAAAATAATCAAATCTCAAATAAGCCAATTAGATAAAAGTTGCTTAAAATTTGCAGAACTACTAAATGATAATCTTGTTGTTATTGTTGGAAAAGAAATTAGTTTTCATTAGTGACTTGACTCCGATCTAAAAGCTTAATTCCTTTCCATTTAATTGCTAAGCTAAAACTGACATTATATTTGCCCCAGGAATAGCCATCATTTTCCTTTGTGGCAGATATCCACATGCTTCTCAAAGACCCATAAACCTTTTTTTTCTGCTGGCAGCTCATTAGTAGACTCAACATGCTATAAAAATGTATCATTTCCAAGAATAATTTACTTTTAAAAGGTTCCAAACCACTTCCTCTTGCAATATTTTTGATGAGGTTAAAAACAAGTCTTGATTCAGTTCATTTAGGGCTCAATTAAAATATCTTTTCTATATTTTAACTATAGCAACTCTGGATGTTAAAAAATCATTAAATACCTTAAAAGAATGAAACCATCTGTTTTCCTCTTTTTCTGCAATTTGTAGCACAGCCTGGCACATAATACTTCTCCAGAGACATATAACACAAGGGAATACAAATCCAGACACCAGAAAAGTCACCAAAAAAGCGGATTTCTGCAGAATCACCACCCAATTTTGAAGGAATCTTATCTGGTTGCCTTTTCCTCCCTCTCTGAAGGAAAACCAGCACTAGAACAAAGGTATCATAGTCTAGGCAACAGCTAAGAAGGCTTTCTTCAGAGCTTACATGCTAGCTCTGACTTCCTTAGTATGCAAGATGATTACCACTCTTATTATAGCAGTTGACATTAATTGCTGCTTCTATTTGGACTGCCTTGACTTTCTTATTCTAGTAACCATATACCTATCACACAAATCACCTTTTCTGCTCACCTTGATTGTACTTTAAAGAATATGACTGAAGCCCTTCAAGGTCAAAAGCAGCTTTATCCTCTTGGTAAACTCGTGCAACATGATTAATCCCACTGTTTAATCTTGCTAATATTGTTAAAGGTTATATTTGATAATTAAGCTAAGTTATATGCATAGGTTAAGTCACATATACCCCATTTCCAAATACTCCTAAACTCTAGACTTTTGATTGTCCCATCATAATAAGATAATAGAGTCAGAGATGCCCTTAGCGATCATCAAATATAACTCCCTCATTTTAAAGAGAAGGAAACTAAGACAAAGACAAGTCAGGTCTCTGGACCAAAGACATATAGATTAAATATGGCAGGACTGAGAGTCTTCCTCTCCTTTGTATTCCTTTTATTTTGATTCATTTGTTCATTTAATTATCTATTTATTTATTTTGACTAGGTTAATAAGGCTTTACCTTACGTCAATCACTAAATGGGTAGTTGTCTCAGTCAAAAGAAGACCTATTAAAGATATTAGAACACTGGACCCAGATGGTTCCAGAAAAGAAAGGGAGGCAGGTGACCTTGCCCAGCCCTCCCTCATTTCAATCAGTTTACCAGCATATCATGGCATCACCTCCCTGATATCATGGTTCTCTTTGATAATAAAGGACAGACAACAATAAACAACAACCTCTGGAAGTAAACAGAACTGAGACCAGAGGTTTGTACCTGTGTCCTCTGATTCTAAAACTGAGACTCGAGGTCATTCCTGAGGGCTCTTCTCCTTTTTTCATTATTCACTCTTTTCATTTTGAAAATGGCACTTCAGGAACCCATTCTTATTTACAATGCTGCCAATGTGACTGAAGAGGTCACAGGAAATTAAGAAACTTCAGGAGCCAATAATGTGTCCTCAGTAGAAGAACCCCAAAGGGAAAGAATAATGAAGTTGGTTACTGCAACAATCATTTTCCTCTGGGATCTTTCCAAGGAGAGTACATTATTGTCTCCTGCAGAAACAAAAATTAAAAATCAAGTCCACAAGAGCTTTTCACCATGATGGTTCAATAGAACCAGCACTTTCAAAAAGAGATGTAAGAAAATTCTTTCCTTAAAAGTAATAATGTTAATATCATCTAAGTAAGATGATAGTATCATCTTAGTAGGTATATAGGAGCCCACTGGTGAACCTAATTTAAGGAAACTGGTCTGTGATTAAAATGGGGTAGAATTTGCATTCTCCTAACATTGCATATTAACCACTAACCACTCTCCATATCAAGATTATGAATATCTTCCAAATTATCTATCCTATACAATCCCTACCCTGCCAAATTATCAGAATGGCTTCCTACCACCCTGTCAGACATTCCAGGACCTGCCTTTAACTATAGCCTTTAACAACTCATTTAAGAAGAATCATCACTAATCTATATCTCACCATTAAGTTGGAAATAATATAATTGGCAAGGAACTGTGTAAGACGCAGCATCTGTATCCTTCGGATCTTCTGTGACTTCTGGTACCAAGTAGACCCTTCTTTAGACATGATGAATTATGACATTTCCCCCACTACACCCAATACTTTCTCCTTTGGGTTTAAAAGATCTCTTTGTCCTCCAGTGATTGCTACTTACACAATCAGGCCAGATAACTAGAGACAACCAGACTAGCTCATATTTCTACAGTTCTTAGAAGTTTACTAAGTGTTTCCCTTCCAACAATCCTAAAGTTCATTATCTTTACTTCCTAGAGGAAGAAACAGAAGCTCAATAGACTACTAACAATGACTTTGGGGGGGATGCTATGATATGTATGTGAACTGGATTTGAGGGAGGGAGGGCTGTGCAAGGTCACCTGCCTCAGTTATTCCTTTGAAACTATCTGGATTCAGAGGTCATACAGACTAACATTACCAATCAATGGTTATATAGCTAGTAGAATTAGAATGAAAGCTGAGGTCTCCCGAGATGAAAATGGAATAGATATATAAAATATATCAAGTACTTATACCAAGGACATAGTGTCATTACCTTTGTAATTAACCTATGATTAATAATATCTTCCCTTACCTGGATTGGGTTGAAGATATTCAATTGTTTTGGTCATTATTTCCATCACAGCCCTGCTGGTGACATCCACTTTCTGAAAAGAGACAAAAAGCATTGATGAAAAAAAATAATAAAAGAGATGATAACACTTTGAAAGACCTCAGAACTTTGACCAAATTACCAACTAATCATGGAGTCAAAAGACTTATGCTGAAACATAAATTCGCCCTCATACAGAGAAGTGATGGACAAAATGTACAGAATGTGCACATGTGTGAGTGCATGTATGTATGTGTTTTCAGTAGTTTGTCAGTCATGTCTGACTCTTCATGACCCCATTTGGGATTTTTGCCAATTTCTTCTCCAGCTCATTTTATGGTTGAGGAACCTGAGGCAAAAAGGATGAAGTGACTTGACCATGGTCATATAATAAATGTCTAAGACTGGAGGTGAAATCAGGAAGATAAATCCTCCTCATTTCAAGTCTGGCCCTCTATCCTCTGTACTAGCTACCTGCCCAGAGGTAAATAAGACAATGCATTCTCAGACATGACCAATGTATTCACTTGGTTTGACTACATAATTATTATAAAAGGCTGCTACAATGGGCTTGAGGGTATTATAACTAAGTGGGAAGAGATATTGCAAAGTAATGTGCAACAAAAAAATTAATAATTTTTAATATATAGGAAAAAAAATAAAGTTCATAAGCATAT
Source organism: Sarcophilus harrisii (assembly GCF_902635505.1). Taxonomy (NCBI): domain Eukaryota; kingdom Metazoa; phylum Chordata; class Mammalia; order Dasyuromorphia; family Dasyuridae; genus Sarcophilus; species Sarcophilus harrisii. Next base: position 103,224,132 of record NC_045426.1, read on the forward strand.
TATAGGTTCATATCTAAAGCATGCCCTAAGAACTGATCTTTTGTGAATGGAGTCTATTATCTATGCAATTTTAAATCCAACAAGGAAATATAAAAGGGGATTTTTAGCACTAATGCCATCTGTAAATATTGATTTTGTTATAAGTATTCTTAACATATCTCCGACATAATTGGTTGGTTGTTGTCATCCTTTGTTTTCAGAGAGGACCAAAATGGCATCACTATAATATCAATTGTTCAGTCATGTTCAACTCTGTGACCCCATGGACCATACCATCCATGTGGTATTCTTGTCAAAGAGTGGTTGCCATTTTCTTCTCTAGTGGATTAAGACAAACAGAGATTAAGTGGCTTGCCCCAAATTACACAGCTAGTGTCTGAGGCAATATTTGAACTCACATGTTCCTGATTCCAGGTCTAGCAGTTCTATTCACTGAACCATCTAGCTGCCTCCTAAGTCTATCAATAGCCATGGGTATGCTCATCAATATGCTACTTCATGATGATGCAGGTATGGTCCCTTTAAGAATTGACTTATTCCTTTCTTTCTGATTCCCAACCCCTCCTAGTTAATGTAATTGTCAATCAAGGACCTTTTGATTCACAAATCCTGGTCCCTTTGAATTCCAATAGAAGATCCAGACCTGTCCCAGCCCCATCCCAATTTGAGCCAATTTGAGGCTGCACCCACAGGCCCTTCTAACTAAATCTCCCATTATAAAAGGACCAAGCTGGGACCCCCTCTTTGCAGAGGTCCCAAACATGCTAGCCTTATGCCTGTCATATCAGGATCCTCTGTCCACTGGAACCCTATTTCCAGTATAGTTAAGGAAATAGGCAAAGGTAAAGATAAGTTCTTCTTATCTCTACCTTTGCCTATTTCCTTAACTATACTTAAACCTTACTTCCAAACTCCATAATAAACCTCTTTTATCAATCTAGCTTTTCAGGCCAATAAATGCTTTTTATTGGGAACTCCTGCTGCTTCTAGACTTCATTTAACTCAGTATCCTTGCGCCAAATCCAGGGGGGTTGCAAGGGAGTTCTGTTTGACTCCCTGTACCCCGAACCTGCCACTAGACCTCAATTAAACCCTAATTTCATTTAGGTACCCCATATCTAGATCTCATCAATGACAGATACTAAAGCATATGGTATCCCTGTTTTTGCAGAAAAGACTGAACCTAAACCATTCACAAACTATCACCCAGTGCCTTCACAGGGACTGCAGGAAAAAGAGAGACTCCAACTCCCTGCATCTCACTTCTTAAGGCAGGTTTCAATGTCTCACGACACTCCAGAATCAGCTAGTGCTTCCCTTGTAAAATACTCCTCCAGCTTTAGCACAATGTCAGGTTTCTACTGTCTGTGAAGAGGAAAAACAGCTGGTCTCTATCCTTCTTACATATTGTGACATTTCTCTCTTACTTGGTAAGCTGCTAGTTTCTGTTATGGAAACCACTTGGAGTTTGTGATAGTGAAAAACAGTTCCCCATCAAGCCTCAGAATTTAAAGTAAAGATTAAGAGATTAAACTGAGAAGCTTAGAATTTAGAATTAGAGATGGGAAGGGAAGAGCTTTTTTATGTGTGGGTGGGTGTTTGTTATTATTGTTAATCAGACTTCTAAAAGTCACCTTTCTTCATGAGATTAAAGACAAGATAGTTATGCTGGTTTATCAATAAAATAGATTAATTAAGGTCCTATGTATAGTACTGCCAATAATTGTTCATTCAAAAATGTTAAGGTATATAAAGCATATTTATTTTTGTATCAAATGTTTACTTATATTTTACCCAAGATTTCAAACAAGCAAAGATTAATATCCCTTGGCAGACAGAATCTTAAAGAGAGGGTGATTAGATTTAGAATAGAAAAACTGACCTTGCTTAGATCTACTAATTTGCTAATCTCCATAGACATTATTATTGATGAGTTCATATGAAAGAGCAGCAGCTCTCCAGAGTGGTGAACTTTTCTTCCTAGAATTGGATTTTGAGTCAGGGGATCTAGAGTTAGTAGTCCCTGCTACTAAACCCATTTCAGGACATGATAAAAATAAATGCACCCCTCTTCCCCTGCCTGGGGGCTTGTTTGTTGCACTGGCTGTTATCTGAAATTAAATTCAGCTCCTATTGCTCCTACAGAATGGCCATACTAAAGGCTGAATCCAGAATGCAGGAGACCACAACAATTTTAGTTCTACTTTGGAAACTGGCATTATTTCTCAAGGAAAAAATGACAAAGGAAACACATTTATTGTGTTCCTCCTGAGCTCAGCAATGTAGCTCAGACCAGTCATGATACAGAAGAACGGACATTAGTTTTAGAGTCAAAAATTGCTGTTGTTCAATCATTTTCAGTCATACCTGACTTCATGACCGTATTTAGGGTTTTATTGGCAAATATAGAAGAATAGTTTGCCATCTCCTTATCCATCCCATTTTACTGATGAGTAAAGCGAGACAAATGGTGTAAAATGACTTACCTAGGGTCACACATCTGATAAGTGTCTAAGGCCAGATTCAAACTCAGAAAGATGAGTCTTTTTCACTTCAGACCAAGCACTTTATCAAATGAGCTACCTTGCTATCCATTGTCAGAGAACCTAGATTCAAATCCCACTTATGAGACTATGTGTGGCCTTGAATAAATGAAAATTACTTCATTTTTCTGTGCCTCGATTTCCTCATCTCTAAAGCAAGAAAATTAAACTGGATATCACTGAAGTTCCTTTTAGTTTTACTTTCTTAAATTAAAATTTATCATTGAACATATTTAACTGTACCTAAGATAGACTCTTATTTGAGAAGCTCTAACTTTTCATTCAAAAATCCGCTCAGGTAGTGTTTAACTAAGCTTTTAAGGAACCTATGTTCTGTGTGTGTGTGTTTGTTTAAGCAACAAAAACAGTTTCACATACTGGCACTTCAATTACTAGGGAGAAACACTTACTGTGTAGGGAGCCTGTATTAAGCAACACATTCCAGTTATTATGCTCAATAGTCTCACTGAGGAGGCTGGCGGGGTTAAGAGGCACACACCTGTGTTTTCAGTGCATCTCAGCTGGAGAGTGTTTTTGGTGGTTGATATTAGAGAAATGAGCTTTTGGAATCCCCACTTGCTTTATCCAGTGGCAATACTCGATGTCAACCTTTAATTTATTTCATTCAATTGTGTAATTGCTCCTTCAGGAATAAAGCTAAACTGAGCTCTCTCTCTCTCTCCAAAACTGCTGATCCTATAAAGAAGGTTCTCTTGGGAGTGTTTGAAAGTTGAGCTACAATGTATTTTATGTGACTAATAAGCAAAAGAAAAGGAGAAAGGATTTGAGACTACAGACCTCCTGATCTTCATGGCTAACAAATTTCAATTGCCCTGTTAGCAGAAATAAGGAAGAGTGTAGAATACAAAGTTTGCAGCAGAATCCTACCCACAAGACACAAGGTCTACAGGGTAAGACAAAAGTCTGCTTACTGGGTCCCAAGGAGACATTTTATTTAAAATGTAAAAGAAAACACAGTTTTGAAAGTTGTAATTTGAATTTATTTTATATTTAAGAAGAAAAAGTACACAATGGGGATTTGGAGTTTCATGAAAATTCTCTTTTTATTTTCTATTCTACACACAAAACTGTTCTTTTTTTTTGTTTTTAGTGTTAAATTTAGAAAACAAACAATAAACAAAAAAAGAGATGCAGTTAGGATGTTCCATCTTCCCCTACTAAGAGAAGGGTGGGAGATAAGAGATTCTTGGGGTATGACAAGTTTTCTTCTCCATTATCAAATGAACTTTGGAAGTTCTCCTCATTTTTTATTTTGATTTTCCATCCTTTTAACTCCATTCAGTTTGGTTTAATCTAGATTTCTCAGGACCTTACACGATTCCTTAGAAAGTGCCACTTTAGTTCACTTTCCTGTTTGCTCCTGTAGTGTTAGAAGTTCTCAGGTCCTCTTGTTCCAAGATTCCCTCACTCTGGAACTTAAACCTTCTGCCACAATTTCCTTGATAGACCCAGATAAAATGTTATCACTCTTTACTTGAATCTCTTTGGTCTTTTTCTTGACATAATGTGCTTACTCATTTTTATCTTGTAAACATTATTTATACACACAATAAACATTAAATTGTAACTCTGGGGAAATATATTGTTTTATATGTTTGCATCTTTGAAAGCTTAGTTCACAGTTGGTGTTTAATAAATGTTTACTAAAATTTAATTTGGACCAGTATCTTACATAGTAAACCACAATAAACTCAAATTATATATATGACCTAAATATTAATGGTCATATCATTAAAAAAAACGTAATAGAACCAAATTAGGTACCTTTTACAAGGATGGTTAAAACAATCTGAGATACATATGCTTGCACTAAGTACAAGAAGTTTATTTAGCAAGGGCAATATTTAATACATAGCAATATATTCTATTAAAATTAATCTATTTTATTTCTTATGTGCACATATATAGTAAACTCTCACTTTCCTCTCATATTTAATAGGGGACATAGAAAAGTTTAATGAAAACCTAAAGATATGGAGATTGACAAAATTTAGGAATCCCTGGAATAAGGGATGAATTCTTAACCCAATGAAGGACAGACACAATCATAAAAAATTTAAAATTAAATTGTATTATATATAGACATTATATATGTGTGTGTGTATATATATATATATATATATATATATATATATATATAATATTGAGAAGCATTGGCTTGTATACATTATGTATTATATATACTATGTATTACAAGAGAATGTTACATATATGTTACAAGAAAATATATATTATATATGTACTATATAACATATAGTATAATTCTTTTTAATGTAATATGTATATTTATGAATATATACAGACATATATGTAGACATAAAATCATTTAGAGGGAGGGGAGTCCATAAGAGCTGGAAGGAATCAGAGAAGTTTACGTAGAGGATAACTCAACCCAATCCTTGAAAAAAATAAGGAATGTTAAAAGGCAGATGTAAAGATGGTATGCATTCTAGGCATGAGAAATAGCCTGTGAAAAATATGGAGACATAAACTAGAATGTTATGAATAAGTAATAGAAAATAGTCCAGTTTGTCTGAAAAGGAAAAGCATGTGAATGAGATTAATATGAAATAAACCCAGAAAAGCAGGTTGAAAAAAGTTTGTGATGAGCTTAAATGTCAGAGATTTTAAAATCTTATCCTATGAGTCATGGGGACCAATGGAAATTTGGGGGCATATAAATAACCGGGCCATTTCTGTGCTCTAATAGTTATACAAATTATGAATTAGAGAGAAAACAGGCAAGGCTGTTACAGAAATCTAAATAAGATGCAATGAGGGTATAAAATATATGAGTAGAGACAAGAGAGCAAATGAGAAGGTAGTTTTGGAAGAAGGATGGTGAAGATTTGGGAACTGGTTAAATATATGGGGAGAGAGAAAGGAAGAAGGAATAGGAGCATTTGTACAGTTTCTGCTTTGTGCCAAGCACTCCTAAGCACTTTTACTGTTATGGGCCAGAACTTGAAACAAGGTACTAAGTGGAATTGAGGAGACAATGGTTAAATCCAGTTTAACATTGATTTAATCCTACAACAAATAATGGTTTCCTAGTGATATAATGATTGGTGTGTATTCGGTATGGAGCATATAAACTAGAAGCTCTCAAGGCCAGAAAACAGCTTTCAAGGCCAGAAAACACAAATGCACTAGAAGCTCTCGGAAGCTATGGCAGATTCATTCCATCTTCCAACTTCGTTGTGGCTAGAGGCTGAAGCACAAACTTTTGGATTAGGAGAGATTCAGGAAGCTAGAGGCAGAAGCAGAGAAGATAAAGGACTAACAGCAGGAGCTCAAGCTCTCAGAACCAAGGAGAGAGATAGGCCTCTAAGAAAACTAACCGGGCCCCTGAAAGGGGACAAGACTTTGAAAGAGATAATAAAGCATTTGGACTTTCACACCTGGCTGCACTTGTGGTGATTACCGAACTGAAATGAAGGCTGCTCCCAGAGACCCCAGGGAAACCAAACCAAGAAGAACATTACATTTTACAAAGAACATCTTATTTTCTTCTAGGGCAACAACACTGAGAGGTAGATTTCTTATTCTCCATTTTACAACTGAGACAACTGAGCCAAACAGAGATTAACTAGGAAGCTGGACTTTGAACTGAGGTCTCCTGATTTCAGGCTCACCACCAAAATGCTTCATTGTGTTTCTGAAGGTGATGCTGAGGTTAAGAATCAGAGTGGTGATACACAAGTAATGAAGTTAGGTGCAAAGGGGGAAAAGATGATGAGTTCAGTTTTGGACATATGAATTAAAGTTGTCTGAGGGAATGACCAGTTGAAATATAAAAGACTGAATATATTTGAATACATATAATTGAATTAATGGGAGTTGATGAGATCATTGTGAAAAAGGGAATAAAATCTAGAGGAGAAACCCTGAACAGAATCTTGGGATATATCCACAGTTAGGGTATAAGACTTGAATGATAATCCAGCAATAGAGATTGAGATGGGAATGATCAGACAAGTAAGGCAGCCAGTGGAAATGTGTTTAAAAACCCAGAGAAGAGAGGATACCACAAGTGTAAGAGTGGTCAACAATGTCAAAAACTGCATATAGGTCAAGATAGAGACCATCAGATATTGCCATTAAGGAATAACTGAAAATTTTTGAGAGGGCAGTTTCAGTTGAGTGAAGATGAAGGAGTTGAAAACTGAGTGAAAGGAGTAGTCATTCCCCAATTAATAAATGATCAGAGGATATGAACAGACAATTTTCAGATAAAGAAATTAAAGCTATCTATAGTCACAGAAAAATGCTCTAAATCATTATTAATTAGAGAAATACAAATTAAAACAACTCTGAGGTACCACCTCACACCTCTCAAATGGATTAAGATGATAGGGAAAGATAATGATAAATGTTGGAGGGATGTGGGAAAACTGGGACACTGATACATTGTTGGTGGAGTTGTGAATGAATCCTACAGTTCTGGAGAGCAATTTGGAACTATGCCCAAAGGACTATAAAACTGTGCATATCCTTTGATCCAGCAATGCCTCTACTGGGTCTGTATCTCAAAGAAATCAAAACAGAGGGAAAAGGACCCACATGTGCAAAAATGTTTGTAGCTGCCCTTTTTGTGGGAGCAAAGACTGAAAAATGAGTAGATGCCCATCAATTAAGGAATGGCTGAATAATAAACATAATTGAAATATTACTGTTTGATAAAAAATGATGAACAGGATGATTTTAGAAAGACTTAGAAAGATTTACATGAATTAATGCTGAGTGAAGCAAGCAGAACCAGGAAAACATTGTACACAGCAACAGCAAGATTGTGTGATGAGCACCTTTGATGGACTTGGTTTTTCTCAGCTGTTCAATAATCCAAGGCAATTCCAATAAACTTTGATTAAGAAAATGCCATCCAAATGCAGAGAAAAAAACATGGAAACTGAATGTTCATTTTTTTTCTTTTTTCTTCATGTTTTTTTTTTTCCTCTTACAGGTGTTCCCTTTTATTTTGATTTTTTCTTTCCCAACATGACTCATAAAGAATATGTTAAAAAATGTACATGTATAACCAAAAAAAAGTTTATATATATATATATATATATATATATATATGTATATATATGTAACTGGGGAAAATAAAAATTCTAAAAATTAAAAAAAAAGAAAGGAGAGGAAGTAGAAACAATGAATGTAGATTAATTTTTCTAGGAGTTTGGCCATGAAAGAGAACATAAATATAGAATGATAACTTGAGGGAAAAGCAAGACTTACTCAAGTTGGCTTTGGTTTGATTTGGTTTTTAAGAATGGGAAGAGCTAGGCTTGTTTGTAGGCAACAGGAGATAAGGAGAAATGAAGGAGAATTAAATAGGCATAAGCGTTTTGAATACATCTTGTCTTTCAAAGATCATTTTTTCTGTTAGTTCACAGGGAGCAGTGCTGACTGGGTTTGGAGAGAAGCCTATGGTTTTTGAGTAAGGTTTTTGTTTCTCCTGAGGCTTTTTTTTTTTTTTACCAGATGATTGCCTCAACTTGTGTGCTTGACTGTAAGAATGTGCACCTTTAGAGTTACCATTCATGAGAAGCAGAGCTGAAGGCATGTTCAGGCTTATGTTAAGCATATATAGATATGGAAATATGTATGTATATATATATATATATGTATGTATGTGTGTGTGTATATTTTATATATATTTATATATTCATGACCATTTTTTATTTTACTTTTTATTGACTTATTTTCTCAATTTATTTGCATCTTGTATTAATATAATGACCAGGTTTTTTATCATCATTTTCCCAAATGTTTTTGGAAAAGGAAAAGGAAGCTACCTTATTCTCTAAATGTATGCTTTTTAAACTCACCTAGAAACTGGAGGATTGGATCACTCTAAGAAATGAATTATCTAGTTCCCCTAGCCTTATCTATTATCTTACAAAAAATAAGATATCAAATCTCTAATTTAAATTTATTATTTATATTGTACTTTTACATTTGCAAAGCCCTTTAAATATATTATTTGATCCTCTCAACAACTCTATGAGGTAGTTATTATTTCTACTTTATAGATGAAGAACTTAATCTCAGAAACATCAAATGCCTTGCCCCATTGCCTAGTTATATGTCTGAGGAAGCATTCTATCCTCTAGACCAAGACTTTTTAAACTTTTTCCACTCATGATCTCTTTTTACCCAAGAAATTTTTATGTGACTCTGGTATATAATTATCTAAAATAGATAAACAAATTTAACATTTACTGATAATAAATCATAATTTTGCAACCCCTCACATTCAATTATGAGACCCTATATGGGGTCTAAGAAGCAGGGTTCTATGGCACATAACTAGAAATAGCTAACATTTATATAACATCTGCTATGTATCAGGTACTATGCAAACCATTTTACAATTATTATTCCATTTGATGTTTACAATAACTCTTAGAAGTAGATGCTGTTATTATCCCCAGTTTACAGTTGAGGAAACTGAAACAAATAGAGGTTAACAAACAGGGTCATACAGCTGCTAAACATCTAAAGTCTAAATCTGAACTCAAGTCTTCTGAAATCCAGGTACAACACTTTATACACTATATCATGTAATTGCCTTCAAAGTAGATGCTTATCACCAAAAAATTGGCTAAGCAAGTTGTAATACACGAATGAAATGGAACACAACTGTGCTATAAGAAATGACACTGTTATAAATATAAAAAAGCATGGAAAATCTTATTATGAACTAATTTGTGAAAGGTTTTAATGTTTAACAAAGAAGTTCATCCTAGAGGTAAAAAAAGGGAATTTTTGAGCCAGGTAGTGACATGGTAAGATTTATGAATGAGAAATATAACTTTGGCAACTAGAATAAGATGCACTGGAGTCAAAAAAGATCGATTAAAATGAAATATCAAGAGTTATGATGAGAAGTGATGAAAGTCTGGAGTAAGGTGGTAGTTGGAGTCAGTACAGAGAAAGTACAAATTAGAATTGTTTTAGAGGTGGAATTGACAAGATCTGGCAACTATTAGATATGGGTAGTGAGGGACAGTGAAGAGGTGTGATGCTGAGGTTCTGAACCCTGGTCAATGAACGGGGATATTCTCAACAGAAAGGGGAATTTGGAACTGATATGAATTGATATCAAAATGAAGTTAAAACAATCTTGAAAGGGGAAAAAAATGAATACAACAAACAGAAATGAGGAAAAAACAACAAAACAATGAAAACTGAATGCAAGGAAATTTTAATGACCACATTTGGACCTGAAATAAGCAGAAAACACTTTTCACCACTTCTTTGCAGAAGTGGGAGTTTTGAGGAATAGAATATTGTATATATTGGTTCAAAAGGTTTTTTCAAAAGGTTTCTCAGTTCTACTGGACTTTTTATCCTTCTTTTTTTCATTCTTCATTATAAAGGATGACTCTCTAAAGAAAGAAGAGAAGATGGTGGGAAGAATTCATCGAGAAATATAGTTCTGATATAGGAACATTATCAATAAAAATGAATTTTAAAAATGAAATTCAAGATTCTGATTGCTAATTCTTTGCCTTAGTGGTAGTAGCCTATTTTCCATCTCTATTCTCTTGATCCATACCTACTACAAATTTAAATCACTGTACATATCCTTTAGTTCTAACCCATAAGACTTTTATTCCTTGAATATTCTGTCCTACTTACTTTTAAGTGATGTTATCATCATTAATCCAACTTCTTACATCTAAAAGAGACAAAGAACAGAGACTTTCCTATTTTGGTATATGGACACACTCCTTTGATTGATAAAATGGAAGCTCCTTGAGGAAAAGGACTGTCCAAATTTTTGTGTATGTATCCCTATATCCTGGTATGGTTTCTAGAATATAGTTGCTACTTAATAATTACTTGTTGATCAATTTATTGTAAATCAAAATAATACCAAATTAGCTAATATCCAACTGTTTCATGGTTTACGAATCCTGGCACAAAACCCAATCTTTCCATCAACACATCTTCATAATGTGATCTTTCCTTTTAATTAGGTTATTTTAGTATGTTTTGTCTCCTAGTCTCCACATTTTGTATCAAGTAGAGATGGACTTTAGTACCATTCTGGACCCAAACTTGTAATTCCAGACAAGTTATCTTATTGTCCTCATCCATGAAACAGGGAGAATAGTAACTGAATCACTTACCTTAAAGGGTTGTTGTGAAAATCTGGTGAGATATTGAATATAAAATAATTTACAAACCTTAAAATACTATGTAACTACCATCATTATCATCTCACTTTTTCAAGGATAGAAATTGTACAGGGACAAGTCTTTCTACTGCTTTTCATCTTTTATATTTAACATTCTGTGAATTATTGGACAGGTAGAAAAAATAACACTTTTTGTAACTGAACAAAAGGATTATGATATAAGCTTATCTTCTACAGGATCACTGAAAACATCCTTAGTATAACATAACTTAGTATAATCAATAGCAGAGAGGGCAACAAGAATAACAAATACCTCATCCTGTTCCTGCAGGATTTTGATATTCCATGTCAGGAACATATACTTTCAAAGATTTATGGATGTTTTAAGTATTTGGCAAGGCATCCTCAATTATATATATTGTTTAAATTTGAATCAACTTATCATCATCATATGCTAATAGTCTTTCGAATAGAAATAATTTTCCAAACATCACTCACTTTCCAGAATCAATTTACCTTGGAGAGAGCACTGTTTTCTCTCTTATCCTTTACAACAACTTTAATTAAGCAACTTCCTGTTTTTAAAGTTCCTCCATTGATATATGCTGTTATCAAACCACAAGGGATTGTTAACTCTATCTTTTCCTTCATAATTCCATCCATGTAAAGAAAACTGAAATAAGCGAAAATCCAAAGTAACAAAATCCCCCCTTTTTAGGCTTAGTTTATTGATGCTGAACCTGGTATTACATTGAACATAGAGTGAAAATGCCAGCCAATGCTCAATCCATAAGAAAAATAATTTGTGGCTTAAATAACTTAAGTGCTATTTTGTAATAAATATAATTTTAAAATATCTGTGGCTCTTCATACCTATAAGAAGAATAACATCCACTATTCTATTCCTCTCTTCTCTCTGACATTAGTCAAAGAAGAGCAAAAATTATTCATGAAAAAAAAAGACTTACCCTTTCCATTTCTTTGAAGTCATCATCTAACTTGGTTCCTTCTGCTCCTCCAACCTTCTCACTCACTTTCTGTAAAAGGAAAAATACAGATTAGTTGTAAATGAGGTATTTTCAAAGACTTGCTAGGACCCTTTGCCTCCCAACTTAATTGTCTCTGTACAGGTAAGGAGAACAGCATGATCATAATTTTCATTTGGATGAGAAATTTTGGAATTTGAGAATATGGGTACTATATGCTTCTTTTTATATAATTCTACAACAGTATGATTTATCATGATTATCTCATTTCACTGGTCAAATTCTTCCCGGCTAGTATGCAATCGATAGAAAGATAGATAGATAGATAGAACATTTATTAATTCTTATTTGTGAGTCAGTTACCATACTAAGTATTAACAAAGACAGCAAGACAGTTCTTGCTCTCAAGGAGCTTACATTCTAAGGAGGGAAGATAGCATATATAAGGAAGCTAAAATGTGTAACTGAGAGGACAAGGGAGAAACAGTCTGGAGGGGGAAGGGTGTTATCATTAATAACATACTTAGCTAATTCTCATACAGAACTCATGAGATAGATGTCAAAATACATAAAAAATGAAATTCATGGGGAAATGTATCTTGTATTTCTCCTGTCACATTATTTTATATCACCATGCCTTTCTAAAAAGCAGTTAAGAGACAAAGAGCCTGCTTCAAAATAAAAATTAAAAAATCACTTATTTATCATTTATTAAGTACCTACTATGGACTAAGTTCTGAAGAAACAAGGAAAAGCAAAAATACCTAAATATTCCCTGTACCCAAGAAGTTCTCAGTCTAACAGAATGGGCAACTTGCAAACAACTATATAAATGCAGAGAAAGAGAAAGAGACAAAGAAACATGTAAAGGGCTGAAACTCTTGAGTCGATGCACTGAGGTCAGTTGGAGCACTTAAGGCTAATTACCAATTAGACAAAACTCTATAAGCAATGGCTCTTCCTACTATCCTGTGCTGGCTCAATAACTGGTGTATACAGAGAATTGTAGGAGGGACTAGGAGGTGGAGTAAGACTAGCCAGATTCACTTCTGGGCAAGAGACAAAGAAAGAAGGTCGTGGAGATTCTGCTTCCATCCAATTCAATCCTACCGCTAAAGACCAAGAATAAAGACTAAGGACTTTTGCTTATCCTGACTCTGGCTGATTCTAAGGTATCCAGGGTACTAACGCAGTCATCACAGAAGCAGAGACATATTTTGAAGGACTTTTAAAGCCAAACAGATGATTTTATAATTGATATAAGTGTATATATTTTGAATAATTTAGTTTAGTTATATATAATGTATATATATATATATATATATATGTGTGTGTGTGTGTGTGTTTGTGTGTATAAATCTATATCTATCTATCTATCTATCTATATATATATATGTGTGTGTGTGTGTGTGTGTATAGTACCTGTTGCATGAAGAATTCAGTATTCTGGGAAGAAGGATAGAAAGTTTTTCAGACAGAGTTCCTTCTGTTGTGAAGCCAACAGTCTGACATAAAAATGATAGCACTCATTTCCATGAGGCCTTAAATTCACAAAGATCACTGCTCAACCCTTGATACAGGTAACATGAACATTATTTAATAAATGAGGAAAAACTCAGAGATATTAAGTGACTCACTCATGACCAGAAAATCAGTGTTGGAGTCTCAATTTGAATCCATTTGTCTTGGACCTGGTCTCCATTACCACCATTTTATGTTTCAACAATAATATAGGTTTTGCCCCTTTTAGATTTTCCTCTATATTATGCTATTAAAAATGTATTTGTTACATATATATTACAAAGAGAATATTGTTAACACTCCTAAGACCTAAGGTGGTTGGAGGTAGGGATAGAAACCAAGTTTCAGAGTTCAATATTCCAGCTACCAATTGAAGAGATTCTCTTTTTATCATCAGGTATGAAGTGATGGCAAAAATATTTCCCCCACTTAGCCAACATTATGCTCACATAGATATTATATCAAGGGCAATATGTTCATATCATTTAACCTTTTTACCACTGTTTTTTTTTTTGGGGGGGGGGGGGGGGGGGGGGGGAGGTTGGTGTTTTTGAACATACATGTGTTGATTTACATTCAATCTCCATAGTACTTTTTCTGGACACAGATGGCATTTTCTATCCAAAGTTTATTGTGATTGCTTTGGGTCACTGAATCACTGAGAAGAACTAAGTCTTTAATAGATGATCATCACACATTCTTGCAGTTATTGTGTACAATGTGTTCCTGGTTCGGCTTCACTCAGCATCAGTTTGAGTAAATCCTTCCAGGCCTTTATAAAATCAATTTGTTCAACATTTTATAGAACAATAATATTTTATTATCTCCATCTACCATATTTCACTTAGTCCTTCCCCAATTGATAAGCACCTACTCATTTTCCAATTCTTTGTAACCACAAAAGGGCTGCTACAAACATTTTTGCACATGGGGGTCCTTTCTCCCTTTTTAATGATCTCGTTGGGATACAGACCCAGTAGAGACATTGCTGGATCAAAGGGTAATTTGATAGTCCTTTGGACATAGTTCCAAATTGCTCTCCAGAATGGTTTGATCAGTTCACAACTCCAACAATGTATCAGTGTCCCAGTTTTCCCACATCCCCTCCAACATTTATCATTATCTTTTTCCTGTCATCTGAGAAGCATGAAGTAGTACCTCAGAATTTTTTTTTTAATTTGTATGTCTCTAATTAATAATTATTTAGAGCAATTTTTCATATGACCAGAAATGGTTTTAATTTTTTCAACTGAAAACTGTCTGTTCATATTTTTGTATTTATCAATTGAGGAATGATGTGTGTTCTTATAAATTTGACACAGTTCTTTATATATTTTAGAAATGAAATCTGTATCATAAACATTTGCTGTAAAGATTTTTCCTTCTTTGTACTTTTCTTTTACTCTTGTTTTTGTTGGTTTTGTTTGTACAAAAACTTTTTTAAATTTAATGTAATCAAAGATGCCCATTATGCCTTTCATAAAGTTCTCTAGTTTTTCTTTGGTTATAAATTCCTCCTTCTTCAAAGATCTAATAGAAAAATTATCCCTTGATCTTCTAATTTGGTTATGGTATCATCCCTTATGCCCAAACCATGTATTCATTTTGACTTTATTTTGGTATGGGGTCTGAGTTTCTGATATATTATTTTCTAGTTTTCCTAGTAATTTTTGTCAAATAGTAAGTTTGGATGTTTATCAAATGCTAAATTGCTAGAGGCCTTGATTTTATTGTATGTAACAAATCTATTCCACTGATCCACTACTCTGTTTCTTAGCCTGTATCAAATGGTTCTGATGACTGCTGCTTTATAATATAGTTTTAGGTTTGATACTGCTAAGCCATGATCCTTTGTATTTTTTTTTCATTAATTCCCTGATATTCCTGACCTTTTGTTCTTTCAGATGGATTTTATTATTTTTTCTAATTCTATGAAATTATTTTTTGGCATTGAGTGGTATGGCACTGAACAAGCACACCCATTTAGACAGAATTGTCATTTTGGCCAACCCATGAGCAAGTGATATTTTTCCAATCGTTTAGAACTGATTTTATTTATGTGAAAAGTGTTTTGTAATTGTGTTCATATAGTTCTTGGATTTGTCTTGGCAGGTAGACACCCAAGTATTTTATTTTGTTTACAGATATTTTAAAAGGAATTTCTCTATCTTTTGCTAATGGACTTTGTCAGTAATAATAAGGAATGCTGATGATTTCTGTGAGTTTGTTTTATATCCTGAAACTTTATTAAAGTTGTTAATTGTTTCCAATAGGTTTTTGGATGATTTTCTAAGATTCTCTAAGTATATCATCATATCATCTGCAAAGAATTATAGTTTTATTTCCTCATTGCCTATTCTAATTCCTTTAATTTCATTTTTTCTTACTGCTAAAGCCAACATTCCTAGTACAATGTGGAATAACAGTGGTGATCATGGACATCCTTGTTTCACCCCTGATTTTACTGAAAATGCATCCAGCTTCTCTACTATAAATAATGCTTGCTGTTGATTTTAAATAGATATTGCTTATTATTTTAAGGAAAACTCCTTTTATCCCTATTTCTCGCTAGGGCTTTTCCTAGCAGTGGGTGCTCTATTTTATCACAAGCTTTTTCCTGCATATATTGAGATTATCATATGATTTCTGTTGTTTTTGTTGTTAATGGTTGATGATGGCTATATTTTCTTGACATTTAATCAGCCCTGCATTCTTGGTATAAATCACACCTAGTCATAGTATATTATACTGCTGCTAAGTTGTTGTAATCACTTTGCTAATATTTTTTAAATTTTGCATCAATATTCATTAGAGAGATTGGTCTGTAATTTTCTTTCTGTTTTGACTCTCTCTGGTTTAGGTATCATTATCATATTTGTGTCATAGAAAGTATTTGTCAGGACTCCTTTTTTATCTGTTTTTCCAAATAGTTTACATATTATTGGAATTAATTGTTCTTTAAATGTTTGGTAAAATTCACTTGTGAATCCATTTAACCTCAGAGGGTTTTTTTTTGTTTTTTGTTTTTTGTTTTTTTTTTTTTTTAGCAAGTTCATTAGTGGCTTGTTCAACTTCTTTTTCTAAAACGGTACTATTTAAGTAATTTATATCCTCTTCTCAATTGAGGCAATTTATATTTTTGTAAGTATTCATCCGTTTTGAGTAGACTGTCAGACTTGCTACTATTGGGCAGCAAAGTAGCTCCTAATTATTGCTATAATTTCTTTTTCATTGGTGGTAAGTTTACCCTTTTCATTTTTGATGCTGATGATTCTTTTTCTTTCCTTTTTCTAATCAAATTAACCAAAAGTTTGTCTATTTTGTTGATTTTTTTTTCATAAAACCAATTCAATTATATTAATCAGTTCAAAAGTTTTAGTTTTAATTTTATTAATTTCTCCTTTGAGTTGAATTTCTAAATTGATATTTAAATGGGAGTTTTAATTTATTCTTTTTTAGTTACATGCCCAATTCATTGATCTCCTCTTTCTCTATTTTATTCATGCAACTATTTAGAGATATAAAATTTCTCCCAAGAACTGCTTTTGCTGTGTTCCAGTAGGTTTTGGTATATTATCTCATTATTGTGATTCTCTTGGATGAAATTATGGTTTGCTTCTATGATTTGTTATTTGACCCACTCATTTTTTAGAATTAGATTATTTAATTTCCAATTGGCTTTTAGTCAGTCTTTCCCTAGCCCTTTATTAAATATGATTGTTATTGCATTGTCATCTAAAAAGTGAGCATTTACTATTTCTGCTTTTCTGCATTTGATTATGAGGTTTTTACAGCCTAATACATGGTCAATTTTGTGTAAGTGCCATGTACTGCTAAGAAAAAAGTATATTTTTCTGCCCCTATTCAGTTTTCTCCAGTGGTTATTCATATCTAGTTTTTCTAGCATTCTACTAATCTTCCTAGTTTCTTGCTTATTTTATGGTTAGATTTGTGTGATTTTGAGAGAAGAAGTTTGAGGTGCCCCATTAATATAGTTTTTCTGTCAATTTCTTCCTGTAACTGTCTTAATATATTCTTTGGAATTTGTATGCTCTACCCCTTGGTGCAGATACATTTAATATCACTACTACTTCATTGTTTACAGTACCCTTTATCAAAATGTACTTCCCTTCCTTATCTCTTTTTCTTAGGTCTATTTTTACTATTGCTTCATCTAAGATCAGAATTGCTACCCCTGCTTTTTTTTACTTCAGCTGAAGCATAATAAATCCATTCCAGCATTTCACCTCTCTCTGTCTCTCTGTGCAAATATGTTTCTTGTATAGGACATATTGTAGGATTTTGTTTTTTAATCCACTCTGCTATTTATTGTTTTGTGGGAAAATTTATCCCATTCACATATCCAGTTATGATTATCATTTCTGTAATTTCCCTCCATCCTATTTTCTCCCCTGAATATACTTTTGTTCTCTCTTTCTATCCTATCCTTAGTAGTAGTAGTAGTTCTGTGTGTGTGTGTGTGTGTGTTTGTGTGTGTGTGTGTATGTGTGTTTGACTCACCCTGTCCACTACCTTTTCTCTTATCACCCCTTTTCCCTTCTCTTAGTAGTTTTTTTTAACCTACCCTGCTCACTACTTTATCTTCTATTACCCTCCCCCCTTCTCTTACATTTTTTCCTAGTGTTTCTGCCCTCTCTTCTATCCAGCCCCTCCTTATCTTTCCTCTTTCTTCTCCTACTTCTTTACAGGTCAGATAAATTTCTACACCCAGATGAATGATTAAGTTATTCCCTTAGAGCCAAAACTGATGAGATCAAGCTTCAAACAATGCTCATCTCCCTCCTTCTTCCCTGGAGTGTAATTCCCTTGTGCCTCTTCATGTGATCTAATTTGTCCCATTATACCTCCCTTTTTCTCTTCTTCCAGTACAGATCTTTTCCTACCACTTAAATGTATTTTTCTTTGATACCATCACAAAAAAATCCATTCACAGCCACACCCTCTGTACATGTGATGTCCCCCTCTGTTTGTCCCAGTAACATATAGTTCTCAAGAGTTACAGATATTATTTTCATATCTAGGGATGTAAAAAGTTTAACCTTTTAAATTATATATATATATATATATTTCCCCTGTTTATCTTTCTATGCTTCTCTTGAGTTCTGTGTTTGTAGATTAAATTTTCTGCTTAGTTCCATTTTTTTTTTCAAAAGAAATGATTGAAAGTCTCTTACTTCATTGAAGCTTTATAGCCTCCCCTGAAAGATGATGCTGAATTTTGCTGGGTAGTTAATTCTTGGTTGTAACCCCAGGTTCTTTGCCTTCCAGAATATGGTATCCCAAGTCCTCTAATCCATTATTGTAGAAGCTGCCAGATCATGAGTAATCCTGACTATTGCTACTTGATACATGAATTGTTTTTGTCTGGCAGCTTGCAGTATTTTTTTCCTTGAGATTTGTTCCCTGGAGTTTTCTATGTGGGATCTCTTTCCAAAGATGATTGATGAATTCTTTCAATGATAATTTCCCTCTCTGTTTCTAGAATAAAGAGGCAGTTTTATTTAATGATCTCTTTAAGAATGCTATTCAGGCTTTTTTTTTTTTTTTTGGGGGGGGGGGTCATGGCCTTTAGGTAGACCATTAATTTTTAAATCGTCTTTTCTGGATCTATTTTCTATGTCAGATGTTTCTCTAATATGGTATTTCACATTTTCTTCCATTTTTTTCATTCTTCTTAATTTGTTAGACTGATTATTCATGTCTCAGAGTCATTAGCTTTCATTTTACTGTTCTAGTTTTTAATCTAGTTTTTGTTTCTTCAGTTAGTTTTTGTAGCTCTTTTTTAAATAGAGCTATTAGCTTCCATTTGCCTTCTTCTAGTTTTTAACATGTGATTTTCTTTTGTATCTTTTTTAGCTTTTGTATCTCTTTTTAGTTAGCTTTTGTATCTCTTTTTTCTGTTTGTTAATTCTACTTTTAAAAGTAGTGTTTTTTCCAGTGAATTTTTTTTTTGCATTTGGTCAATTGTATTTTTTAAGGAATTGCCTTCTTTTCCCAAGTTATTGACTCTCACTTGCATACCTCTATTTATTTTCTCTTTTTTTTCTTGTACCTCTCTTATTTACCTTATAAAGTCTTTTATGAGAATTTCCAAGAAACCTCTTTGGGCTTGAGACATATTCATATCACTCTTTAAAATTTCTTCTGTGGATGTTTTGTCCTCCACTGAGTTGGTATTTTAGTCTTTCCTGTCACCATAACAGCTTTCTATGATCAAGCTCTTTTCTTTTTCTTGCTCATTTTCTTTCTTTTTTCTTTTGGTAGTTCTTTTTTTAAACCTCTATGTTTGAGCTCTGCTCCTGAAGTAAAGGAGTGCTGTCCCAAGCTTCCTGTACAGCTCTGAATCTTGGCTTTGAGTACAGGAGTAGCTTTCCCTGCTCTAGTCAGAAAACAGCCTGCTTTCTCAGAGTTTGCCTTCTGAGCTGAGACTGGAGGCTGCCCCACTGATCTGCAATTCTACTGAGCCAGGACCATGTATTTCAGTTGCTAATCTACTGTGATTAAGACCTTCTCACTGGCTTTTTCAGAGTCTTTCTGACTTGGGCTGAACATCCTTTTTTTCCTCAGTGAGAATAACCATTCTTGAAGTTTTTCAGTCTATCTTAAGCTGGAGTCATTTCATTCTATCAGACTCTGTGGAAGCTTGGTTCTTTATAGATTTTGAAGAAAATTGGGAGATTTGGAACAGCTTCCTGACTTCATTTGGCCATCTTGGCTCCATCTCCAGAACTACCTTTACCATTATTTTACATAGGTTTTTACATGTTTAATTTGAGTGTTAATATTAAAATTATATCTGAAATCTGAAATATCTTCTTACTAAAGATAAAGAAATATTCTCTGTGAACTGAAACCTGTTTGACTGGTATGGCCTCAGCCCCACAGGATGCAAGTATGTTAAGGTTAATAAACTCAGAGGCTAGAATTATTCTCCTCCCATCCTATCCCCTTGCCAGTAAAGTCCTTACATCCCTATTCCTTATTCTTCCTTATTAGATAATTAGGAAATACCCTAATTTCATTGAACCTGACATTCTATTATATTCCCCTAAGGGTGAGAGAGCAATTTCCTATTGGTGCCAGGTGGCTCTTTGTTTTAAACGCTATATAAATTTGACTCCCAAAAGGATCCTACATCTTTGTCTAGATTATAAAAGCTATTACGAAGTTCCACATCCAGATGCTAACCCACTGGGTGCTACCCTTAGCTGAGGCAACACTGAGACTGCTCCTTGTTGTATCTGTTCTCCTCCTTCCCTTGTGAATAGTAGTACCATTTTGTTTTTGTCTTTTTAAATTGCTATCTCTGTATGGCTCTATTGTTCTTTAAGCAAATTCTCCTGTACTATATTCTATGAGCAAAGAGGATCATGATTTGGTTCAAAATTATGTACTATATCTGACAAAATTTAAATTCTGTTTTTTGTTTATTTTGCTCAGTTATTTTCTATCGTGTCCAGCTCTTCATGACCCCATTTGGGATTTAATTGGCAGACAGGGTAAGAGAATTGCTCAGGGACACACTCTTAGTGTCTGAGGCCAGATTTGAATTCAGGAAGATGAGTTTTCCTGACTTCAACTCTGGCACTCTATTCATGATATCACCTAGCTGCACTTTTTGTTTATATTTAATATTAAACATAGATGGCTGAGCATGGGAAAAATAAAGAAATGCTAAGTCAAAATATAATACTTGAAGTTTGTTAACAAGAAGGGCAATTTTTTCAAGGTAAGGAAAGTTTTTCAAAGCCAATAGCATCAGCAACAATTTAGAAAAAAACATTATTCATAATTTTCAGTAGACAGATAATTATTCTATAAGAAACCAGATGAAGCAATGTTTTGAGACCTATAGTCAAGTTCAAATTTCACCAAATATACATGCCAGTTTTTATGACCATGGGCAAATCATTTAATCTATATAAATTTAACTTTCTACATCTATAAAATGTGGGCCAATATTTGTAGTACTTACTTTGTGGAATTATACAGTTTCAAGTAAGACAATGTAAGCAAAAGACCGAGCAAACTTACATAGCTTATATTACTGAAATGATATTTACCCCTGTTATCCACATGAAGAAAAAGAAATTAAAATATTAAATAAGAAAGTTGCCAAAGAAAAACAGGAAGCAAGAGGCCTAAAATAACTTCTTTTCTAAACTCCTATATTGTTAAATGATAATGATGATATTGATAGTTTAACACATGCACTTATTTTGTATTAGGCACTGTGGTAAATGCTTTACAATCATCTCATTTAATCTTTACAACAATCCTGGAAGGTAGGTGCTATTTTTATCATTATTTTACAGATGAAGAACTGTGGGAAACAGAAGTTAAATTACTTGCCTAGGGTCTTACAGGTTATAAATGTCTGAAGCTGGATTTGAAATCATGACTTCCTTACTCCAGTTCCAAAATGGTTCTGAAATAATTTATAGACCTCTAGGATTTGTAAGAAGCTCACTTTAAGATCTTTGTCTCTATATTCCAAATTGCCTGCTAGTCCTCTCTATATATATTGCCCTTACCTCAAACCCAACATGATTAAAATCATTTGCCAATTTTCCCCAAACTCACCTCTCCATTAAGTAATTTCCCCAGGATTTCACAGTCAATGTAAAGGGAGGAATTTGAACACATATCTTCCTTATTTCAAATTCAGTTCTTTGTTCACTATATCATATTACATCTCAAATGTGTGTTATCAGACATCTAATATGCATAATCTTATATAATAAATGCAACAAAATAATATTGTGTGAAATGTGAGGGGGAAATTATCATTGAATAGATTGGAGATCAGAGAAAGGGGTAGCATTTGAGTAAGGAAGAAAATGAGCAGGTAAAGATAGAGAAGAAAGACATTCCAAATACAGGAAAGAGAAAGAGAGCTGGGAAAATATAAAGTATGTTCATGGGCAAATACATACATACATATGTGTTGCTTCTAGTAACTAGATAACTCCTAGTTAAAAGTTATTACTTTATTTTTTCAATTCCTGCACTTATTACTGAAGGTATTTATGTTTTGAAGAGATAAATTAGAAGATATTTGAAGTCCTATACAAACTTTGGATTCTATTCTTCCATGTCTGTACTATTTATTTTGTACTTAATCGAATATATGAAGATGAATCATTCAACAAAAGTTTATATATATGTATATAATGTGATACACAAACATATACATACATATATATACATGAAAGAGCTACATATCAATGCAGTTATAACAAAAATTAATGCACACATATTTTATGCACACATATATACACATAAGTAATGAGGGTGATATACAATCTGCCCATAACATAAGACACAAAAGTATTCTGAAATAAAGCTAAAAATCTTGGATCAGTCCCAGTTAGTGAGGACCTTGCCTGCTAAGCAAAAGAATCTGAAATCTCCTGGTAAACAATGAGAAACCAAAAGAGATGTAGGGCCAAACAGACTCAAAAATGAGTCTACTCAGGTCAGACTTATATGTAAGTATTTGGTTAGGAAGTGAAAAAAGAATTATAAAGGAAAACAAGAAGTAAATTCCTGGAGGAAAGTGTTTGTACCTTATATAACCCCTCTACAAAATAAAATACCACAGCTAGAAAATAGCACATAGCTAACGTTACACAATAAATCACTACTGGTTGGATGGCTGCTATGTAGTTGAATTAATGTGCTATGTATTGAATGATTCAAAGAACAACAAAAAGGCAGAAAAAAGGAACCAAGATTTCTTGAAGGAGGCAATGATAGTGACTGGATCACTATCCTTTCCAATGCTTAAAAGAATTTTATCATGGCTTTAAAATACAGTATCTTTTTTCTCTCCAAGTCTCAATTTAATTCCACAGGAAAATCTGGAAATTCCCCACCAACAAACTGTGATATAACATGATCTTTCACTTAGATTCAAGGTCTAAGAAAACCTCTTAGATAAATAAAACTTAAATACTCCATGGTCAGCTTAAATATTATGGTCAGAACTATCACAGAACTATCACAGCTGTATTGGGAATGCATTTTCTTCTGCAAAGCTTTCATGAGTTCAAAACTGTCCTCAGATACTTGCTATATGTATGACCCTGGGCAAGGCATTTAACCCTGTTTGTATCCTCACTTATAAAACAAGCTAGAAAAAAATGGCAAATCACTCCAGTATTTCTGCAAAGAAAACCTCAAATGGGATCATAGTTGGACATAACTGAAAAACAACTGAAAAAAGAGTGCATTATGATGTTCCCCAACCCCCCCCCCCCCTCCCCCCCCCCCCCCCCCACCGTGGAACTCTTTCAAAATGATTACCATAGTCTGAATTTTTTTTATTTAATCATAACATTAATCATTTTATCATTTTCTCTGCTCTAAAACTCCATTCATGTTCTTCTAGTCCCTCCACTCTTCAATTCTTTCCCAAGTCATCATCCTGCACTGGTTATATTGTTCTCCCACTCCATCTTGAATCCTGGATGAACCAGTTCAGCTATTATTATATTCTATACTAGAACCCCTTGTTTTTTGACAATTAATCATGCCTTTCCAATCTCTAAAACTGGATTACTTTCACCATCAATCACCTTTTCCAATCATAAGCTGATAAATGAGTTCATATAAATTTTCAAAATTTTCAAAAAATGAGTTCATATAAAGTTTCAAAATCTCAATTGGACACTCACTGCAGCAAGGTACTCCTTTGGCTATTCCATCCTTCTCCAAGTCTTCAAATTACCCCTCCCAACACTCAGCTAAGGACCTCATCTAATACTTCACTGACAAAAATAAATAAATAAATAAATAAATGGCATTAGACAAGAGCTTTTTT
Source organism: Sarcophilus harrisii (assembly GCF_902635505.1). Lineage (NCBI taxonomy): Eukaryota > Metazoa > Chordata > Mammalia > Dasyuromorphia > Dasyuridae > Sarcophilus > Sarcophilus harrisii. Next base: position 103,248,201 of record NC_045426.1, read on the forward strand.
TTTTTCTTTTCTTCCTCTTTCTCTTCTCATATCATTCAGCTATTTCCCACCACTAAACCCTCTCTCTTTCCTTTCTCACATTAGAAGGCAGCCCCTCGCCTTGACAAGGTAAGGTTATATATGCTTCACCCATCTCATATTGTCCAGCAAATTCTTCCTCAATTAATATTCCTATTCTTTCCTACTCTTTTGCTAATCTTCAATCACTCTCCATCTTTTGGCTATTCATAGAGGCCAACTAACATATACATCATTTAAAAAACTGTGACTTCATCCAATCATTCTCCCCCCAGCTAACATGCTGTTGTTATTCTCCCTTTAATGATTAAATTCCATTATTGTTCGGTAAGAAATGACCAACAGGATGATTTCAGAAAGGCCTGGAGAGACTTACACAAATTGATGCTGAGTGAAATGAGCAGGGCCAAGAGATCATTATATACTTCAACAACAATACTATATGATGATCAATTCTGATGGACCTGGCCATCCTCAGCAACGAGATCAACCAAATCATTTCCAAAGGAACAGTAATGAACTGAACCAGCTATGCCCAGCGAAAGAACTCTGGGAGATGACTAAGAACCATTACATTGAATTCCCAATCCCTATCTTTTTGCCCACCTGAATTTTTGATTTCCTTCACAGGCTAATTGTACAATATTTCAGAGTCCGATCTTTTTGTACAGCAAAATAATGGTTTGGTCATGTATACTTATTGTGTATCTAATTTATACTTTAATATATTTAACATCTACTGGTCATCCTGCCATCTAGGGGAGGGGGTGGGGGGAAGAAGGGGAAAAATTGGCACAAAAAGCTGTAAATTACCCATACATATAACTTGTAAATAAAAAGCTATTTAAAAAAATACAAAAAAAAAAGGGATTAAATTCCTTAAGAAACCATGTACAATTAAATTTTTAGCTGTCTGAAATCTGGCTTTCCTCTTCATCATTCAATTGTATCTATTCTCTGCAAAGTTACCAGTAATCTCTTAAAGACCAAGTTTAATGGCCTTTTCTCAAATCTCTATCTTGAACTCTGATACAAGCATTCTTGGGTGACTAAAGTTCCAGAAATCATTCCTATAAGTTATTTCTCCCTCCATAAAATCTCTTGTGCATATCCACTCATATAATGATCATGCTTTATATGATATTTAGGTATTTAATATTAACTTTATCTTTGCACTGGACTTACTTGCCATGAAATCTCATTAGCTAATAATAGGTACAGCTCCAAAGTATGAAAAAAGTTCAGTGTTTCAATGATATATCAAATACAAAGAATACAAGAAAAAATTATTTACAGCAATCCTTTCTGTCTGACTAAATGGCATTTGGCTATCCAGTGGTAATACATACATAAAAGGTATATTATATTCATTTCATGTCAAGCTTATTCAGCTGTCATTTTAGTCTGTCTTTATCTTCTGTATTTCATTTACTTTCCTAATACTTGAATACTCTATCTCCATTTCTACCTCTTGAAAACTCTAGTTTCCTTTAAGACAGCTCAAATGGCACCTTCTATAGAAAATCTTTCTTTCTTAAGCAACCTTTCTTTTTTTTTTAACAGTATTTTATTTTTCCAAATAATGTAAAGATAGTTTTCAACATTCGTTTTTGTAAGACTTTGTTTTCCAAATTTTTCTCCCTCCTTCCTTTATTTCCCTCCCTCCCTCCCCAAGACAGAAAGCAGGTTAAATATGTACAATCATTTTAAATATATTTCCATATTTGTCATGTTGTGCAAGAAAAATCAGAAGAAAAGGAGGACAAATCATGAGGAAAAAAACAACAACAACAAAAGGTGAAAATGCTATGCTTTGATCTACATTCAATTTCCATAGTTCTCTCTAGATGTGATTAGCATTTTTCATACTAAGTCTATTGGAATTTGCCTTGAATCATCACATTGTTGAGAGGAGCCAAGCCTATTATAGTTGATCATCACATAATAGTTTTGTTACTGTGTACAATGTTCTTTGGTTCTGCTTACTTCACTTTGCATCAGTTTATATAAATCTTTCCAGGTTTTCTGAAATCAGTCTGCTCATCATTTCTTACACAATAAAAATATTCCATTACATTCATATACCTTAACTTATTCAATCATTTCTGAATTCAAATCCTGCCTTAGAGATTTACTAGCCAAGTCACTGTGGGAAAATCTCTTAACTACTTTCAGCCTCAGTTTCCTTATCTATAAAATAGGAATAATCATAGTATCTCCCTTACAAGATTGTTGTGAGGAAGAAGAAGGAGGAGCAAGAAGAAGACAAAGAAGAAGAAATAGAAGAAGATGAAGACAAAGATGAACAAGATGGAAGAGGAGGATGAGGAGGAGGAGGAGGAGAGGAGGGAGGGAGGGAGGGAGGGAGCAGAAGGAAGGAAGGAAGGTAAAAAGGAAGGTAAGAAGGAAGGGAATGAAGGAAGGAAGGAAGGGAAGGAAGGGAAGGAAGGAAGGAAGGAAGGAAGGAAGGAAGGAAGGAAGGAAGGAAGGAAGGAAGGAAGGAAGGGAAGGGAAGGGGAAGAGAAGGAGGGAGGGAGGAAAAACCATCCCTCATTGCCACTTACTGAAACCTCTTATTCCCTCTTCTCCAGGGCTCAACTTAAAGGTCAACTTTTATGTGGAGGGATCAAATGAGATAATATTTCAAATACATGCTTAACACAGTGCTTGATACATAATAGGTGCTATATAAATCCACATTCCCTTCCTTGTTCATCTTATCTTTGTATCTTACCTTACTGGAAGTGACCTTTTTCTCTTCATATTTACTACTGAATGTTGCCTGGATTTTCTTTTCAATTTCTGACATTTTGTCTTCAAATAAAGATTTACTTATGTATATACATACATACATACACACACACACACACACACACACACATATATATAAATGTCTTGAGGAAAAAACTAAGTTTTATTTCATATTTGTGCCTGACATGTAAGATGATGCATGATAAATTTTATTAAATTGTATCTTGTTTTCAAATGTTCAAAACAATTTAAATATTTTAACTTATACCGTAAAACTGATAACAGTCTCCCCTTGTACTAGGTAGAATGAAATTTACTTTTCCCTAAAGACCCTGAAGCTAAATAAGCATATGGCCAGATAAATCAATTATCTTTTCTGGGCTATGCTGATCTATAAAACTAGGAGGGGGAAGGAAAGTCAAGCCCTAAATGATTCCTAAAAGATCTTCTAAATTTTTATTTATTTAAAAAACTTAGGTAGCTAAATGGTATAATACAGAGAGGGCTAGACTTGGGGTCAGGAAAACCTGAATTCAAAAGCTTTTTATTTTCTTTTTTTTTTTTTTAATTGACAGAGCCCATGCCTGGGTAATTTATTTTTTTTACAACATTATCCCTTGCACTCACTTCTGCTCTGACTTTTCCCCTCCCTCCCTTCACCCCCTCCCCCAGATGGCAAGCAAAAAGCTTTTTATTTTCAAAACACATGCATAGTTTTTAACATTCACCTTTGCAAAACCTTGTGTTCCAATTTTTTTCTCCCTTTTTTCCCCTCACCATCTCCACTAGAAGGCAAATAATCTAATAATATTAAACATGTGCAATTCTTCTATACATTTTCCCACCATTATCATGCTGCACAAGAAAAATAAAATCAAAAAAGGAAAAAAAATGAGAAAGAAAACAAAATGCAAGCAAAAAACAACAAAAATAAGTGAAAATACTATGTTGTGATCCACACTCAGTCCCCAAAGTCCTCTCTCTGGGTGCAGGTGGATCTCTCCATCAGAAGACCATTAGAACTGTGTCTCATTATTTACTAAAAGACAACTAGTTACCTCATCTATAAAATAGGAATAATCAAAGCACTTCCCTCAAAAGGTTGTTGTAAGGATCAAGTGTGATAATGTTTTACTTTGCAAACTTAAATTCTTATGCAAATGCAATATATCACTATTCCTGAGAGTTTCTGATGTTCTCTAGATTTATCCTTTCATCATCACTGGAAATTGGGGCAATACAGATAAGTTATTCTTATTATTCTTTTCATTAGTTATTATTATATCTATAGAGTTATCCCATTTCCCTAATGTGAGAAATTTCTAGAAAATACACTCTTCTAATTGTTTAGCCTATCTCCTAGGGATGTGGAAAGGATTAATAATAAACCATTGCAAAGTTCTGAATTTTGGAAGTGAGATATTTTTCTCTAAGTGCAACCAGTGGCTATTATAATTTACCAGATTTACAATGTTTTCTAAATTCATGCAAGAAAAAATTTTTAAAAGGAATCATGACACAAAATAACATAAAAAATTCATTTTCCTATTTTTCTTTATTCTGCTTCTATCTTTTTCTTTTTATTCTATTCCCAACCAAAATCCATTTTAGTATCCTAACATAATTGTATTGTCTAACATAATTCTCCTGTCTAAGAAAGAGGAATAGAGAGATTTTGAGACAACTCTGTCCCTACAGAAGGGACTTGGGTGTTTGTGCATTTTTCATAGTTTGGTTTAATATTCTATTGTAGCAACACTAAAAATAGACATTTACATTTGGGACTAAAACTTATGCCACACTAGCTTATTCATACTATTTGAAATCAAGTACTAAATTCTCTTGTGAATAAATAGAATTCATTAACAGGAAGGAAAAAAAGAAAAAAAAAGAAAAACCATGTCAATTAGTGATGATCACTTTATTCTCAAAGTTAATGAATGATAACTTAAGGTTTGATGACTGGTGATTCAGAGGTGATACTCTTCAACATTTTCATCTAGAATAGACCAGAAAGTTGCTCTTTTCTTTTTTTCTGGTCATGGGATTAGACAGAATAGGAAAGAATAATCCAGAGAAAGTTCTAGGACAGGAAAAAAAAAATCATAGTCATTCTTTTTCAGACAAGGACATCCTCCAAAAACAAATCTTGCATTAAAGGATGACATTAAACCCCACTATCGAACAAATCCTGGTAAGATAAATTAGCATCTCAAATTCACAAAAGTCTATTGTGAGATAGATGGTTCTGTATTATTTTAGGGATAATTCACAATGCACAGTGTTTATGATCTGAATTATTCCATCATCAACATAGGAATTTGGGACAAGAGAGATGGACTTTAAAATTTATTTTATTGTAGATGTGCTGAGCATATTAACAGAATTAGCCCCTAATGTGACTTCAGCCTGACCTAAATTAGGATGAGGCAAGGCTCCAGGGAATAATGGACACAGAAAAAAAATAATGAAATATGAGGTCGGTGATTACTAGGAGATGGTGTTATTTATATAATTTTATCATTTAAAAATGGATAGATTTATATTTGTAAATATAAGCTCTTATTACCTTTACATTTTTTCCTTCTAACCCTTCCGCAACTGCAAGCCAGAGTGAGAGAGGGAATAAGCATTTATATGGAGCCTACCATGTGCCTGCAGTGTACAAATGCTTTACAAATATTATCTTATTTGATCCTCACAAAAACCCTATGGAACAGGTGGTACTATTATTCCCATTTTACAGATGAGGAAACCGAGGCAAATGGAAGATATGTGATTTTTCCAGGGTCATATAGCTAATAAGTGTTACAAGCTGATTTGGATTCAGGCCCTCTTGACTCCAGGTATGCATTTTTATCTACTGTGTCACCTAGCTGCCTCAGAACTGTGAGGCTCATTAGAAATTGTATTTGTACCAAGTTTGTTGTTATTGTTGTTGTTTTAATTTTAGTTTGAAGATTTTTAGACAGTTAGAAAAGCTCATTCACTTGCTATTACCTAATAATTTCCTTTGTTCCTGGGAAGAGCCCAAGATAATGAGCAGCAGAATATGACACAAATAAGATTCAACATTTTGTTTTTATCTCTTATTAAGTCAAATATCAGAGCATGATTTAAAGATCTATGAATTAGTGGGTGGGCATGAGACTGGAAAGCAAATAGTTTCCCTGGGGTTCACTTATATGGAAAATGCGAACAAAAGCTTAATAAATGTCATAATATAGAGACTATTGCCAGAATGTAATTACACAATTAGTGTTTTTTAGTATGTCTGAGAATCAATACCTGAGAATCAATGACTGAAACATAGTGTTTTAATTTTCCAAAACTTCAGTATTACTTCCAAACAGCTTAGATAAACTAAATGTATATTGCAACAAGAGATAGCAGAAATAAGTTTTCTTTCCTTGTGTTAATTTTTAAAATGGTTGCTCGCTCTCTCTCTCTCTCTCTCTCTCTCTTCTCTCCTCTCCTTTCCTCTCCTCTTCCTCCCCACTCCTTCCTCTCTTTTCTCCCTCCCTTCCCCCCTCCCTTGCTCTCTTGATATGTGCTAACAAAAAATGAGCACAAAATGGTAGAGGGAAAAAAATATACCTTTATTATAGCCTCCAAAGATCCAAATGATGGATACAAAATTTCAAGAAAGAGAGTCATAGAACCACATTTCTAAAGCTAAAAAAGACATAAATAGTTCTTTATACTTCCCTTATCTTCGAAATAAGGAAATAGAGGCCTAGATGGGTGAAGTAATTTTCCCCAAAATGATTTTGAATCCAGATCCTTTGACTTCATTTTGACATAATGTTCACTCTTAATTCTCTGTTCTTTCCTTTTTTTTTTTTTTTTTGCCTTATTTTAGGTTGAAGAATAAAAATAGCACAAAATGGCACAAAAATGCATTTAGATTCTACAATTCTTTCTCTGGATGCAGTCAGCATTTTCTATCAAAAGTCCCTGAGAACTGCCTTGGGTCCTTGCATTGCTGAAAAGAGCTAAGTCTATCATAATTAATCATCGTACAATGTTGCTGTTAGACTATCTTTTAAAAAATATTCTGATGCTAGTGGGAACCCAATATGCATGGTTAGTTGGGAACAAAGGAAGGAGGGGAAGAAAGGAGGAAACAAATATCCATTAAACATCTGTTATGTGCCAGGCACCCTGCTAAACACTTTGCAAATACTATCTCATTTAATCTTCAAACAACTCTGGGAGGGAGGGAGGTGCTCTTATTATTCTTACTTGATACTTGAGGAAACTGAGACAGACAAAAGTAACTTGCTCAGGCCTACCATAACTAGTAAGTTTCTGAGGCTGGATTTCAATCCATCCTGACTCCTAGTCCAACACTCTATCTACTAGGCTACTTAGCTTCCTCTTTTAAATATTATGTTATGACCTCAGAAAATATTTTAGTAATAATTTAGTAATTTATTCTGAATTTTTCAACATGTGGTGTAAAGCAAAAGTCTCTAACCAAGACCTCCTTCAAATTTGCTTCCAAATTGTCTTTGTTCTCCAGTTTCTAGGTTACAGCCTTAAACATTTAACTTGAACCTGATAATAGAGGTCTTCCACAACATGCAAGTTTACCTTTATAGTCTAAAATCCCCAAATGTATTCTATCTTTCAGATAAGAGAAGGATTGTATTGTCATTCTTCAACTTTTTTTTTCATCATACCCTGCACACACATATTAGGTGCTTAATTAATGTTTGCAGAATTGAAAAGAATAACTAAATTAAATTGGAAGCTACTAGTTAGTTTGCTTGAAGTTCAGAGTTTCCCTAGAATGTACAAATTCTGTAAATGAATGAGGAGTAAGGGATACCTCAAGTGACATTTTGAGCATGGAACAAGACTGAAAAATTGAATATGAATGTTTGTAAGCTAACTACGGTGAGTAGATTTTTCTCTGATTACACTAAATTATCCAGTTCAAGCTCTTCTTATGAAACTTAAACTGTAATAACTCTCTCCCAACTCCCCCAAACCATCTGAGGAAAAACACCAAATAAATGTGACAGAAATGAGGCGGGGGTGGACACAAGAATTAAAGTGAACCTTAAACTCAACGAATCAACAGTGTGATATAGTAATAACAGCCCATTTGATTTTAGATTGTATTAACAGAAGTATGTATGATATTCTCTCTGTACTCTATAAAGCAGAAAAAGAAGACCTGAGTTCAAATCTAGACTCATTCACTAATTGGGTGTTTGAGTCTGGGCAAATCACTTATCTATCCTCTGCCTGACTCAATGTCCTCTCTAAAATGGGGATAGCATTAGCATCTACCTCCTAAAGTTATTATAAATATAAAATGAAACAATAATTCTAAAGCACTTTGAAAATCTTTTTTTTCCCCAAACTATTTTACAATATTTCTGCACTTTGCAAATCTTTAAAGTGCTATTTAAATGCTAGCCATTATTATGAAGTACCAGAGATAAGGGTGACAGATTTTAGGAAGGATATCAGAAAGCTATATAGAAGCCAGGATTTTGAAGGAATTTAAAATCATTAGTAGATTAGCTAAAGCAATTGGGAATATTTAACCTAGAGAAAAGGAGACTAGTTAGTACAAGTGTGTTGGAGAAGAAGGAGGGGAAGAAGAAGACTTTTCAAGTTATTTATAAGAAAGGATGTCACGGAGAATAAATACTACACTGGTAATGAGTGAATGTAACAGAGCCACATTTAGGGTTAATATAAAGGGAAAATATAATAACAATTAGAATAACTCAAAAGAAATATGGGTTATGTTAGGTGAGACTTTACTGGAGACTGGACTACCACATTTTGAGAACAAAGATTCTCTGTCATATATAGATTAGATTAAGTGGCCTCTAAAATGGTGTCTAAATCAGATTCTGTGAAACTATATTTCTGGTTATCCCCAGAACAAGGGAAATAGTTAATATGCGTAAGTCCTTGGCTTTCTAAAGTTTCTTTGTTGACTAGAAAGTTATATAATCATATACCATATAGCTCATCAAAAACCTTATTTTAAAAATATTTTGAAATGAAAACTTTTTTTTTTTCTATTTCTGGGAAGGCCCTATAATTTTCAGACTGACTAGCCATAAGTTCGACTTTGTATGTGAATGTATACAAAGACTATACAATTTTACTTATAAAACTGTTAGTAGTACAAACACTAGGTATAGAAGTTATCTGGCTCTGTGTTCCTCTTTGAAGTTGTGATTTATTCCAAAGAAAGCTAATTGTATCCCAATAAACACATTTAAGGGAATTTACTTTCTTCTCTTTTCCCTTCTTGTGGTCAGAATACAATACAAAAACAAGATATTGTATTTGCAAAAGTAAAATTTATAAATAATGTTTTTAAATGTTCCATATTCATCTTCCAGATAGTCTATAAAGCCAAATGATATGCTTGTTCACCATAAACTAATAGTCAACTCAATTCCTTGTGTTGGTGGTAGAGAAGGAGAAAGGCAATTAAAATAAAACAAAATTAATTGAAAAATCTAACACTCATTTATATTAAGCTTTAAATGTGATCCTGTGCTTTCAAAAAAAAATATATATATATATGTACTTCTTACGAATTAATCCAACAGTCTTAAGATGAAAATATCAAATTTGCTAATTGTAACTATTCCCTCTTTCTCTAGCTTCTTATCAGTTCTTACTCCCATATTACTGAAGTGTTAATTATATAATAATAATAATATTAATAATTAATAATAAATAATTATCTTCCATAGCATGAATACACCATGCTGTAATTAAATGCAAGCAATATTTTTGAGTGCTCATCAGGCAAGGCTCTATGCCAGTAGCCTAAGAACCATAAAGGTGAGAAAACCTTGATTTCTGCCTCTCAAACTCTTACTTTTACAAGTAATGTAACAATAGACTGCCCAATTATCAACAATTCTAAATTAGGCTACTGGAAACAATCTACAGCCTTAGCAAAGTTGAAGGATATGAAATAAACCCTCACAAATCATCAGAATTTTTATATATTACTAACAAAGCCCATCAACAAGAGATAGAAAGAGAAATTCCATTTGAAATTACTTTCAACAAAATAAAATACTGAAGCCACCAAGAAAAGCACAAGAACTATATGAACACAATTACAAAACACTTCTCATACAAATAAACTCAGATCTAAACAACTGGAAAAATATCAATTGTTCATGGCTGGGCCAATCCAATATAACAAAAATGACAATTCTGACTACTTTTTCAGTTCCATACAAATCAAACTACCAAAACATTATTTTACAAAACTAGAAAGAAAAAAAAAAGAACAAAATTCATCAGAAAGAACAAAATTCATCAGAAAGATCAAAAGACAAAGAATATCAAGGGAATTAGTGAAAAAAGTATGGTGGCTTGGCAGTATCAAACCAAAAAACTATATTACAAGGTAGCAGTTATCAGAATCATTTGCTACAGGCTAAGAAATAGAGTAGTGGATCAGTAGAACAGATTTGATACACACAATAAAATAATCAAGGCCTATAGCAATCTAGCATTTAATAAATATTCAAACTCCAGCTTTTGGAATCAAAACTCACTATTTGACAAAAATTGCTGGGAAAATGAGAAAATTATATGTCAGAAACTCAGCATAGGTTTATATCTCACACTCCATAACAAAATAAAGTCAAAATGGATAAATGATTTGGGCATAAAGGATAATACCAAAAATAAATTAGGAGAACAAGGGATAATTTACCTATCAGATCTTTGCAGAAAGGAAGAATTTATGACCAAAGAACAACTAGAGAACATTATGAAACATAAAATGGACAACTTTGATTACATCAAATTAAAAAGGTTTTGCACAAACAAAACTAACAGAAACAAGATTAAAATGGAAGTACAAAGCTGGGGAATATTTTTTAAAGCCACTATTTCTGATCAAGGTCTCATTTCTAAAATATATTGAAACTGTGTCAAATTTATAAGAATACAAGCCATTCCCCCATGATAAATGGTTAAAGGCTATGGACAGACAATTTTCAGATGATGAAATTAAAGCCATCTATAGTCATGTGAAAAAATGCTCCAACTCACTATTGATTAAAGAAATGCAAATTAAAACAACTCTGAGGTATCACCTCATACCTCTCAGATTGGCTAAGATGACAGGAAAAGATAGTGGTAAATGTTGGAGGGGATGTGGGAAAACTGACACTAATGCATTGTTGGTGGAGTTGTGAACTGATCAAACCATTCTGGAGAGCAATCTGGAACTATGTTCAAAGGGCTATAAAATAGTACATACCCTTTAACCCAGCAGTGTCATTACTGTGTCTCTATCCCAAGGAAATCATAAAGAAAGGAAATAGATCCATGTGGGCCAAAATGTTTGTTGCAGCTCTTTTTGTGGTAGCAAAGAACTGGAAAATGAGTAGATGCCCATCAACTGCGGTATAGCTGAACACATTGTGGTATATGAAGGCAATGGAATATTATTATTCTGTAAAAATGATGAACAAGCTGACTTTAGAAAAGCCTTGAAAGATTTACGTGAACTGATGCTGAGTGAAACAAGATGAACCAGGAACACGTTGTACACAATAATAGCAAGAATGTGCAATGATTATCTATGAAAGACTTCATTCTTCTCAGTGGTTCAGTGATCCAAAGCAATCCCAATAGATTTGAACAGAAAATGCCATCTGTATTCAGAAAAAGAACTAAGGAGCCTAAATCAACACCTGCTATGTTCACTGTGTTTTTTTCTCTCTGTGTTTTATCTCTTCTATTTCTTCCCTTTTGCTGTGATTTTTCTCTCCCAGCATGATTCATAAGGCAATGTGTGTTAAACATTAATTAATTAATTTAAAAAAAACTATTCTGAACCAGGGAAGTCCTTTTTGAAGGTTTATTGAATTTTGAAAAATAGCACCAATAAAACTCTCCATTGATATGAGATTTTTTTGTTTTTCAGTTTCTCTTTTCATATCAATCTTCAGGCATTATGGTCTCCTAGGATAATAATTTTATCTCTTTATCCCTTTCTATATTTCCTGGATGATACATTAGAAATTCACCTAGAACCAATTCCTTCTGATATTATAGATGAGGAAATTGAAACTCAAAGCATTTGAGAAGTGTTTCTAGGTTCTCAAGTTCCAAAATTCAGATTCTCTTAACTGTTCCACACTATCTCTTTTTGAATAAGAAAGTGTCAACAGTGACTTAACTCAAAGTCATTTTGCTAATTAAAAGCTGACTACATTTTGTTACAAAATATGGCTGTTTTATAAAAGGGGGGGGGTATCTCATTTTGTTTTTTGAGGTAGAGCTAGACTACCTTTTCTACGTGTCCAACAATTCACTATCTTTGGGGATAGAGCACCTTTTTTTTTCCCCAGTGGAGAAACCACAGAATTGTCATTGTCCTTGAGTCCTCCCCACTACTCTAAAGAACGTATATGGTTTTTCTCTGGAAATCACGTCCCAAATTTGGACTTTCTAAGTGCGCCTTCTTCATCACTGAGTCATCAGAAACTTTTTTTTCCCTAAGTCATTTTCAGGCACATAAAAATCCACAGTGGGACTCACAATTTCCTGGAGTCTAAGAGAAATAGTCCCTCATAAAGTCCTTTACAACTTCCTGCAAATTATATTTCTCCTGAGTGAATTACAATCCACTAACACATAATATTTTCAAACTCCTTAGCACGTGTAATGTGTCATTTCAAGCCAGTCATTTAAGACTCGGGAGACTAAACTTATCAACATGAAGAATTAAATATCTCACTGAAGTTGAAAGAGAAAGTAAAGTTGCAGAGAACTAGAAAAGGGGGAGATGGAGAATGACGAATGTCTCCTTTATCCCAGATAGACATGAGAGTCTTTGATTTCTTTCTTAAGTGAATTTAAAGATATGATAAACTGAACACAAAGGAAAAATAGCTTCATTCAGATAAGATCACATAGTGTCAGATCTGGCAATTTTTCTCCCAAGGTCTGATAAATCTTTTCTTGGCTGTCAAGAGAGAAAGAGGGAAAAATCTGGTACTTTTTGCTGTTCGTCACCCAAGACATGACTAGAACTGAGCTTTATCAGAATCAGAAAACATTGAACAGTGTTGTCCTTGAAAAAAGACAGAGTATGCAGAGGTGCCTTTTTTGGAGAGTTATTTAAAAGACAGACTGGGTTTCAAATATTTCCCCTACTAGTCTAAAATGGTGCTGGAAATTCTTATTATTAGAATTATTCTTTTGGGATCAAGCCCTGTCAAAATGCAAATATGTTATATGAAAGAAACTCTGAAGGCTAAGGATTCCTGGGTTAGGTTTTAAAAACAGGTATCATTAATAGACTCAAGAAATTTTGTAAGACAAAACTAGTGGTTAAAATATAGCAGGACTGCAAAGAGATTGATGTGATTTGTGCAAGACAAAAAAAGTGAAAACTTAGAATCACATTATGAAAATTCTGAGTCAAAAGTGATATAATGAAAGCTCCAATAGAATAATATATTACCAAGATACCCTAGATTAGGGTAGTACTTAGAGTCCCATTATCCTAAAGTCTTTATTCAGTAGTGGTAAGATATATGGAAAAGCTAGTAACAAGGACTAATATGTACCATGGCAAATCAATTAACTAGCATTTATTAAATGCCACTGTGTAACTAGTACTTGTTCTAGGTGTTAAGGTTACAAAGACCAATATTAAGCAGTTCCTGGCCTCAAGTCACTTATGCCTCTGCATACATAGAAATAGTTACTAAGTAAATATAAGGAAAGTGACTCAAGCTGAGTTTTGAAGGGGAAAAAAAGAATTCTAAGTGGTATAGGAGAAAAACAACTAAGATGGAATATTCCATGTGGTACACTGTGGTGTATTTGAAAGGGAATAATGTGTAGTGTGCTAACTCATTAGTAGATTTTTATGATTAGCTATATGTAACATAGTTATAGATTTATTTCATATATTTATTATTACATATAAAATAGCTAGAAATACTTTAATGAAGAATTTTCTTTTTCTTTCTCATATAATTAATAAAAGCACATTCTCTTAACATTGGGACTGTTGAATCAAATGATATGATTATTTGTAGAAATGTTTAGTATATAATGCCAGATTGCCCTCTAAAAAGATCATATCAATTTGAGGCAAACGTATTTCCTCACAGACTTGATACTGAATTTTACCAATTATAGTTATTGTTTTTAATTTTTTTAAATACATATTTATTTATAAATCATGTTGGGAGAGAAATATGAGAACAAAAGGGGAAAAATCACAGGAGGAAAAAAATAGAACAAATGAACATAACTTGTGTGGATTTACATTCAATCTACATAGTTCCTTTTCTAAATGCAGATGGCATTTTCTATGGAAAGTTTATTGGTGGGAAAATTGGAAACTAGTATGGAAGAAATTAGAGCCTGACCCATACCTAATACCACATACCAAGATAAAATCAAAACGGGTTCATGATTTAGACATAAATAGTGATATTATAAGCAAATTACAAGAACATACAATAGTTTACCTCTCAGATATGTGGAAAGGAAAGGATTTGTGTCCAAAGAAGAACTAGAATTCATAATTGAACACCAAATAAGTAATTTTGATTATATTAAGTTAAAAAGTTTTTGTACAAACAAAACTAATGCAAACAAGATCAGAAGGGAAGCAATAAATTGGGAAATCATTTTTATATTTAAGCATCCTGATAAAGGCCTCATGTCTAAAATATATAGAGAACTGACTCAAATTTATAAGAATTCAAGTCATTCTCCAATTGATAAGCTCAAAGGATTCAGATAAAGAAATTAAAACCATTTCTAATCATATGAAAAGGTGCTCTAAATCACTATTGATCAGAGAAATGCAAATTACGACAATGGTAAGGTACCACTACACACTTCTCAGATTGGCTAAGATGACAGGAAAAGATAATGATGAATGTTGGAGGGGATATGGGAAAATTGGGATACTAATGCATTCTTAGTCGAACTGTGAACAGATCCAGCCATTCCAGAGAGCAATTTGGAACTATGCTCAAAGGGTATCAAACTGTGCATACCCTTTGATCCAGCAGTGTTACTACTGGGCTTATATCTCAAAGAGATATTAAATGAGGGAAAGGGACCTGTATGTGCAAACATGTTTGTGGCAGCTCTTTTTGTAGTGGCAGGAAACTGGAAACTGAGTGGATGCTCATCAGTTGGAGTACGGCTAAATAAATTGTGGTATATGAATATTATGGAATATTATTGTTCTGTAAGAAATGACCAGCAGGATGATTTCAGAGAGGCCTGGAGAGACTTACAGGAGCTGATGCTGAATGAAATGAGCAGAACCAGGAGATCGTTGTACATGGCAACATTATACAATGATTAATTTTGATGAACGTGACTCTTTCCAGCAATGAGATGATTGATGCCAGTTCCAATGATCTTGTGATGAAGAGAGCCATCTACACCCAGAGAGAGGACTGTGGGAACTGAATGTGGAACTCAACATCACATTCTCAACTCTTTTTGTTGTTTGCTTGCATTTTGTTTTCTTACTCATTTACTTTCCTTTTTGATCTGATTTTTTTTGCAGCAAGAGAATTATATAAATATGTTTACACATATTGGATTTAACATATATTTTAACACATTTAACATATATTGGATTGCTTGCCATCTAGGGGAGGTGGGGGAAGGAGGGGAAAATTTGAAAAACAAGGCTATGCAAGAGTCAATGTTGACAAATTATCCATGCATATATTTTCAAAATAAAAAGCTTTACAAATTAAAAAAAAGTTTATTGAGATTGCCTTATACAAAATAAATTGTATTTATTTTTGTTAATTTTTATAGCTCTAACTAGGGCACAACCCAACAACATGGTGGGGAAATATATATTTCCTCCAGGAACAGGTGAGGTTGGCAAATTGCTCCTTTCTCCTTACCCTCCCAATTCCAAACCTTACTATTGAATATTAAACAATCTCACTAAACCTTTCTGGGATGCGATTTTCTCATCTGTATAATGTAAAATATGTTTCCCCAAGTAACCTATACATTTCTTGAATATAAGGACTATTGATTATTTAATCTTTACATCTATATCCCTAGAATTTGCTGCAAATTTTAAAAATAATTTGTTATTTTATGGGCCATAAAAATTTCAAAATGTGCAATCTAATCATCTTATCCCTGTATAATTTCTTTAAAAATTCAGTGAAAAAGAATTTTATGCTTTAAATCAGATAAAATTTTCATTTTATTTTCTAACTTTTTTTATGTTTTTGTTTGACTTTATAAATCTAGATTTATTTTACTATGATGAAATCCAATTTTCCCAAATGAATGCTTTCCTCAAATTTTAATTTTTGTAGGTAAACATTATATAAGGGGGGAAATGCTAGATTTAGGGTTCAAATCTAAACTCAGCTACTTATTACTAATTGTGTGACCTTTGATAAGTAAGTATATGTCTCTTGGCCTCAGTATCCCCATTTATAAAATGAGGACATTGGAATAGATGATTTCTCATAATTCTCAATCTATGATTCTATGGTGAACCACTATATATCATATATATTACATACATACATCCATTATATATGTATATATTATAAACATATTATATTATGTTATGTTATATTAATATTTCTAACTTTGCTGGATTGTTCTCTCTTCTACTCCCAAACATTTATTTGGGGATATTTTTGTTAAACTTGACTTGGACCAAGTTATTACTCTTTGCATCTTTCCACTTTTATAACATATGATGCTAGATTTGAAGATTTAATAAAGAACTTATTAGAAACAAAGAGAACAACAAAAATCTCAAAAGAAAAGAAACCAATGACTTCATATTCAACTTCTTCAGATCCATATTGAACTAAACTTATGGACTGACTTGACTGGCAAAGGTTAGAGGGGCAGCCTTATCTTTTATTTCTTCTCTCATCTTAAATTTATCTAGGGAATTTTGATCTGAAGTTCCATTTTTTTTCAGTCCTGAGAACATTTTCTGCTTCTTTCACCCTCTTTAGCTTATCTCCCCTCCAGGAGTTTTATAAGATGGCATTTTTGTTCTCTATTCCTAAATGCAAGACCTATAGTAGAAAATGAATTATTCAGGACCAGAGAAAGAAGTCATTGTCTTGGTATGGCATGGGGGACTGGAAAGATTATTAAACTAAATACATTTTAAAACACTCTAATATATATTTGACAAATACAGGGAAACTTTAATTTTTTCAAGAAAATGTTTTTTTCTGAGCTGATGTCTGATCTCCTCAGGTCAACATACACATGCTACTCAGATACAGCCTTATTTCCTATTCTTCATTTTCAAAGAAGACATGTTTTCAAACTATATTAAGAAAAATAATGAAAAGAAAAGAAAGAAAAAAATGAAGGAAAAAAATAAGAAGAGAGCAAAAGTATGTTTGATGCAACTAACAGGAGTTAGAAACTTGCCCTCAAGCACCAACACTGAGATGGTTCTTCCCTCAAAATAACACTCTCTCCTGCAATTCTCTGCTGACCTCTCTATTATCCCATGTTGTGACTCCATATGGTTCTGTTGCTGAGGCAGTTCTCTTCAGGGACCTACCTACCTCCCCAATTGTTGTGGGAGCTACCTGACTGTATTGGGTGATAATTTTCTCTCTGTCTCAAGCTTTTGAGACCAAAAAATGTTCTTTGCACTACTATTCTCCACAACTGAATTTGAGTATAAAAATCCAGTGCTGAGGTTCAGTATTGAGACAGAAATAGATTAATCTGGTCCAAAAGCAGAGAGTCAATCTAGTTATCTTCACATGAATATTTCATAGTCATCAACATGTTCTGTAGGACTCCATATGTCCAAAATGGAACTTATTCCCTCCAAACTGCCCTATTGTTATTAAGGATGTTATCATCCTTCAATTCTTCCTATAACTCATATTCATAATTTCTAAATTATCTTTTATTCTTCCCTTTTGTTTAATCCCTTTAACCAATCATTGTCTCATCATTTTTTAATCTCCAAAAAAACCCCCTTTGAATGTATTCCCTTCTCCCCACTAACTACCATATCACCTCTTTTGCCCAATAGTTTCCTAATTAGTCCCCCTCCTTCTAGTAACTCATCTGTCCTTCAAACTATTGCTAAATTAGTATTCCTGAAACACAGGTCTTATTATAACTCTTCCACAAAAATGTTCAGCAGTCCTCTATTGTCTGCCTCTGAATAAAACAAAAATCTTCAGTTTAGCATTTAAATTCTATTGCAGAGTACTTCAGTCTCACTTTTCAGACTTATTTGATATCATACTCCTCAAGCATTCTCTATTACAGTCATACCATCCTACCATTAGTCCCTGAAATTGATATTTCATCGCTTTTGCCTATGCTGTTAATTTTATAACTGAATATATTCCTCTCTCACCATCTACTTTTAAGCATCTCTAACTTCATTCAAGGCTTGACTAGGATCCTAGCTCTCCATTCAAGCCATTTCTTCCTCACTGCCTGCCTCCTCTCTTCCTCTAGTTACTTTTTTTTATTAATTTTTTCTCTAGATCTTGTATTATCTCAGAATTTAAATTTCTTTTTCTTTCCTTTTTTTTACCTGAGGCAATTGGGGTAAAGCAACTTGCTCAGGGTCACACAGCTAGAAAGTGTTAAGTGTTTGAGACCAGATTTGAACTCAGGTCCTCCTGACTTCAGGGCTGATGCTCTATCCACTGGTCACCTAGGTACCCCAAATTTAAATTTCTTGATGGTAATAATTAGTTGTTGTTGTTGTTTTTTGTATCTCTAGCATATATATCCCCTTTTCATTTAAGAAAGTATTTAATAAGTACTTGGTCATTGTAGTTTAATATCTTATCAATATTTTCTTACTTAACTTTCTTATTCCTTTTGGTTCATAGGTAAAAATAAATAAATAAACAAACAAACAAACAAACAAACAAATAAATAAATAAGATAGCATAGCAAAAACAAGGTCCAAGGCAGAAAATTTGCCATGAAAAGATGAAAAATTGAAAAGTCACTGCTGGGACATTTAATTCACTTTCAGGTTAATGTTGTACCTTCCTTTTATCTCTGATATTTAATGTTAATTTACCTCTGTAGAAAATTATAGGAAGAATGATGCTGTTTATGTACAACTAAATTAGATCACAAGTTAAACAGATTTTTAAAAATTTCTTCATATTGGGATAAATCACAAATTTCTGGTTGCATTAATATCAGTGGCAAATTTTCTTCCTATTCATTTTTTTTCTTCCTATTCATTTTATAATGGATGTAAAAGTGTTTCTGTAAGGGAGAGGGGTGGTTGACAAACCTAATGAATTCCCCATCAATGTAGTGAGGCTATGTGGCACATATCTTTGTCTAAAGTAAAACTCCTATGGAGGTAGACATGACTTGGCATTTGGTAGAAAGGACATAGGAAACTCCATTATTTGGTTCCCAATGATGAAGGACACCTCAGAGTGGATTACCAAACAAGAGTGAGGAGGATAGTCTTTGGTCAGATGATCCATATGTACCCATGGTCTATATATAAGCTTATGTTTTTCAATTTCTGTCTTCTTTGGACTTAAACTTTAACAAGGAGAGTTTGAAAGAATCCTTCCCTGACACCAAAGCAGTCAACTAGAACTAAGAGATAGAGCATACTGGCAAACCACATGTTCCCCACAGCAAGTTACTTGAGGCCTTTGTATTTATGTTTCATTTTACAAGCCAAGGTCAGAGATTAGAATCCCTGTGGATGGATATTCCCTGTCCAGCTGAATCATTAAGAGCATGATTTTTCAGTTTATCAGATCATAAGATTATAGATTTAAAATCAAGAGAGTTTAGAGGCCATCTAATCTAAGCAAGTATTACAATTAAGGAACTGAAGAACCAGAAAGGTTAAGCAACCTGCTAGATGTCATATAGACAAGTGTTAAAGATGGGTTCTAAACTTGAAAATTTATATTCTTTCCACTGTAACCAAGGTGGTGGCAACCAAGGCATTGAAACAAAGAAGACTATAATATAGGGAACCACAATAAAAGACGAACAGAAAAATGATAATATCTGATAAATAGGAAAGTATCTAACTCATTTTTAATAATCACTGAAAAAGCAGATGATATTATTATATCTTAGAAAGTTCTAACAAAAAGTAAATAATTTTGTTGATCTAGTGATCAACAGGCAGAAACATGCATTGTAAGAGAACTTATTAATAGGAAGAATGGCTAATAAAACAAACATTAGCCCCAATACATGAAGACACATGGACAATGAATATAATAAAGGCTTCATGCATCTTTCTTTAATTGAATTTTAGTGTAACCAAATATAACCATAGTGTACCTGATTTCCTTGTCTCTAACTTTCTCTCTTAGGCAAGGTAACCTCCCTCTTCTATCAATAAAAACCATGAAGAAAATGATCTTGAATAAAATTAGTTGAAATGTGGTCCAATGCAAGAAGCTTTAATTAAGCACCAGTGAAATAAGGAGATTTAGCCTTCATAAAGCTAATGAATAGGGGAGACAAGACATATATAAAAACAATAATGAGAAAAATATAAGAGAAGAGAACTATGCTAGGAGAAATGTGTAGGAGACAGAATTACTTGTGTTGGAAGAAGATATGGAAAAACTTCATGCAAGAGTAGGCTCCTAGGATAAATTTGGCAACACAGTTTTGCTGTCTATAGATAAATGATCAATAAAGATCTGTTTCATTAATGTAGAATTCCTTCATTGGGGTTCAAGTTTTACATTCTTGGTTATTCTGAGTTAAGGATTTTTGAACATCATGATATACATTCAGATGGTCCAAAAAAGATAACAAATAATTTCTGGTGACTCTCAATTTGCTGCTATCTCATCTTGGGCATTATGAGCTGAACACCTGTCTCTTTCCCTAGCTTCTAAATGGTTTCTGGTTAATACAATGAAGATTAACTGAAGCACATGTAGAATTACAAAATGTCAAAAAATAAGAAACCAGAGGGACATGGCTAACCTTGCAGTAGGGAAGAACTTAGTTCAAATCCAGCCTCTGATATATAGTGATCTTGGGCAAGTTATTTAACCTATCTGTTTCAGTTTCCTCAATTGTAAAATGAGAATAAAAACAGCATCTACCTCATGAGGCTGTTTTTTGGACTATTTAAAAAATGTAGCACACTGCCTGGCACTTAGTAGGTGCTATAAAAATTCTTTTCTTCCTTTCCATTGGTGCTTTTGGGTAATATTTCATTAAGATTTTTTAATTTACATTGTTGTAGAATCCAGAAATGTTATGTCATTAGTATAAGGAATTCCTTTTTTAAAAAAAAATCTATTTAAGACATAGAGTGTCCTAAAGGAATAGGTTAGGTTCACAAGACACAACAGTCAATGATTATAATAATCTAGTATTTCATAAACCCAAAGACTCCAGCTTCTGAAATAAGAACTCATTATCTTTCAAAAATTGGAGAGAAAATTGGAAAATAGTATGGAAAAAACTAGGCATTGACAAACACCTAACATCCTGTATCAAAATAAGGTTGAAATGAGTTCATGATTTAGATATCAAGAGTGATACCAAAAGCAAATTGGAAGAGCAAGGATAGTATACCTCTCAGATATGTGGAGAAGGAAGGAATTTATGGCCAAAGAAGAACCAGAAAACATGAAATGAAAAACATAATTTGGATTATATTAAATTAAAAAGGTTTTGTACAAACAAAATCAATGCAGTCAAGATTAGAAGGGAAGCAGAAAACGGGAAAATTTTTACATCTAAGAGTTCTGATAAAGGCTTCATTTCTAAAATATATAAGGGATTTACTCAATTATTTAAGGATACAGGGAATCTTCCAATAGGTAAATGGTAAAAAGGATATGAACAGACAATTTTCAGTTGAAGAAATTAAAGCCATTTATAGTCATATGAAAAATGCTCTAGATAACTATTGATTAAAGAAATGCAAATTAAGACAACTCTGAGGTATCACTACGCACCCCTCAGATTGGTCAAGATGACAGGGAAAAGATAACGATAAATGTTAGAGGGGATGTGGGAAAACTGGGACACTAGTACATTGTTGGTGGAGTTGTGAACTGATCCAATCATTCTGGAGAACAGTTTGGAACTATGGCCAAAGGGTTATCAAATTGTGCATATCCTTTGATCCAGCAGTGTCTCTACTGAGTCTGTATCTCAAAGAGATCTTAAAGGAGGAAAAGGGACCCACATGTGCAAAAATGTTTATAGCAGCCTTTTTTGTAGTGGCAAGAAACTGAAAATGGAGTGGCTGCCCATCAGTAGGAGCATAGCTGAATAACTTATGGTTTATGTGGAATATTATTGTTCTATAAGAAACAATCAGTAGGATGATTTCAGAAAGACTTAGAGAAACTAAATGAACTGATATTAAGTGAAGTGAGTAGAACCAGGAGAACATTGTACATAGCAACAGCAAGATTATACAAAGATCAATTTTGATGGTGGCAACAATGAGGTGATTCTGGCTAATTCCAATAGACTTGTGATAAAGAGAGCCATCTGCATTCAGAGAGAGAATTATGGGACTGAATGTGGATCACAACATATTATTTTCACCCTGTTTGCTTGCCTTTTTTTATCTTCCTCATTTTTCCCCCTTTTGACCTTATTTTTCCTGTGCAATATAATTACTGTGGAAATATATTTAGAAGAATTGCACGTTTAATTTATATTGGATTATTTGTTGTTAAGGGAAGTTGGAGGTAGGATAGTTATATCTAATGATTGGAAATTGTTTTTGTATGTATTTTTGCAAATAAAAAGCTACTATTATTTTTTTTTATTTTGTTTGTTTGGTTTGGGGGTAGGATTTTTAGTTTTGGGTTTTTGTGGGGTTTTTTAGTGTTTTTGATGAGAAAATCCCCAATATCAAGGTAGTCCAGCAGCTTTTTTGTAATCCAAACTTACAGAATTGTTTACCACAGTAAGCAGTTGACTGCCCTGAATCAAATAGACATTATACTGTCTCCTACTGAAACCTATCTTTTTGACTCCAGAACCAGCTCTCAAAATAATAAATCAGACTGCCTCTCCTCAATATTTTCTCTAAATTCATTGGACAAGTTTTTATTTTTGTTGTATGTTTGTTTTTATAACCTCAATTTCCCCATCTATAAATGGGGTAATAGGAGCATCTACTTAAAGGTTGTTGTGAGGATCAAATGAGATAATAACTGTAAAGCTCTTATTACAATGCCTGGCACATAGTAAGTGCTATATGAATATTAGTTGTCATCTTCATTATCATCATCATCATTATTATTATTATCACAATAGCCTGGCCTAGATAATTTTCAAAAGATTATAAAACCAAATATGATTTTGGATATGTACTCAGCATATCAAAGAGTTCCTCCAAATGTACCATTCCAAATCAAAGTTCATCAATTACTTGGGAAGCCCCAGTATATACAAAAAGAAAATTATAACAGCTAAAGTTAGCCTTCTGCCAAGAGGAACAGAAAACAAAACATGCTGTCAGAAGCTACAATTTGATCTAGTCCGTGATAATCATTAGACATTGTACCCACCTTTGCAGTGCTTTGTGGCTTTTGATCATCCCACCTGCACCTCAGAAAGACCCTGTAACATTTGAAAGACAGGTATACTTCAGGTGGGGAAGGAAGCTAAAGCCCATATAGGTTAAGTTACTTTCCCTAAGTCAAACAGCAGAAAGTGAACAGGTCTTCTGTATACTGGCTCAGGGCCATTTCTATCACATCAAGCAGATTCTCTTTATAGATCATTTCAGCTAAAGGCTGCTAGAAATTCAAAGGTCATCTCAAAGTCAATGAGAAATAGAGGAGGTTTAATTTGTGACATTTAAAGATGATTCTTTCACCAGAAAACCATCACAGAAATCTTAGGTGTGCTCACACACACACACACACACAGCAATCAAGATTAATAATTAATCTTAATTGATTTTGTCATGTAACTACTTAAATCTTAGTTTTCTATCTCTGAACTTGGTTCAAAATTCAGCTTGTCTATAATGGGTTAAGTTTTAAAATGCTATCTACCTCCAGAGAAAAATATCCATAATATGGTTTAACATGTATTTGTATATACATACACACACATATACACATGTATGTAGCAAATGGTGACTTCTAGGTCAGGGTGAAAAGAGAAGAAGGGAGACAGTTTGGAACCTAAAGTATAACAAACAATAATTCAAAAAAAAAAATTCAGCTCTCCTGATAATTACTGATCCATTCTTGCCTCAAGGAATTAGCTGACCTTGGGGGTTACATGTGAACACAAGGGAGTCAGGCTTAATATCCTATCACCACCAAGCTATTCTTAAAAGATGTCTGGGTTGCTAGCCAAAAGTCTGGGTCACTATCTTGCACCTGGATTCAAACAATGAGCACTTCTTGGTCACCAGAGGGGAAGAGGGGGTCATTGCTAGCTCCTCATAGTCAAACTTACAACTAATCACATTGTTCTTCATGCTTTAGTTATGCCATGATGTCAACTACCCTGTTCTGTTCTTTGTCCCATACTCCCCAAAATTTGCCTCCCCTTATTTGGGCTCTAATGAAGCTGTATCCTATTCATTGGTAAATTCACACTTTATCAATAAATTGATTGTGCTTAAAACTTTGTGCCTCAGTTCATTTTATTTCAACTGTTTTACGTAATACACTTTATGAGAGGCAATGAATATAAAGGGAATGTTAACTTAAGTGTATGAACAGTATTTAACTTTTTATAACTTTATTTCAATATAATTGATTTCTTTTGTAGTCCTATATATTACAAAAGAGTTTAACTAGATTACCAAAGAGATGTAGGACACACAAAAAAGTTAAGAACCATTATGAGGAGGGTTGGCTTTGCAGTCTGAAAGATCCCAGTCCAATTCTTGCCTCTGATATACCTTGGCAGCTATGTGATCATGGCCAAGCCATGTCCCATGAGGATCCCTAATATTATCTTACCGACATTTGCTAGCTACAGCAGTGGAAGGAGTTTGCACACCATGAATTCCTTGTAACAATGAAATCAGAGGCTGAATAAAATAATATATGGATCTAAGTAAAAGATTATTTAAAAGTACAATGGAAAAAGCTGCAATAGATATAAGTAGACTCCAGCATATAAAGAATGATGTTTAAAATGCATGAAAAATATTATCCAGATATAACAACACAGAACCACTCCTGGATCAATGGGGCTGGAACACTTACTCTATTCATCTGAAGGACCCACCCTCAGCTCTGGGCATACACTTGGAGGCTATGTTTATTCCTATAGAACTTGACCTCTAAATGGAGAGTTGAGTCCTCATTACTAATTTTCCTCCCTGAAAAAAATAACTGAAAGTTTAGGTTTGGTTAATGCCTATGACCTTAACTTTAAACATAAAGCAAAAAAATATGTAACTACTAGCGTACTTCCTTTTTAGTTGTGTCCCTCACACAGATCAGCAATGCAACAGTTAATCACATTTTTCTTAGAGAAACTGCCTTCAAAATCAAAGCAAACAAGCTCTTAAGAAAACAAGAGACTGGAAAACAGGTACAACTCTATCCTGAGAGGGAGAATGGAGGGGAAAAAAGGCTGAGGGGAAGTAAACAATCACTAGTTCTGTTCTCAGTGGAATAATTGGTTCCAGCAACTCAATATTTATCATTGTGGCTTGTGTACATCTTAATAGCAATCCTTGTCTTGTTTTCTTAGTTTATACCTCTCAAGGCTCCTCGGCTGACACCTCTTCTCAAGGTCATAGCAGTTAACATGACCCTGCTGGATCCTCTCTTGTCTGTTCCTTGGCACTTAGCCTTACTTATTCCCAGTGTTGCTTCCACCCCATCTCCCCTTTTCAAGATACCTGTCTCATCAATCTAATCCAATTGCATCAGGCTTGTGGCCTGAAAGATGGAAGAGTGGAATGCTGGAGGAATTTTGAATTAGATCAGCAGCCTTTTATCACCAGCATCCCTATTCTCATGGCAATCATAAAATATATAATCAGAAAAGAGGGTGGGCCAGAGTAGCTTACAGAGATAAACGACAGCTTGAGGCCTAAAGCCAAGATTTCCAGAACTTTTTTGAAGTTCTCTCTCTCTCTCCCTCTTCCCCCCTTTCCCTCTCTCTTTCTGTCTTTCTATCTCTTGTCTCTTTCTGTCTCTGACATTCTCTCTCTCTCTCTCTCTCTCTCTCTCTCTCTGTCTCTCTCTCTCTCTCTATTTCTCTTTCCACAGCACCTGGACTGCTCAATAAAGACTTTTTGATTAATTAAAGAATCACAAAGGATGAGAAGACAACAATGAGTGATAATTTTCAACAAAGTCAGAAGTTGCAAGGTGAGAATGGGGTTTCAAAGATGGGCATAAAAATAATCTACGCTGACAAATAAATCTAAAGGTTGTAAATATTATAAACTCTGACCTTCTCTGGATCTATAGTGGATCATTTAGTCTGACACCTAAAACTCATCTCTTTGTTCACTTATCAAACTACACTTGATTCTGATAATAATCTTTCATTTTTCTTCCCTCTCTTTCATAACCATATTCTCAACAACTAACTAAATCTCTGAAAAGGAACAGTGTGTTGTTCCTGGCTCTTCTCATCCATCATCCAAGTAGTGCTCATCCTATACCATGGAGGACCATCAGCCCTCACCTATGCTAGGTTGCCCCGCTATACACAGGTCTGAGAGTCCAAAGACCTAAGCTTGGTTTGGCTCTGATACTTACTAGCTTTATGATATTGAACAAATAATATTACTTCTCTTTCTCCATTTCCATATCTATAATACGGAGAAAATGATATTTCTATTATCTTGCTCACAGGACTTTTTATAAGAAAAGTATTTTTTAAACCTTGAATTGCTATATAAATAAAAGTTGTTACTATTCATTAGTCATTCCTGAAGGACAAGGAAGTAAATATGTGTGGTTTTGTATATGTATAAAATACAATTCAGCTTCTAGCTCTGGGAACAATAGTCAAATCAACACTTCCATTTCAACAGTATAAGTCAGTCAATTGTTCTATTATTTCCAACCACCATTCCTGTGACTTCCTTACCCTAAACAATATTCCCTTAAAAATTCTTTGAAGGCAAGGCAGCTACAGAATAATAAGCATTTAATGTTTCTTCATTTATTATATGTGAGAGACAAAGAGAATGAGAGAGACAGACAGACAGACAGACAGACTTCCATTTTGGATTGCTGAAAGTGCCAGCAGAAGATTTCAAGTTTGGATCTGGCAACAGATTTTAAGTATGTCACTCAAGGACCAACCTAGATAAATTCAGAAAGACTCATCACTAGATCAGTTATAGGATGGTGAATATTTCAGCACAGTAACTCTCAATGGCATCTACATAATCACATAGGAATCACAACAGTGTCCAGGGTAAAATTGTGCACATAGATGAAATCATCAATCTATGAAGTATTCTCCTACATCTCAGCATAACCAGACAGGTATTCCAGTTAGATAATAATCTCAGCCTGAAATTCAACAGAAATTCCAAGGAGAAACTCAGTAAAGGGTATTTGGGAAATTACATGATACTTTCATGCTCCTTAAGTAGCTCATTGCTGAAAAGGCCCATCTCTCTAGCAATATTCTCCAAGTGGTGCCATATGGTTATGAATTCTGGAACACAATTATGTCACAAGAATTATGTAGGATTCCTTGGAGGTCATTGCATGACCCCTGGAGACCATGCAAACAGACAGTCACAGCAGGTCAGCACAGGAACTGAGGAGTGCTGCAGAAAGCACAGTGTTCTTTCTTGCTTGGCACAGCAACCAAGCAAAGAGAATGTCAAGGCTGGCTCCCTGTGGTATTTCTTATTTAATCCCAAGCTTTCCTTCCCAGTCCTGGAAAGAACTCCTCAGCATTGTCAGCTCCTATCTGCTTAGAAGGAGGAAGGTCTCAGGGACTTCAGCAAGGGAATCTCAGCCACATTTAGTGTTACAGACCTTAAATATATGAAGAGGGAGGGGGAATACCTTAATTGAATCAAATCTCACTGATGCTTAGCTTCTTGAAATTTGGTGGAATCCTTATAGAGATTACTTCCAATTGAAATAACAAGTCAAAAGACAATGAAGAGAAGGTAGGAGGTGGATGTATACTCTAAGAGTTTACCATCTAATAATGACTGAGGTGTAGGAATGGGAGAAGAGAAGACATGTTTGTGCTTTATGTACAACATAGTGTAATGGAAAAAATGAAAGATTTGTACTTTAGGTCCTTGGATACAACTCCAGGTTTTGCTGCTTTCTACCTTTCACTAAAACTCTCTAGTTCTTAGCTACTTCATTTATAATATAGGAAATTGTACTAAATGGCTTTTCTATCTCTAATATAACATAAAGCAAAATGGGATAATTACAAAGGAAAGATTCGGGGGGAAACACTGTAAACAGTTTGAGGAGGAAGATTTTATTTTAAGTTTAGGATAGAGGAGCAAAGTAGCAGGAAGAGGGTGATAACAGAAAATAATTTATAGAGACATTTGAACATTTTTTGGTTCTTGAATGAAATTAAAGATTTCAATGAGAGAGACTGGAAGAAAGTTCTTTCCATTCTAGGCATAAAGATCATATTCGTTTAAATATCTCCTTGTAAATATCTTCCCCTTACCATTTCAACACATGCACATACCCACCTGGACACCTTTAATTAATTTTATTATACTGACTCCACACACAAATACCTACTTTGAAGTAGACAGCTATTTTCCTTTCCTCCAAAAACACCTTTTTTGTGAACACACTCATAACTTATATCATAAAAGGATAACCCTTGGGCAATGGTGAGAAGCCTGGCTATTTGAGGGTGATTCTCTGACTCTGTCTTCTCTTATATAATTGCTGAATCCTGTAGCTGAATTACTGGTAAGAAATTTTGCAAACACATGCACGTACACACCACCACCACCACCACCACCACCACCACCACCTAATGACTTTCTACCTATTGACAGAATAGAACTCTGTACCATCTATTTCTATTCTAATTAATGTCTCCCAATGCTTAAGGGACTTTGGGGTGTGAAATGCAATTATAAGCAAATACATATCCCTTCTGGATTTAAATTCAAAGCAGAGAATCTAGTGGTCATTCAATATAGAGAATTTCTGTCACATTTTTACTGACTCAAGATGAAAAGCCAGAAATACAGCTCAAAAATATAATGAGCTATGGCAGCAAAACTAAACACAACTACCAAGTGAAATAGTCTTCTTTAAAATATTCTTGCAGAACAGACACAATATCAGTTAAGCAATTAATTATTCCTACCTAATAAGACAGCTCTTCCTAATAATGCTGACACAGAACAAACATTGGAGTTAAGCATGACTTCTATTAACCCATTTCCATAAAATTTAATATAGCTTCATATGCTTGTTATTTACATCATCTTTCCCCCCCAAAGAAACAGTAAGGAAAATTTTTCTTCCAAGGCAAATCAGCACCTCCTCTGCAATTTGTGGTTTTTAGACAGTTGCTGGAGTGTTGAATGATTCAGTGACTTGCCCAGCATCACACAACCTATATGCATCACAATCAGTATCTTGAACTTGATGCTTCTGGAGACTGAAATCTCTGATTTTGAAAGCTCTATCTATTATACTTTCTCTGTCTACTGAATTAGTATTATGTTTCATAGCCACACCAAGAATAAAAATATTCTTCAGTGGGAAAGTTATGCATAGGTCAGAAAAGGTATTAAAACAATTAAAAACACATTTGGCTTTTGGAAATAGTGTGTGCAATTGTCTATTTCTGTGTCTCTGTTTCTGTCTGTCTCTGAGTCTGTGTCTATCTGTTTCTGTCTATGCGGTCTCCCTCTACCTGTCTGTCTTTTTCCATCTGTTTGTCTGTCTCTTATTTCTCTCCATCTGTCTCTCTGTCTCCATCTCTATATCTCTGTCTCTGTCTCTCTGTGTTTATCTATCTTTCCCTCTTTCTGTCTCTGTCTCTTGTCTCCCCCATTCTGTTTCTAATTATGAGCTCCCCCCTAGCATTTTCTAAAACTCTGTTAAGCAAGGGAAAAGAACCATTCAAAGGTAATCAACCAAGATTTGATTCTGAAAATGAGTAAGACGAGTCCAGATGACTTATGTCCCAAAGTAGCAGAACAAAGCTAGCACTCAATGTCCCTACCTTTGCACCCTAGTTGAACTGGCATTCCATGGAGTGGACACACCTGCCAGGAAATGAAACTGTAGACCTGGACTCAGGAATTTAACTCCTTAGTTAAAGATTTTAACAACTTTACATTTCACATGTAAACATGAAAATTGAGAATAGTTTGCATTGGACAGTATAATAAGAAAACAGTGCAACAGTAACTCAGCAGGCAGCTGCCACCTAATGAACAACAATGTGATAGCTTTCCTGATGCAAGTTTTCAGAAAAGAGGAAATGACAACTTCTGACTCTGTGTCATAATTGCCAGTTCTGGTCAGTCTTTGTGGAGAATGGCTGGTTTGCTGTGTCCTGTATAAATTAGCATAGTTTCTATTCACTAGAATTGGTGGTGGTGGAAGAAGCAGTGAGTGTGTGTGTGTGTGTGTGTGTGTGTGTGTGTGTGTGTGTAGTCATACTTTGGGCAAGTATTTTATACTCTCTTGGATTCCAATTTCTTCATCTGTCAAATTTGAGGTTCATAAGATAATAGATTTAGAAAGAGAAGGGGTTTTAGAGATCACCTAGTCTATTCCCCTGATTTTAAAGGTGAGAAAACTGAGGTACAGAGAGATTATATGTCTTACCAAAGGTCAAGAGAAATACAAATAGCAAAGGTAGTACATAACTGCAGATCCTGCAACACCAAAAACAATATTCTTGCCCTTTGCTGCCTTATCTATTGACAATCTCTAAGATTCCCTTCAGTTTCGAAAACTGTGATTCTCTGATTTTTTCAAGTATTGCTTTTTCTTTTCTTTTCATGAACATATCAGGGAGAACAAATTTTAATGATTTAAATTAGATAAGAAAGAAATGATACAAAGAATGATTTTTTTTTTTTTTTTTTTACCTAGTCAAAACTGAAGTCATGGTCACCTTGGAGAATGATGAACAAACAATAACCTCTGGGAGTAGGAAATGCCCCACTGAGGACTAAGTAATATGGCTAGCTTGGTGGCTTTTTTCTTTTTTCCTTCCTTCCCTTCCTTCCCTTCATTTCCCCATTATCTTGGGATTTATGGGCTAGATTTCTTTCTTATGCATTATGCCTTAAACATAAATTACTCTGGCTCTCATTGATTGATCAACAAAAAACTTAAGCCAAGCCCACTTGGTCTTGGTTTGGTCCTAATTGGTTCAGAGTAAATATAAATAGCAATTGTTACTGTTTTGATAAAAAATCCAGAGAGTCTTCCCCTTCTACATTGGCTTTTTTTTTTTTTTTTTTTTTTTTTTACTAATCCACCCTATACTTACATGGACATCACTAAACTCATTACTGGAAACAAATGTGTATCACAGAAGGGAGGAAATAGCATTTTACCTTAAACTCCCAAATTCAAATACTCAAATTTCTAAATTTTCCAAACTTTCATTGTTTTGAAAAATAACTCTGAATTAGTCAGCAAAATAGAATGATATAATGTCAGACAAAGTGGCAAAAGTCACATACTTTATCCTGCTTACTATTTTTTTGTTTTTCTTTATTCATTTACTACAGAACATATAAATACCCAAGGGCAAAACACAGCCCTGGAAAAAGAGGATGCAAGCCTAAAACTCTCATACATTTTTTTTTCTGGAAGTAAAAAAATAAAATAAAAATGTAAAAATACAGCTGGAAAAATTACAAAAACAGGATGCAAAGCAGAAATTTCTGTTTAAAAAAAAGGCATTTAACTATACTGTTTCTTCTGAATTCTGTAAATTTGTTTTCAATACCATATCTCTTGTTGCATCAGCTGAGAGCTCAAGCTCCTCAGTATTCTACAAATGTTTTACCACTGGGAAAGAACTGCTATCCAAGCATGTTCATTCTGCTTCTGGTCTTTATTTCATTGTTTTCCTTCTCTCTTCTTCAATTAAATAGGCTTAAATATAAGGAGAAAGGACCAATACAAGGAGAATGAAGAACATGAGTGATCCAGCTGAATGAATCCAGTAGAATGGGAGCAAAATATGGACATTTGAAGAGTCTTTAAATTCTTTTAAAAATCACTAGTAATTTAAGAAAAAAAATGATTTAATTAAATAATGGCATAAATGACTGAACATAACAAAGATGAACCCTAAGATTTTATGGAAGAGGAGGGTGAAAGAAAACCAGAAATGGAACAGGAATCTTTTAGAAATAGGAGCAACTGTTACATCTAACAGAATTAAATGACTGATGAATTTGGCTGGGGATGGGTTGGGAGGACTGGAGGAGTGGAAGATAAAAAGAATCAGGTGTTTGAAATAGTAAACACAAATATACTCTCACACACAGCACAATTCATAGCAGATGTCAATCCAAATTCTAAAAGCACAGGTAATATGCTATAGTAGAAGGAAAATAAGTCTCAGAATTAAGGGATCTTGAGTCTAATCTTGTCTCTGTGATCAAATATTATGTAACATTAAGTAAGTCAAGGCAGTCCAGTCACTGTTTTAAGTCTCAGCCTCTTCATCTAAAAGTGATAAAGTACAACTGGAACTATTATTTCATTTTTACAGACTCTCAAGTGAGAAAATGACCAATTGACCTTTGTACCTTCTTGAAACTTTTAGTTTTAGAGAGTTATTTAGACAATCTATATTCATTGTCACATAGTCAATCACTAAATGGGAAGTTGTCTCAGTCAAACTAAGACCTATTAAAGACCTTCACTTAAAAAGGCCAAGGTCTCCCACTCCAACCGGGGCCACCTCCAGTCACCCTAATCTATATCTGGCCCCTGGACCCAGATGGTTCCTGAGGAGAAAGTGAGGCAGGGGACCTTGCACAGCCCTCCCTCACTCAAACTCAATTCACTTGAATGTCATGACATCACCTCCCTGTTGTCATTGTTAGCTTCAAGAATGAAAGACAACTTCTATGAGTATGAGCTGTGTGTAGACAGGGCAACATGGCTAGGTTTCTAGTTTCCTTCCCTCTTTCCTTCTTTCTTTGCTGTCCTGAGATTTCTCACATTGCCTCTTTTCTATGCTAAGAGAAAAGCTGAAGGAGATAATTTTTCAATTCCCTTCTCTATATCTATATCTCTAAGGTTCCTTTTTATTCTAATAATTTCATTGTAAGCTTAAACTAAGGATAGTAATATTTTAAAGTCAGCTCATTGTATTAACTAATAAAATTATAGTGTTATTAATTAATTCATAATTACCATACTCACTAGATCAATCTGTCATATTTCATTTAAAAGAAAAATTTTCTATAAAACTGAATACTTAAACATTGATTAAAAAGTTGGGTTAATGATTATCACAAAATTAAGCCTTGATTAATCATGCATAATTAGTTGGTCTCACAAGAAACACTAATTCTATCCTTTACAATTTAGGGTGTAAGGTCAAATATCAACATGTATTATGAGATCATAGACTGATAGCTGAAGAGGACCTTGAAGGTCA
Source organism: Sarcophilus harrisii (assembly GCF_902635505.1). Taxonomy (NCBI): domain Eukaryota; kingdom Metazoa; phylum Chordata; class Mammalia; order Dasyuromorphia; family Dasyuridae; genus Sarcophilus; species Sarcophilus harrisii. Next base: position 103,281,558 of record NC_045426.1, read on the forward strand.
TCTAATTCAATTGACTTATTTTGTAGATAGAGAAATCAAGGCCCAAGGAAATGAAATCATTTTCTCAGGATGACAGGAAGGAAGCATCAAAAGTAGGAAACTGATATGCAATAACTTAGTTTAAGTTGTTTACTGGGGAGGGGGGTAAAGGGAGTATTTTCAACTTTTCTCTGTTTCTCTAATAGCCTTTCATACTACTAAAACATTTTCTTATTGATTATGGTTTGGGTATAAAAGGAATATATTTTTGGACTGTGACAATGAAATGCTACTGGATCTTTTAAAGTTGAAATGCATTTTCATATGATTTATTTTGAGATTTCTGCCTGTGTTTTTCATGAAGAGACTAGGCAAAGAAAAGAAAGCACTCATTTCTTTCAAATCAAAATAAAATCCCAGATTAGCAAAATGACTAACCAAATGACAGTATCAACTGATAGCAATGTCCTAGACAATATTAATTAACAGCCCTCAGAAAACCAAAGGTACTAAGTTTTATGTAGAGATCTCATTCATTTTCTGTCTCCTTTGTAAAGCTATAATTGTCATAAAATATGCTATTTTAATAAGTTTAATAAAAGGGAATAAGATCCTAATTTATCCTATATCTTATCCCTTCAAATACACATTTGCTCAAGTCAATTTTATAGATTTAGGCAAGATATCAAATCTAAATTTCTAAGCAATATTATAAATGTTTAGTTTTCCATGTTATGTCATGAGTCGTGGTTGGTAGCATTCCCATTTGTGACTCATTGATAAAGTTATGTATAGACCATTCAGAGCTATTTTATGTGGCACTTAGAAGGATAAATTACCCATGTGTTCTTTCCATGACACATTATATTCTCTTGTGCTCTGAACCTTGAAACAGAATCAGAATATAGACATTGATGACATTCTATCACTCACTGGCCCTGCATGGGGGTCTCATGACATGTCACTATTGTCAGCCATAAAATAGTGACATGAGGAAAAAGTGTGATGACTTCTAAATCTTTAAAAGAAAAAAAATGTGTTACTAGATTCTGGGCAAAATTTCGTACCACTAAAGTATTCATTGGTTCTCTTTTAGCCAGATACTCTTTTGATCCACTAAGACATATTCTAATTTGCTGAGAAAATTAATCCAGCTTCCAGAGGTGCCCAATTATACCTTTGGAGGAGCTTAGACTGTGGGTGATTCCATATCAATGTCACTTAGGGGGACTGAAATTAGCATAAATTGTGCAGCACAGGGAAAAGCCTCAGTTTTCTAAATTTTAGTGCCAAATCTGTCACTCAGCAACTACTTGAAACTTTCATGCCTTATTTCACATGTATATAATTAACAATGACAATGTGTGGACTAAAATCCTACATTAATACATGTTAGAGCAAAGAGGAGCTGCCCACGTGATAAGTTATAAACTGCATCAGACTTTTGTTACATGCCCTTGTATGCTAGAAACATTGATGTGATCACTCCCAAAATCATACTTACCTAGGAGTTTCCAATGAGGATACTATCTATAAGATATAGTCATCATACATTTAATATATCACATAATGTGGCTTAGTATAATGAATAGTAATTTGGATTTGACACCTAGAAGACTTCATGCACGTCCAAACTTTGATACATGCTGGCTATATGTCCTAACATGAGGCAAATCACTTAAATTTTTTAGAGCTCCAGCAACAGCAAGATTACATACAATAACCAATTCTGACGGACAGGTCTATTCAATAGCGAGGTGATTCAGGACAGTTCCAATGGTTTTGTGATGGAGAGAGCCATCTGGACCCAGAGAGAGGACTGTGGGGACTGAATGTGGATCACAGCATAGCATTTTCACTTTTTTTTTCTTGTTGTTTGCTTGCATTTTGTTTTATTTCTCATTTTTTTTCCTTTTTAATCTGATTTTTCTTGTGCAGCATAATAATTGTAGAAATAGAAGAACTGCCCATGTTTAACATATAATGGATTATTTGCCTCTAGGGGAGTGGGGGGGAGGGGAAAGAGAGGGAAAAAATTTACAGACACAAAGTTTTGCAAAGGTCAATGTTGAAAATTATCTATGTATGTTTTGAAGCTGAATTTAATAAAAAAGAAAAAAGATTATGCATGCAATAAATATAATAAAAAATAAAAACAAACTTTTAGTGCTATAGGCAATTCCCAAAACTATAAAGTTGAAGAAAAAGTGCCAACCTGCATTGATGAAGAGATTTTTTATCACTCAGGAGTTCTCTATACTAAAATCAAAGGTTCAATCCCTCTAATTTAACTATTATATTAACAAAGTACTTCAATGCTTATATAACACAATGGAAGAGGAAAGAGATAAGCACTTACAAAGTGCCAATTATGTCCCAGGCTTCAGAATTCTAAAAGGTAAGTATATTTATAGCAACAAATTTTATACTTCAGTGCTGTTAAATCCATAACATCTTTTTTGTAAGTATTGGTCCCCAAAATTTTCTTTGTTTTCAGTTATTCAACCTGTGTTTAAGCCTATTTTGTGTCAGGCACTGTGACAAACTCTAGGGATACAAAGACCAAAAAAAACAACTTCTTTTCTCAAAGAATGTACATTTTTATATGGGAGAGACAACAATATAGCCAAAAAAAACAAACAAACAAAAATGTATTTTTGATATAATCAATTAAAATAAGGTAAAGTGAACCATAAGCACTACAGAAGAGGTAATTATTATTATCATCATTGTTATTTGACTGCTGACCTTCTGTCACTCAGCCCTACCAAACTTAGCCAAGATGCTTAATTCTGTTGCAAAAGTCATACATGAAGACTTTCCTGCTTAATAGTGCCACAGCCTTGTAATGTAAGGAAAGGAATAAGCACTTATAAATACCATCTGTGTACCAAGCACTACCTTAAAAACTTTATGTATATTATTTCATTTGATCCTTAGTACAACTTTGTTGAAGTAGTTGCTATTTGAAGCAAATTGAGCCAAAAGATTTGAAGAAATTGAGGCAAACAGAAGTTAAGTGACTTGTCAAGAATTACACATATAGAAAATAACTAACACCAGATTTTAACTGTTCTTGTCTGCAGGTTCAACACTCCATCTAAAATGAGGCACCAGAGTAATATATTTATTATTGGTGGTACTCTTAAGTATTTGGGGTCTTGGTAATGGTGTAGTTGGGAGTAGTAAAAGAAAGAGGAAGATCTTATGGAAAAAAGATATGAAAGACAATTTTCAAATGAAAAAAATTAAAGCCATTTATAGTCATACAAAAATGCTCTAAATTATTATTGATTGGAAAAATAAAAATTAAGACAACTCTTAGGTACCACTATACACCTCTCATATTGGTTAGGATGACAGGAAAAGATAATGATGAATGTTGGGGGGGATGTGGGAAAACTGGGACACTAATACATTATTGATGGAGATGTGAACTGAACCAACCATTCTGGGGAACAATGTGGAACTATGCCCAAAGTGCTATCAAACTGTGCATACCCTTTGATCCAGAAGTATCTGTACTAGGCTTATATCCCAAACAGATCACAAAAAAGGGAAAAATACTATTGTGTGCAAAACTGTTTGAGCAGCCTTTTTAGTAATGGCAAGAAACTGGAAACTGAGTAGATGCCCATCAGTTGAATGTTAGGTAATATTTTTGTTGTATAAGAAATGACCGGCAGGATGATTTCAGAGGGTCTTGGAGAGACTTACATGAACTGATGCTAAATGAAGTGAGTAGAACCAGGAGATCATTGTACATGGCAACAGCAAGATTATAAGATGATCAATTCTGTAGGACATGACTCTTTTCAGGGCAATTCCAATGGTTTTGTGAAGAAGAGAGCTATCTGTGCCCAGAGAGAGGACTGTGGGAACTGAGTATGGATCACATCATAGCATCTTTGTTCTTTTTGTTTTTGTTTGCTTACATTTTGTTTTCTCATTTTTTTTTCCTTTTTGATCTGATTTTTCTTGTGCACCATGATAATTGTGGAAATATGTATAGAAGAATTGAACATTTTTAACATATATTGGATTACTTGCCATCTAGAGGAAGAGTTAGGGGAAAGGGAAGGAAAAAAATTTGCAACACTAGGTTTTGCAGGAGTGAATGCTAAAAACTATCCATATGTTTTGAAAATAAAAAGCATTAAAAATAAAAAAGATGTTATGGCAAAGGCAAAATGCTTAAAATTAGTTTGCTGAGAAGAGATTATGATTATTTGAATCAAATTAAACAAACTCATTGAGATTAGTGAAATAAAGGATATAGGATGCTTTGTAAACTTCAGAGCATATATTAATATCTAGTAATAACAATAATAAATCCTTGGAATGAATTTTATAGTAAAGCACTGTATTACCTTTGACCTTGTAGTCTTCAGAATTTTTAACTGTGACAGAGGAAGGCAGAAGTTACATGCCTATCAAATTTGTTAATATCACAGTTAGGAAAAATAGCACAGAATTTCAATCCCAAAATATCTCAACAGGACCAATCAATTAAGATGAAATTTAATAGGAATATATGTAAGATCATATCCATGGGTTAAAATAATCAAGTATATGAAAATGGAAAGGATTAGAGAATAATGATAAATTCATATTAAAAAGATCTGAGGGGTAAAATATCAACCTCAAAAACAGTCTGCAGTGTAACTTGGAAGCATTAGAAATCACATAACCTTATAGAAACATTATATTTAAATAGAAGTTATAGGCTAAACTATCTTTATTGGACCAAACCTAGAGTTATATACTTAATTCTTTGTCACATTTTGGAAAGCCAATAAAAAACAAGAGCATATCCATAAAAGTACAATTAAAATAGCAAAAGAACTGGAGTGATGATAACCTGTTTGTCTTTTGGTCCAAACTTGTGATTATTAGGAAGATTCAGGATCCTACAGTTATCAATATTTGGACCATGAGAGGGATTTACAGGATACAGTAACCATTTTAGATGTTTTAAAAGCTATGATTTTAGAGGATGAACTAACTACATTTATTCTGCTTGATCCCAGAGAGTAAAGTAGGATTGATATGGTAGAAGTTATAGAGAGGTAAATGTCAAACTGGTAAATGGAAACTACATACATACATTTATATGTATGTATGGATAGATAGATAGATAGATGTATATACATATAATTCTAATGATTTGAGCTACCTTGGTAGATAGTGAGATCTCTGTTATTATCATAGAGACTTTGATGTCCTTCTGGTTCTTTTTGGTAACAATCTGTACCAAAAGAAGTCATTGCTCTAAGTGTTCACTTTTGTTTCTCAGATATTTTCATCTCTTCCTTCACATTGAAGAAACAGTGTAATGCTTTTAACTTATAAATCACCCACAAGAGAATTCTGAAACAATGGAACATTATGTTGTTGTGGTTTTTGTTGCTCAGTCATTTTCAATTGTGTCCAATTCTCTTTAATCCCATTTGGCGTTTTCTTGGCAGAGATGCTGAAATGAATTCTCCAGCTCACTTTTTTTTCCTAATAGTTTAGGAAATTGAGCATACAAGGGTTAAAGTGACTTAGCTTCACACAACTAGAGTCTAAAAGCAGTTTTGAACTCAAGTTTTCCTGACTCTAAGCCCTATCTATGCTCTATTCACTTTCCTACCTAACTGCCCTAACATTATGATGTAAAATAAGTCTCTTAAGATTTAGAATTGTATTTGGTTCTCTGAGCAATGTAGATCAGACCTGATAATTCTTTACTCAGTAGAATTCTTTTTTATCCAATTAGCTCTTCGCATTTTCTTATGATTAAAAAAAAAAAAAAAAAAAAAAAAAGGAGCTTATAGCAAAACTGTTTGGTTCACCAAACAATGAAAAGGGCAACCTCTTCTCCCGGGCAACAGAATGCTGAATTATGCAATCAGTTCTCAGAATAGGTTTATAAGCACAACACATGCAAAATCTATCTTTCCCTATTACTTTTTAATCTCAAAGTATGAGAATAAAGGGTATATACAAGGCAATCCAACACCTCTGAGAAACTTCATCTTTCTTCAACTATAGATGGTGTTAAAATTGCAGCAAGGTTCAGCTCTCCTTCAATGAACATTCCCCCAAGACTTTCCTAAACTAATCTAAAAAGTTCTGTTTCTCTTCTAGTCATCTGCAGTCTTTGAGGAATAGCATCTGAAGCCTTCTTGTTTATGTCTTCTCACTTACTACAGATATCTCAACTGTTCCTGTAATCTTATTAACTCCTCTCTAGCTTCTTTCTTGCCCCTAATGACTCAACAATCTCCCACTTGGTGACTTGGAGTGACTCATTTCCCCCTAACAGTAAAACTCATGAAATCTGTCACTTAATGAAACCAAACATCCTTATTTAATTTCCCGATAATTTCCAAACACCAGATTTATGAGTTCTAATCTCTCAAACACTAAAACATAGTAATATGTAGATGAGTTGGGGAACCACAATTCCCAACAAACTCTACTCTCATAAAAAAACAAAACAAAACAAACAAACAAAAACAAACAAACTCTACCCTCCATCCAATGCTTTAGGGTTTTTTTCTTCATATTTTTTAAAATAGAAAAATGTATTTCTTCACATATGTTATTTTATCAGCTTTTCATGTCCAAAAATGCCTTTCCCATTCCTTTTAGCAACTAAACTTCTTATGCAAAGGGGGAACTATTTTATGTCCTTCACAAGTTGATTTCATCCTTGTTCTTTGTGCAAAAATTTATTCTCTGCTCCTTTTAGCAACCAAACTATTCACATTTAAAAAAGAATTGTTCCTTGTATATGAAAAAATAAAATAAAATCTTAGTATATATAATATTTAATCACCAAGGGGTAGTGGCACAATTTCTACTCAGAATCAGAAATACTGGATTTGAATCTTGCCTCACTTCCAACTTACATGAATCTATAAGCTCTGAGATCACATTTGCCTCATGAGATTGTTCAGTTCTTTTTTTTTTTAATCATGTCTTACTCTCCTGTGACCCTGTTCAGGGTTTTCTTGGCAAAGATACAAGAGTGGTTTACCTTTTTTTTTTTTCTCCAAGGATTTGTAGTGAAGATCAACTAAGATGGCTAGAAACTGGAAACTGAATGGATGTCCATCAGTTGGAGAATGGCTGAATAAATTGTGGTATATGAAAATTATGGAATATTACTGTTCTGTAAGAAATGATCAACAGGATGATTTCAGAAACCTGGAGAGACTTACACGAACTGATGCTGAGTGAAATGAGCAGGACCAGGAGATCATTATATACTTCAACAACAATACTAGATGATGACCAGTTCTGATGGATCAGGCCATCCTCAGCAACGAGATCCACCAAATCATTTCTAATGGAGCAGTAATGAACTGAACTAGCTATGCCCAGAAAAAGAACTCTGGGAGATGACTAAAAACCATTACATTGAATTCCCAATCCCTATATTTATGCACACATGCATTTTTGATTTCCTTCACAAGCTAATTGTACAATAATTCAGAGTCTGATTCTTTTTGTACAGCAAAATAATGTTTTGGTCATGTATACTTATTGTGTATCTAAGTTATATTTAAATATATTTAACATCTACTGGTCATCCTGCCATCTAGGGGAGGGGGTGGGGGGGGTAAGAGGTGAAAAATTGGAACAAGAGGTTTGGCAATTGTTAATCCTGTAAAGTTACCCATGTAAATATATCCTGTAAATAAAAGGCTATTAAATTAAAAAAAAAAAAAAAAAAAAAGATCAACTAAGAATGTATTTTAAACAAATGTGAATCTTCAGGTACTTACAATTACTACTGTTGAAGGCATTTTAAATACATTTTTAATATTGAAAGATTGAATGAAGAAAAAATACTATTTGCCTTGGGGTAAAGTCATATGATAACAATAGCAACAAAAGCTCATATTTCCATTGTTTTAATATGATATATAAACCTGTATCACATGTATAACCCTATATCTCTTTGTTCACAACATTTCTGGAAGTTATTTTTATTCCCATTTTGCAGAAGAAAAGACTAATATTCTGAAAAGAGAATTTACCTTGGAATCATACAGTTAAGGGTGAGGATAATGTTAATAAAAGATTAAATTTCCCAAATAACTTCAATATCTAATACTGCCTGGCTTTTGAAATGGTAACTTACTAGCAGGACACATTTTCTGTCAATTGAACTATATATAGTATACAGCTCATAATCATTCTAAATGTTAATGACATTTGTCTCTATGACTATTATGTGTGAGACTATAATAATGCTCATTTAAAAGCTACCATGAAAAATCTTGCTGCATACTTCTCCTTCAGTGTAATTCACTTAGGCCATCCACTTACTTCTTAGTAGTTCCATACATAAAGTTCTCTGGAGTATGGGGCACATTTCCCAACGTGAAATATTATTACTTTTATAAGTTCATAAGGTAAGTCTCTTCTATATAAGAATTTTTTAAAAAATTTCTTCTTTTTTGCATCAATACTTTCTATTTCACATTCATATTTGGAGGGCAATGGACCTTCAACAATTTTGTATAGCCAGTTATCCATTGTTTTTAAAGATGATAGAATAGGCACATCTCAGAAACAATAAATTTCCACCTATCCCTCATCAAATACTTAACAGAATGACAATTATTTCTTTTCCTGACAGACTGATGGTCAGAGGCTTTTAGGGGGAAAATTCCAACTAGATGATAATTTGGTACAACACCCATGTTGGAATCAGGAAGACCTGAGTTCAAATCTAGCCTCAGATTATGTGACAAGCTGGGTAAGCCTGGGCAAGATAATCATGTTTGATTTTTTCTCATCTATAAAATGAGCTGGAGAAGGAAATGGAAAACCACTTAATATCTTTGCCAAGAAAACCCAAATTGCTTCACGAAGAGTCTGAAATGACTTCACAACAATCACTAACCTAAATAATGGCTGCTAAATTTTACCAAGTTAAACATCTAAGAGAAAAAATAGAACTAAAATGAATTCAATGAGGAGTAATAAGCTTCCTACTATGGCTTCTTCACACATGCATAAAAAGTGAATTTGCAGAAATTAATAGCACTATAAGCAGGTAATAAGTATATCTATTAAAATGAAATCCTCTGAGGGCAAAACTAGTTGTTTTTCATTTTTATATTTCCAACACTTAGAAACTTGCATATAGTAGAGATTAAGTGAATAACTAATGAGGTGAATTTAAAGAATTCCACACTTTATTCATCAAGTTTAGATAAATCTTAATGAGTGTTAATTGTATAAAATAATGTCCGTACTTAATTTTTTTCCCATAAACTAATATGACAAGTTTCAATAAAAATCAGGTAGGCGACAATAATAATCAATAAAAATAATGAAGATAAAACCCTATTCCACCCCATATATTTCTTTGACACCCAGGTATATTAGTTGCTTCACCCTTACTAGGGTATTAATCTCTCAGAGTTATTTATAGAATGCTAAATACCAGTCTTGAGGGAACTTTCATGAGACTTTCACTCATAAATAATTATCTCTGAGCACATGACATTTGTGCTTTACATTATTCTGGAGGACATTTCCTGATTTGCTATTGATTCCTGACTTCACCCTCAAGGTTGGATATCTAACTGGTGGGATTTTTTAGGGAAGTAGGGGTGGAGGAAGCCACAATAAAAATGATAATAAAAGCTCTCAAATAATCTGTAGCTTTTAGCCAATTAATTCATGTCATATTTTACAATTTAAATTTTTTTAAAAATAAGGCAATATTGACTTTAAAAGAAGAATCCCAAATGTTTGCAAGAAATAAAATGTATCAAACAAGGAAAAGGAAAACTAAATAAAAATCAAGAACAAATAAATTACATGTCAATCTCATATCCAGTGATTAGCTTGGTATTATATATCACCACATTCATTTGTGAAATGAGGGAGAAAAAGCATTAATAAAGTTGTGTTGATTTCATTAAAATTCCTTCTAAACATAGGTACTATCAGTTGATAAAAGTAAAGAGGAAAAAATAAAGTATAGAGACCTAATCACTGATGTACCAGATGGTGTTCCATATCTCCAGTCAACCAACGTTTTAGTTTTATTTGCAAACTTTGTTTGAAAGTAGTAAATTCAAAGGTTACTATGTGAAGACTCACATGACAGTGACTTATTAAGAAATCTATCTGAAAAGTAAGTGCCATCAAAAAAATGTACATAAAAAATTAAAATGCCACAGGAAAAGGGCATATTTAATCAAGAAAAAGAACAAGGTACAAGTCATGAGCCAGTACTGGTGCTAGGTCAGTTTCATAGATAACATTGGGGATTAATTTAAATCCGTTACCCTGTCAACTTTCGCGTGGGATCCTAGAATTCTGATATTAAAACCTATCACCCCTATTGGGCAGCTTGATAACTCTATACCTCATTATTACTGTGACATAGAAGGCAACCAACTAGTGGAGTCAAGAGGTCTAGGTAATAATTCCTGCTTCTGTCAATCACTTTCTTAGTTTTTCTGGGAATCACAATCTAGTTCTCTACCAAATGGCAATTATATCTCCTATCTTCTCATAAATGACAACTGGGGAATATAGTTATCTTAATAAGCAAACTACTGTATTGTGTGATAACCCTTGAGGTATAACAATGTATTAAGTTCAGAAACAGTAAAGGACTTGTCTTATGGGGAAAACTTAAAAGCACTTTCAAATGGACTGCTTCTGATCAAAACTATCACTGAATCAGACTCTTCTTTTTTATTACCTATCTTCCATATCTGTATGCAGGCACAAACACAGATTACCTGTCACAATGCTGGACATTGAAAGTGCTCAAGAAATACTTATCCATTATTGAAAACTAGGATCAAAAGCCTGACTCTTGTGTTTGTAGCATGGAAAGCTAATCAACTCTATTTTGTAAGGGCCATTTACTGCACAATGCCCATACAATGTGAGTGAATTAAATCTAGATCTAAGGGATGAAATGTAAGGCAGAGAACTGGACTGAGGAGATAAATGCAGGGGTGAATGTATGCCCAAAAATACATTTCAAAGCCCAAAGTAAAATGACTTTTGAATAATTTGGTGATATATACACAATGTACCCAAAGTCTTACAAGCCGTTTTAAGTTTTCTACATTAAAACTTTGAGGATAGACTCTCAAAGTCAGAAGGTAACTTCAAATCTCTATCTAAACAAGAATGTGAAACACAAAAAATGATCACATAGTCTAGGTGTGAATAGCTCTAGAAAGAATCTATTGATAACCTTTTGAGATAACCAATCCTACTCTTAATCAGCTTTAATCATTAGAAAGATTTTATTTGTACTGTTTTAAAATAAGCTCTCAATGACTTGCTTCTAGTCTTGTATGTGAATTTGAAATTCTACATAGACAATGTGGAATATAATGGCAAAATTAAACACTAAGTCAGAAGAATTGCCTTCAAGTCAAAATTCTTTAATTTACAAGCAGTAAACTTTGGGTGAGGCACTTATAATTTTTCTCTGTATCTTCATCCATGCACATTAAAAAATGATTTATACTTCTCTGGGAATTGACAAACTCATTTGAGATCATTTCTATTAAAGAGATTTAACATGTAAAAACACTATGACAATGTCAGTTTTCAATATTTCCCTTTTCTGACCTACAGGAAATAACTCAAGTGGGATTCCTCAATTTTTTGCTTCCCTGTTACCCCATGACATCATCTGTAAGGCCAAAGACTGCATGGCCACAAGACTCAAACTTATAATAAAATTATTTATCATTTAAGAGAATTCTTTTCATTATTCATTACAATCACATAAAATTAAAGGCACAGTCTTAATGATCTTTGATTTGAAGATTTTCTAATTTAAGTAAAAAGTCAATGGTCTATATATAAGATTAAAATTTATTTTAAAGACAACTGCTTGTTAGCAAAATTTTCCCACTTTACTTTTTGTCCATGTTTTGTTTCTATAAATAAAGATCATGGTTCTATTTTGCCTCATCTCTATCCCTCAACACCTTTTAGGTCATACCAACATCACGCCTGCCTATGAATAGGTTTGTGGATTTTTCCCCTAATTAACTTTTTTCTATTCCATAGATGGTGCTGATTATCTACATCTTATTAAGAAATTCATTTTCTCTTGTAGTTTGTCTCTTCTCCTGTAGAAATAAAATTCTGGAAATTTTCTTTTTTTCAAGAATCTACCCACTTTTGCTTCAATATCATGAAGCACTCTAACTTCATCAATCCTAAGAGCTATCTTTCTATCTCACATACACAAACACACAGTGCAACTTCCTAAAGAAAACTGAAATCTTTCCCCTACAATTTTTCTATTGCATGCCCAGCTCATTATACATTTGCAATCTCTGTTCAAGGTATGTTATATACACACACAGATGCATAAAGATGAATTCCATAGGTTTTCTATCTAAAATGCCTCATAATCTGATCAAACATTCTTTCTTCACAAAGCTTTCACATCTGGATTAGTTTCACCAACTTTTTGAATGATTATGAATCACATTTAGGAGACTATTCAAATTACCCAGAGCTTGATGGAATCAGTACAATGAATCATCAAGAATTTATTAAGGGTTACTGTGAAATCAGGAGAATTTAGAAAACTACACCATTTAGGTCTTCAACTTAGAATCTACAATAGAGCTCCTACATAATCTTAGCAAATATCTTTAGTAAACATAGGTTTCCCAGTTGACTTGTTATTATTATGTTTGTGTTTGTACATATGTGTGTTTGTGTATTTTTTAAGCATTTGATTCAGTAGAAAAAAACATTGCCTTAAAAGATCACCAACATTGTCTTCTTTATGTATTTCAAAATTATTCAAGATATTGTATATACCATATTGTATATGGACATATATTATATTTATATACATATATAAATATAATATTATACAATAATATTATAAAATATAATACAATTATATATGTAATAGATATTACATATGATATATTACAATGTTTTATTATAATATTATTATAGTATTTATAAACATGGACACTATAACAGATCTTATCATCTGTCTTTCTGCTGTTATGGAGGACCACTAGACCATTCCATCCACCCTAAAGCTAAAAACTCCTGTACATGTTTTTTCTTCCCTTAGAGTTCACCTTCTTGAGATCAGGGATTGTCTTTCTTTTTGTTTCTATCCCTAGCACTCACTTTAGTGTCTTGCAAAAGGATATTTTTAAATAATAAAAATAATCAGAGGGTCAAATAAGATTTTTTTTTCCTCAAGGAATTCTACTTAAGTTTGCTATTTACATTGGAGTCAACTTTTTGAAAACCTTTAATGCAGTGTTTTTGCTCTACTGAATCAATTTAAAGCCAACCAAAATTAAACACAGTAGTATCTTATATTCTCTGCAATTTTAGTGAATTATCATGATCCATTTTGTAATGTCCTTTACTAAAACCTGAGTGCTCCCTTCTAACATTCTCATCAAGGATGTCTTCAGGAGATTATAGAGTTATAGATTTAGAATTACAAGGGACCTTAGATGATATCTAGTTTTCTGCCCCACCTCCATTCCCATTTTACATATGAGAAAACTGAGAACATATAAGGTTGGTGATCTTTCACCTAAAGCTTTCAATCTTTCCTCCATGCCTCCCCCGAACCTATTCTAAAAAATCAAAGGGCTAGAGATGTAGAATTGGAAGCTACTTCAGAGGCTCAACATAATCAACAACTTCTTATAGTTCAAAGATGCACATCACAAGTAGTAGTAGTAGAAGGCAGAGAAGAAGCAGGAGTACCCATGTATAGGGGTTAACTAACATTTATATAGTGCTTTAAGACTGGTAAAATTACTTTAAGAAAATTACTTAATTTGAGCCTTATGATAACTTTGTGAGAGATGCGCTATTGTGATCTCTATCTTATAGATGATGAAAATGATACTAAGAGAAATTAAGTAACTTATCTGGGGTCACACAGAAATTAAGTTTCTGAAGCAAGATTGCAGATAACCAAGAAACAAATGAGATTATTATTTGTAAAATGCTTAGTTAGCACAGTTGTTGGCAGCCAGTAGGCAACACATAAATGCTCGATTCCTTCCCTTTCCTGTTACTTCCCCTCAAAACATAGGAAAATATATTTTGGGTTACAGCTTACTACTACTAAAAAACTGTAAGGAAAATGGCATTTATAATACTATCAAAGATGTATATGACTGAAGAAAGTTGCTAGTTAGATGGTGAAAATGGTTCTCCAATGGAGAACCATTGGATAAGCAGTATGTTCTAGTGATACCTATAAAATCTCACAAAATCTAAAAGTATTCTCCTGCTGTGCTGACTGGACCTCTGAGGAACATTCATCAGAGAATGGAGACAATAATCACAAAAGATAAGACAGAGATTGGAAGAAATATGAATATTAAAATTGTCATTGCTGTAACTAATTCTGGAGACAATAGAGAGTCACTGGAGTTTATTGACTAGGGGAAAGAGGAGTGAAATGATTAGACTGTACTTTACAAAGATCACTTTGACAACTTAGTGTTGGACATATTATGGTGCGAAGAGATCTGAGGCAGAAAGTACAAACAACAGCATAGTACAAACCTACCTCATAGAGCTATTCTGAAGATGAGATAATATATATAAAACAGTTTGTAAATCTTAAAGTGCATATATATAAATGTTAGCTGTTATTGTTTCTCATTCTGTTTAAAGGCATATCTTATTGAATCGCACTTCATTTTACTGTGTTTTGCAGATGCTGCATTTTTTATCAATTGAAGGTTTGTGGCAACCCTGAGATGAGCAAAGTCTACAGCACCATTTTTCCAACAGCATGTGCTCACATTATGTCTCTGCGTAATATTATTTTTACTTCTCACAATATTTTAAACTTTTCATTGTTATTATATCTGTTAATTGTTATCTGTAATCAGTGATCTTTATGATTATAATTATTACTATTGTAATTATTTGGGAGTACTATGAACTGCATCCGTACAAGAGAACAAACTTAATCAATAAATTTTATATGTATTGAAACTGCTCCACTGACTTGATTCCCAATTAATATCTCTCTCCTTTTCCTCAGGCCTCCCTATTTTCCCTGAGATACAATATTGAAAGTAGGTTAATTAATAAATCTATAATGGCTTCTTAAATGTTAAGTAAAAGGAAGGGTGAATAAATTGCCAAACTTCATTATTACCTCATTTTAAGAAATTACCAGCAGCCATCCTCAGCCTTTCAGCAATACTGCCCTGATCAGTAAGAAGTCATCAATATTAAGGCAAGACCTTCTACCAGCAAAAAAATTATGATTCACTAAAGTCTCAGTCTCAGATTATAGTCAGGATTTATTGAGGAATAAAGTATTTTTAATTAAGGAATATACATTGTGGGGGATTAAATGATACTACTACATACATAATAAGACTACAGCAGAGTGTAATAAAACTGTTTGATGAACTGGGAAACCAAAACATCCCTGTGTTGCCCTTTATTCCAATATTTCCTTTAATGTTGGCTATAATCAAATCCAGAATTTGTCTAAGGTATGCCTATATTTCACAATGCCTAAGTTTAGAGAAAAAAATTGCTTTGTTTCTCTGAATTTCTCATATTTGTCACATTTTTTACAGCACAATAATATTTCAGTATAATCACATACCACTTTATTCAGTCATTCCTCAATAAATGGATGCCAGTTTTGTTCCCATTTCTTTGTTACCACAAAAAAGCATTGTTGTGAATATTTAGATATATATCCAATGTTGCTTCCACTTAACACTCTGGACTTCACTTTTGACATTTGTGAAAAAAAAAAGTTAGATGACTTTTGAATACATTTCCTGTGCTGATATTCTATAATAATTCTAAAAAAGATACTAAATGATGGCACTTTAAATGGCAACATATATGACAGTCAAAGCATCAGTGTCCAGATTATAGAACTGAGGCATGATATTCTCCTGCAGAACTTTCTCTATTTTTCAAATTCCCAAATTTGTCAAAATGATGTTATTTGTTCATTTACAAACTGTTAGTCACTGACTCTGTGGGGATGAGTTTCAAATGCATTTACACCTACTTAATTAAACAGATGACATTCAGTGAAGGCAGAAATGTGTAAAGGAAAAATAGACAGGAAAGATGACTCTAGAGTTGTAATTAAGTAGCTCTGGGCATGGGAGATGAACCCAAGTAAAGCATAAGGCACACAATCATGGCTTAAACATAAGCCAGATTATGAAAATTTTCAGTCACCAGACAAAAAAGTACTTCATTCACTCCAGATTTTCAGTTTCTTGGCTTCCCAAGTTATTTCATGTGCCTGTCTGAGTACCAGTCATTGCTTTAAAGATGCTCAAAGTGAAACAATTAACATATAGCATGCTATTTATTCCATACAATTCTTCATGGACAATCATATTTTGCCATTCATTTTCTTCAATAATAAATATAATCCATACTACCAATTTGATAACACGTGGCCAAAAACATGGATTTTGAAGTCCCAGAATCCCAAATGTCAGCATCAAAAGAGAAATCAGACATAATCTAGTTCCTCTCATAACAGAATAGGAATCCTCTCTCTACAACAACCTATACATTCTGCCTAAAACACTATTAGTCAAGAAATTCTTTCCTACTCTCCACAAGGGCAACCATTCCATTTTGGGACAGTTTACATCTTTACAAAATTTTATCTCTCTCCAATTTGACATGGTGCTATTAGTATTTGGGAGGGGGAAAAAAATCATAGGATATAAAAGTTGAAAGAAATCCCAGAAACCATCTACCCTAATCCATACAATAGCTGAAGAGTCCTAGTTATCTAATAATAATGATAATAATAATACTAATAAAACTCAAATTGTTATAAATTCTTTCATTCTTTGCAATATCTACCCCTGGCTCTAAGTTGCCAAGCAGAAAAATGTATGTTTCTTTTCCTTAAACTAGTCCATCATTTGTTAAAAAATAAACAAAAGCTATTATGCTCTATATCCCTCAGTCTTCTCTTTTGGGGGGCTAAATATTTCCATCCTGCTTGCCCCCTTCTAAATACATCCAGAACAAACACTAAAATCAATATGAGGTTTAACCAGGAAAAAGAGAGACCTAACACTTCTATACTCTTGAACATTATACATCTCAATTCATTCAACAAGTTACAACTTCACCTAACATCATCATTATCTGAATCATAGCTTTTCCTGTTGTCTACAAGTATTTTGTAAAAGCCTCTATCAAATAACTTACTAAGATTTGGGTAATTGGTCTTGGAATTCAGCCATAATTTCATCATCCAAAAACCTAGCATATGTGTACTATACATTATCCTTCATAGTGAATAAAAATTTTGATATTTCTTCAAAAGGAAAATTATAAATTAACCAAGCTATGGGATCAGGTTCTTATTTTCCCGTGCCTTAACTCATTGGCAAATAGTTCTCAGGATATGGGGAGGGCAAACAATTCTGGGAGAGTATAGAGCAGACTGACTCAGCCTTAATCTATCCAGCTCATATGTTGAAAGCACATGTCTCAGGGTCAATAAAAGGAATGTCTTTGTTTAAATTTGAATCTATGTATTGCTTCCCCATTCTCTGTAGTTTTCATGCTTAGAATATAAGGTCACATTCTCAGTCAATGCGGATGAGCCAGTGGAAAGGGAGATGGTAATGTTGTCAGGGAACCTGTATACTGCCCCTTCTGATGCACTTGGGGCCCTCACTTTTACACATACTCCACATGGCAAGAGTGACTGCCCACTTCTCATGAGAACCGAATAAACTTTCTCCCTGCACCTTGAGAGATCGCTGAGATTTATTGGGTGAGTTGCATATCATATAATAGTATCACAAAATCTGTCACATTTCTGGAGGTGAAAGAGAAGAAAAACTTCATTTAATTCTATTTCCTAGATAGCACTTAAGTATTTAGAAGCACTGTGCTAGCTAGCTCCTAGAATATTTGCTAAGCATGAATAAGACACAATCCCTGACCTCATAAACTTAAAATTAAGTATCTATATTCAAATAATTTTAATGCAAAATGCCATAAAGTCTAGTAAGAAAGTGTAAGGAAGGTGTTATATGGAATCTGAGTGGTTACTATGCGTAAATCACTTAATTAGTTAGCATTTATAAAGTACCTATTATATGACAGGCATTTTGCTATAATATAGGTTTGTAAAAATAAATTATCTCAAGGAGCTATCAGGAGACAAAAGCTCTTTTGGTTTTAGTAGCATATGGAAGATGTCAGAACCTCAATAGTAATTTTATTCTTTATTTTAACTTAATTTTAATTTTTTTTTTTTTAACTATCTTTGTAAGGCTTTGGGGGTTAAAGTGACCTGGCCAAGATCACACAGCTAGTAAGTGTCAAATGTTTAAGGCCAGATTTAAACTCATGTTCTCTTTACTCCAGGGTCAATGCTCTATCCACCATACCATCTACCTGTCCACCCCCCCCCCCCTTTTTTTGGAAAAATGAAGCCATATTTGTTCAGTAGGATTGAGATGCTCTCCCTAAGATCCTTCAACTCCACTTTTCCATTGCCTTTAGACTCAGGCTATCCTTATAGTATGGATTAGCCGTCTACATTTCCAGGCCCTTCTAAAGCCTCCCAGAGAGCTATGTGGGACAGTCAAGGATTCAGTTCTCACTCTATAGGGACAATACACTCTCCTCCTACAACCTGACTCTACCAATCTAGAATTAGGCCAAAAAAATAGCCAAGGTGGCTCCAGTATTACTTGCCAGCAAAACACTATGGACTCAAGGAGAAAAAAGAAAGCAGAATGATGTCTTATCTATCAACAGATACTTTGTGGGGAGGAAGAGGGAAGGAGGACAGCAGTTTAGCTCAACAATTACAGAAAACTTCTGTCGATCTCTTTTCTCTGCCATATTAGGGAAAACCTCTTAATTTGAAGGGGATAAGAAGGATATGTCTCAACCTTTTCTCCTCAGCTTCCTAGTTCTCACTAGGTATAGGTAGATGACATTTTTGAAGGCTTTTACAGCAACAAATTCTCCAGATTTCTTGTTTCACACTGTACATCATGGCAGTAACCCCTGCCCCAGGAGATCATCCATGTTCCCAAAATAATTGGACATATTTTGCATTTCTGATGTCCACAGTAGTCTTGCCCCTTTCAGAAACACTCAGCTTCAACTTGAAACCTGATTGTTCTCAATGTGGGATAGACTCTATCTGAGGGAAGCTCAGAAGCTAAAATGTACCTGAGGCTCCTACATTGGTGAGTAGGGCCAGTTCAGGCCAGGCAGATTAGAGTTGAAAAGCCAGCTCAAATGAGCTCAAGTGAAATGAGCTTCAAAGGAAATTAGAAATTCTGGTAAGGAAACGAGATGGTAAGAGAGATCATATTCTATTCATGGAGGATAAAGTGTACAAAATCACAAAAGGGAGAGATAGAACATTGCCCATAAGACAACAAAGTGACTGGCTTTTCTATACTGTAGAAGCTGTGAATGTGAGTAATATATAATAAGGCTGGAAAGATACACTGAAGTCAGAAAGCAAAAGGATTTAAATGCCAAAGATAATAGTTTGTATTCAATTCTAAAGATAAAATAGGGAATAACTAGACTATGTTGAAAAGTGACATTATCAGATCTGTTTTCTAGGAATATCACTTTAGCAACTATTTGAACAATATCCTAGAGAAGGGAGAAATTGGAAGCAAGGAGACCAATTACAAGGCAACTGAAATATGACAAAAAATGACAATGATCAATGTTGGAGAGTTTGTAGAAAGATGAACACCCTAATGCATTGTTCATCAGACTGTGAACTGATCCAACCATTCTGTAAATCAATCTGGAATTAGGCAAAGTGACTAAAATACTCATGTGCTTTAGCCCAGATTTCCTACATTAAGGATGGGAATATACCCCAACAAAATCAATGACAAAAAACCTGAATTCATGAACACACATACATATTTATAGCAATAGTCTTAGTGGTACCAAGGAACTAGGAACAAAGAAGCTATCCATTAATTAGGTAACAGCTAAAAAATTGTAGTAAGTGAATACAATGGAATATTACTATGTTTTAAGGAACAATGAACATGAACCCTGAAGAAAAGAATAAAAAGACATTTTACAAACATAGCAAATGAAGTAAGTAGAACTAGACTTAAGGTGTGGAATATTTCAGATGTCAGAATTTTCTGATATGTTGCTCAATTTTGCTGATCTTTTTTTTTTCTTCTTTTATTTTATTTATTGTAAAAGATTATAAAAATATTATACTAGGAAGAGAGATAATTAGAAATGTAATTGATATTGAAACAAAAGATAGCAATATGAATTTATTCTTCAAAAAAGAGGGTACTGTAATAGTCCACAAGAGGTGAAAAGGGTTTAAGTGATTTACATATAAGTAAAAAGAAGATATTATACAAAATATGATAGGCTGGCAACTGATTAGATAGAAGGGGAAGAATGAGAATTAAACTGGTTTATTAAATAATATCCAAAGTTTTACTCATTTGTAAAATGGAGATCAGGATGTTCTACTCATCCTACCTCCATATATTTCAGAGTTGTTGTCAGAATCAAATTAAAAAGCATAAATAGAAATAAATGCTTGTTGGTTAAAGAACAGTTAAATAAATCATTCTAAATGAATGCTACAAAATCAAGAAGATCAGAATTGAATATTTACTATGCCCTACAAAATGGTGAATAAGCAGCAAGGTGGTGCAGTGGATAGAGCACCAGGCCAAGACTCAGGAAGAATTGAATTCAAATCTGCCTTTACATGTTGACTAGCTGTGTGATCCAGGACAAGTCACTTGACTTCTGTTTGCCTCAGTTTCTTCATTTGTAAAATGGGGGTAACAATAGTACCTAACTCTAAGTGTAAGGATCAAATGAGATAATAATTGTAAAATGCTTCATACACTGGCTGATACATAGTAAGTGCTGTGTTAGCTGTTATCATTATCGATAAGAAGAATTCTGAAGAAGTATAAACCAATGTAAAATGAAGTAAGCAGATTCTAGGAAAACAAAATACATGATGAGAATGATATAAAGGAAGAGAAAGAAAAAAAAAAGAATGGAATTTTACAATCACAACCAAATAAAGTCATTAAGAAGAATTGAGAAAATGAATTCTCCTACTTTCTGTCAGAGGCAGGGAGGTTTGGAGGAGAAATATTATTTATATTACCAGACAGACGGGGAGTTTATTAACTATTTTTTTATTTTTTATTTAATTGCTTTTCTTTCTTTATTTTTGTTAAAAGGAATTATTTTGCTGGATAGGAAAGGGAGTGGGGCTATAGTTAGCATTAAAATTGATATAAAACAAAAGATATCCAAAATTTGTAATTGCTTAAAGAGAATACAATAAGCAACATGTAAAAAATTGTTAAAGTGCTTTGCAAATGTTAAAATACTATATAAATGCCACCTTTTGCTATTAAGATTATTATTATTATTGTCACTATGGCTAAGTACTTTCTTTTTTAGGTTGTCAGTTTCTTCAATCATAAAATAAATGGTTTGGACTTGATTTTTAAGGTTACTTCCAATAAAAATCTTATGATATTAAATCTAACATGAAATTTAAGGTTAAGATTTAAATTTATTTATATTTAATTGCTTAGAAACCAAAATTTCTCTAAATTTTGCTCTCCTACACCTAGGTCTACTCATCATCTAACTACTAATCTGAATATTCATGAGTAAATATTACTTTAGCTACAAAATGAGCAAATTTAGCACTAGAATTGTGTCTTTTAAATAACTCATATATCACAGTACATTTAGCTTGAAATAAAACATGGATGGTGTGGGCCATTCCTCAATTAGGTTTCTCATTGACATATATTTATACTCTGAAATTTACCAACAGAAAAATCTCGTCAGTCCCATCCCAACTTCAGTGGGAGTACTTTATCTCTATAGTGCCATTTCTGTCAGAAAAGCTTTTCATTCATTGGTTATAGAGCTAGAAGAGTCAAAAACCATCCCATTTAACCTACTACTAGAATAGCATGAATCTCCCAGAGATCCAAGACAAAGAAATACAAAAGGGAGAGGAATAGGGATAAAGAGTTGACAGCTTAGATTACTTGGAAAGTGTAGTATAAAATGCTACATCTTAATCAATGAATAAGGCATTTATTACAGTGAGCAAGGCACTTAATCATATTTGCCTCCGTTTACTCGTCTGAACTGGAGAAGGAAATGGCAAACCAATTTAGTATTCTTACCAAAAAAACAAAACAAAACAAAACCCAAATGTAGTCCCAAAGAGTCAGACATGACTGAAAAACAGCAGCAACAATATGCAATACTCTAGTGATACAAATAGAAAAGTAAGTCAGCCCCTGTTCTCAAGGAGTCACATTCTTTTTTGTTTTTTTAGTAATAGCTTTTTATTTTCAAAATACATGCAAAGATAGTTTTCATCATTAACCCTTACAAAACCTTGTGTTCCAAATTTTTCTCCCTTCCTTCCCTCTACCTCCTTCCCTAGAAAGCAAGTAATCCAATATATATTAAACATGTGCAATTGTTCTCTACATATTTCCACATTTATCATGCTGCAGAACAAAAATCAGATCAAAAAGGAAAAAAAAATGAGAAAGAAAACAAAAAGCAAGCAAACAACAATAAAGGTGAAAATAGTAAGTTGTGATCCCCATTCAGTCCCCACAGTACTCTTTTTGAATGGAGATGGCTCCTTCCACAAGTCTATTGGAATTGAACTGAATCACCTCATTGTTGAAAAGAGGCATATCCATCAGAATTGATCATCACATAATCTTGTTGCTGTGTACAATGTTCTGTTGGTTCTACTCACATCACTTAGCATCAATTCATGTAAGTCCCTCCAGGCCTTTCTTAAATCATCTTGCTGACCATTTTTTACAGATCAATGGTATTCCATAAGATTCATATATCATAACGTAGTCAGCCATTCACAACTTGCCACTACAAAGAGAGCTGCTACAAACAATTTTGCACACTTAGGTCCATTTACCTTTTAAATGATCTCTTTGGTTTACAGACCAGTAGAGACACTGCTGGATCAAAGGGTAAGTATACTTTGATAACTCTTTGTGCATAGTTCAAGGAGCTCACAGTCTAATTGAGGAAAAAATATTACATTTCATTCAATATACCCACTGTCCTTAGGGTATCTCCAGCAAAGCACATTTTAATCTTTTATAATGTCATTTCCATCAATAAAATCATATCATTTATAATGTGTAACCATCTGACAATGGCAGAGATTTTGGTGAGAAAATCTTGGTGAGAAGATATTTCTTATTAGTGTATTCAGTAGCTCAAGTTATGGCAGCTACTGAGATAATTGTCAAACTACACCTCCACCTAGATTCAATGTGAAAAATTCTAGCCAGTGGGCATCTCTCTCACTTACAGACCTGGTACAAGAAAGTTTGCTTTAGTCCTAGAATCCTAGATTAGGGAAAGAAGGCCAAAAATACATTTGTGCTTAGACATAATGTATATAAAAATTACTTTTCCGCTCCACCATCTGCTTATAACCAATGGTCTCAAATCTGCTGGTAAAAACTTGCAATATGAATTTTCTGGAACAAATCAACTACCATAAGAAAAATTATTATACTAAAAGGCCCTTCCATTACATAATAACTGAACTGTTATTGTTAGTGAGAAAGGCTATAAATATATTTTTGAAACTTATAGTCATATTTCCCCAATATTCTACACTACAAGTGAATTATGTTAAAATGTCACATTTTACATACACAAACAAAACAAAATAAACACAAAGGCACTAAATAATCTAATCTGGGTAGTTTAATGATTGATGTCAATCTCTTGAGAAGAAAAGAATTGGAATTAAAATCATGAAGACCTGGGTTCAAGTGCAGCCCCTACTGGCTGTATATGGACAAGTCACTAAATAAAAAGGCAATCAATCAACTAGCATCTATTAGAGACTTACTGCTGGCCAAGTATCTAATATATAAGTCAATATGGATACCAAATAAAGGCAACGCAAAATAATTTTGAAAGGCAGAAGAAGGAAATCCACTCCCCAAAAAAGGGCAAAAAAGAGTCCCAACCTCAAGAACCTTACATTCTAATGAGACAATACAAACATAAATGTTACATATAAGATAAATGCAAAATAGATGGAAGATGGTCTTAGAAGGAAAGTTCTGCTGCAAAAGATAACATTTGAGTTTTAAAGGAACCCAAAGAAACCAGGAGGTTTAGTTGGGGAGGAAGAGCATTCCAACAACAGGGAGCAGCTAAGACAAAGGTATGGAGGTGAGAGATAGCAACCGGCATGTATTAGTAGGTTACGTAAAGGATAATAAAATAGAAGATTGTTTGGAACTGCCTTTGTCATTATCTGTGTGATATCTCACTTCACACAAAGTCCTCACATCAAATGAGTTGGATTAGATCGTCTCTAAAATCCCTTCCAAATGGAAATCTGGGAACCTACAAATGTAGTAATTTACTTCTTTTTTTTTATTATTTGCAATTTTTTTTATTTTGAAAAAAATTTCTTTACAACATTATTCCTTGCACTCACTTCTGTACCGACTTTTTCCCTCCCTCCCTCCACTCCTTCCCCCAGATGCCAAGCAAGTAATTTACTTCTAATCTGAACATGGTTATGCTCACAAAATCCTTTGAGATTTCCTTCCATATTCTAAAGTTTCTGCTACATTTTAAGGAGACAGCTTGAAAGGTCACCACTCACCAAGGCAATTGTGAAGCAGAGAAGGAGTAGAGATAAAGGGATAGTTGTGGAAATAATATTCTCTGCTTCCCGCAAAAATAAACATTTAAAAAACCTTGACTTGACTTCTTCTAGATGTGCATTTCTATCACATGATAGAATATAAATATTTCATAGAACAGAAAATCAACATAAAATGAATGTGAAATGAGTAGGGACTGGATAGAGGTAAAAAAAAAAATAAAATCATCTTTAATATCTACCTAAGGTAAGTACTTAGCTCTTTATTTCCAGTGACAGGGGAGCAAAGTCTGAGATAAAGATAGTATAAGTTATAGAGTGATCCAAAAGCCTAAGAAAAGGATTTAGAATTCTGAAAACTTCCTATTGTTTTCAAAACACAGGTGCTTTGATCTGCTAGGCAATAGGGAATCCCTAAGAGAATAAAGGAATAATTCAAGATTTAAATCAGAAACAGAAGCCTGATGCCACCCCTACAAGTTGTATGTCTAACAATCTAACTGCCTGACAGTTTCTTAAACAAATCTCCTTTACTATATAAGAATTAGATATAACATAGTAAAAACCAAGATAAAGGTCACTTCAAATAGGCATTCACTCCAAAATATTCCTAAATTTTTCTTTTTAATTTCCTATTTGAGGGACATATAAGTCAATATGAATTTTACATAAAGGCTATGCAAAGTAATTTAGAAAGGCAGAAGATGGCAATGCCCCCCTCCCCCAAACCGGCAAAAAACAGTTCCACAATCAGACAAGCTCCCAGTGGCCTCTAGACAGAAAGCACAGAATCATTCGCTGGAAGCATGATAAAATAAATGCTCTGCACTCTCTGTGCTGATGGAAAGTGACAGACTTGCAACTCATAGTCACATGTCACAACAGTAGGATTTCTCCTTTAATTCCAAGAGAAAGTCTTTTATCTTTTTTCCTCTTTCCACCACAAGTCAATGGTAGCACCCTCCCTTTAATTACAAGCCTTTAGCAATGAGTTTGCCTTGTTTGAGTATGGATTGAATCATTTAAATGGCAGATTTATGCCAGTGTTGACATCTAGCTATATTGCATAATACCCCAAAGCCAGTAATAAAAATAAAATTAACTAGCAACCAGAAAGTCATGAGAGAGTCAGAGATCCTATTTAAACATAATTCATAGTTCACAGTATTTCTGGTCATATTTTTTCTTTAATGATTTTTCTTTTTTAATAAACCTCAAAATGAATGTTTTAATATGCATCAAAAACAAAAAAGATGAGTTTATATACATTTATTATATACTATTAATATTTTTCTTCTACTATACATAGCTTAGATACTTTTTTTTTGCACGATTCAAATTTAACATAGTACTTCTAATTCTGCTCTACTCATCTGCATTCTTTTCTGAATTTCCTTCTGCTTTTTTGTTTAAATATTCACTGGTGCCCCTTTTCTTTATTTTCTTCCTTTTTATAACATCCTATCATAACCCTCATTTTCAATCCATCCGCATAAGAAAGAAAAGAAGCTGTTTCTTCTTTAATACTAACTTTTATACATTGCTACTAACAAGTAAGTATAATATTGGTTGTATCTGAAAATGATGTTTCATTGTGTACCTATACATTTTTAATGGATGAGATTAAAGGGACATTTAATAAAGAAGCATCACAGAATAATTAACTTCTATTCAACAGGCATTTATTAAGCATCTCCTATGGGCAAGGCAATCAATCAATAAATATTGATTAAGCACTCATTAAGTGCCAGGTAAGGCAGCAAATTTAAAATGCTGAACTAGAATGACCTGAATTTAAATCTAGTCTAGATACTTACTAGCTATGTGACCTGGGCAAGTCACTTAATCCTATT
This sequence comes from Sarcophilus harrisii, assembly GCF_902635505.1. NCBI lineage: Eukaryota > Metazoa > Chordata > Mammalia > Dasyuromorphia > Dasyuridae > Sarcophilus > Sarcophilus harrisii. The sequence goes on from NC_045426.1 coordinate 103,308,117, forward strand.
TGCCTCAGTTTCTTCATCTGTAAAATTAGCTGGAGAAGGAAATGGCAAACCAATCCAATATCTTTGCCAAATGGGGTCATGAAGAGTCAGATATGACTGAAGAACTGTTTTCAAGCACTGAGCAAAACACTGACATTATAACAGCTAAAGCTTAATGTGAGAAAAAGAAAAAAAAAATACTGACAAAATAGAGGAAATCAAGGAAGATTTCACAGAAGAGATAATACCTATGCAAAATTCAAAAGAAAAAGATTCTGAAAAAGATCAGTAGCGAATGTATTCTAGTTCACTGAGACAATTTATACAAATCAAGAAGGTAGGAAATAGTATTCAATCACTAGTTGTCAGGCTTGTCTGCAACATAGAGAAAATGAAGGAAGAAATATGAAATAAGGCTTGAAAGGCTGTAGCCATGTTGCTTGTTCACAGTTCAGTTATCTTAAAAAGAAAAAGAAAAAAATGGTCATAATTATATCTAATTTTATTTCCATCTCTACATTCTATAATTCTCAAACCAGAACAGTTCATTCAATGTTATTAAGGGGATATCAAAGAATAAAATGGGATAGAGATTAAAATGGGTAAATCAATTGGGAAAATTATTTTATAACCTCATGGAACTCCAGACCCTTTGATCTAAAGGGCTCCTCTTCAGATGGCATGCATTTTAATACTGTCCATGGGGTTTTCCTGGCAAAGATACTTGAATGGTTTTGCATTCCCTTCATCAGTGGATCATTTTATTTGTCAGAATTATGACCTGTCCACCTGGGGTAAATCTACATGGCATTGCTCGCATAGTTTCACTGAGGTACGTAAAGTCCCTCTGCCATAACAAGTGGGAGATCCAAGAAGAAGGGAGATTCAAGCATGATTCCTAAACTACATTTAGGTAACTAGGAGGGTGGCAATAGCATTGTAAGAAATAGGCAAGTTACCAGAACAAATTTGAAAGGGGTTGGAATATTAGAAATCATCTAGTCCATCCCTATCATTTTACAAATTTAAGAAACTGAGGATCAAAGATATTAGTTTATCTATGGATGAAAAACATCTATCTCATCTTCCTGTATTTTCCCTTAGATGTATCTTGGAATGCCATCTAGTTATTTAAAGGTTTAGCTTGTGTGATCCCCACAAGACCTTTCCTAATTCCCCAAAATATTAATGCTCGCATTACCCTTAAAAATTTTGTTTTTATTCTGTGTACATCTACTGTGGCCATTTTGTTTTCTATCCAGCCCCCCAAAATGAATTTAAACACCTGGAAAGCTTCTTAATTTTTTTCTTTGTTATCTCCAATGCCTTGTACCTAGTAAGTACTTAATAAATGCTGAAGGCTTCAAACAGCCAGTATTCAAATGTAGTCCTGACAAAAGCTAATAATACAGATTGAAAGTGGAGATTTTATCATCTTTCTAGAATGAGTCTTCGGTAATATCTTGCCATATTTTATCCAGATTCTCAAAAATGCCACTTAACTAATCATACTTAGGGTGCCATCCCCATTTCTGGTATGCTAGAATGACAGTAAATATGAGCCTTTCAGAGGTCAGCAATTAGGTACTGCACTTCATGTAATTCTAAAAGTCAAGCTGCTCCAAATCTTGAGCACTGTATATAAGGAAAGAAAAATCTGTTCTCTAGCTTTTGCAAAGTAGAGTGTTGACAGAAGTGTAATGTTTTCCAACTATTTATATCATTTGCTTTGTTTGGCAGGAAGCATGGTAGTGCCTAGAGCTATTCTCTGTCACTTAATGCAAAGTTCCTTCTTATTTCAATGGAAAATTAAGTTATTCTAAGATTTTGCTGTTAAGAATGAATGTACCCAAAGAACAGTAGATAGAAGTCTTCACATGTGTCAGAGAAGAAAGGGGAAAGAAAATGCATGCTGATATCTTGAAAGGAGGGCCAAAGATTGAGGTAGCACAAAGAATATTAGATTGAGTCAGCTGACATGAAGTACAATCCTTGCTCTGATAACTCAATACCTCTCAGGAATCATAGAATCCAATGATTCCTGAGGAATACCTATATATATTTATGCAAGCCACTTCTTTCTGGGCCTCAGTTATCTTAAAAAGAAAAAGAAAAAAATATGGTCATAATGATCTCTAAGTTTACTTCCACTTCTGCATCTTATACTTCTCAACCCAGAAAAACTCATTTAATGTTATTAAGGGGATATCAAAGAATAAAATGGGATAGAGATTAAAATGGGTAAATCAATTGGGAAAAATTACTTAAATTAGTACAACATCAAAATTTCTAGTGTATTTTTAGCCTCAGTCACAAGGTATCATAAAAAGAAGGTTGCACTTGGAGCCAGAAAGCTTTGGTCTAAATCTTGATTCTTCTTTTATGGGAACCTGGACAATGAACTTCAACTTTTTGGAGCTTCGTTTCATTATGGGTAAAATGAGAACCTTGAATTAGATTATCTCAAAGATATATTCCAATTCAAACCATTTAAGAATCTAGGTATCTTCAACTGCCTCAAGCTCAGATTCCATATCACATTCCTCACAGATTACTATAATTTTACAATTGTATAAATCTTAAAGCTCTATAAAAAAGAAAAATTAAAATTATTTTCATTGCAACAGTCTAAATTGCTACAGATGCTAAAAATATAAATATGTTATTCATACAATCTTAATTTTATAAAATGAATTTGTATTGCTATCTTTTTCTTTTTGCATCACTGTTTCTAAGTGAATTTTTTCTCCCAATCTGCTAATCAGAACCATTTCTTGTAATAGAAAAGAGAAAGAAAAAAAAAAAAGGCAGTTAAAAGATAATAATCAACACATCAACCACACCCATAATTCCTCACCTAAACAAAGAAGGGAGAGAAATGTATATTTTCATTTCTTCTTTGGGAACAATCTTAGTCATTATAATTACACACTAGTCAATTTGCTTTTTGAGGAGCAAAAGGTTGTTATTGTTTTCATTAACACTGTAGTAATTATTGTATATTTCATTTTCCCAGTTGTTCTTTATTTTACTCTGAATTAATTCTCTGAATTTTTCACATTGATCATTTCCTAAGGCATAGTAATATTCCATGACATTCACATAGCACAGTGTTAAAATAGTCTCCATTTAATAGACATCCACTTTTTTCTGTTCTAGTCTACCACAAACATTGTCACTATATTTTAGTAAAAATATTAATAATATTGTCATTGTTGTTGTTGTTATATAGCTAAAATTTATGCAACACTCACAGGTTCTAGACACTGTGCCAAGTTCTTTACAAATATCATCTCATTTGATCCTGGCAAGTAAGTGCTATTATTATTCCCATTCTGCAGTCAAGGAAATTCAAGCAAATGGAAGCACCTTTCTTTTTCCTGTTTTTGACCTCCATGAAATATATGCATAGCAGTCATCACAGTCAATCTCTATGTCATAGAGCAGGGATATTTTAGTCACTTTTTAAATCATGATTTCAAAATGGTTGTCACAATTATGTTTCTACCAGCACATTATTAGTATGATTGGCTTTCTGTGGTTCTTCAAATAGCCATTCCCATATTTTTCCATCTTTGTCAGGTAAAACCTTCAAGTTGTTTTGAATTATATTTCATATAAAGAACAAGTCAAGGGAATTTTCATATGGTTATTAATATGACATTTGTATTTGGGGTATACAAAGTATATAGGAAAGGACTAGCACTTCTGGTACGAGGACTTTCCAAGCTCTTTTCAGAACTGCTATCCACCTTTGATGTCCATCTTCACTCAACTCTCACCTGTGGCTCCAAGTAGTTGTACAGCATATGCAGCATCCACCTTCTGAAATATGCCTTGGCAGATGGGTTAAACCAATTAAATAGTAATGAGAAGAATTAGACTTCAAATCCCTAAGTAATTTAGGGCAATGTCTATCCCAAACATGAAGACTTTCTCTCTCCTACCCCCAATACAGAATGGGTAGATGAGAACAATCTGTTCCAATGGCCACAAAGAAAGCTGAAGTAGGCATTGTGCAGTGCTTAGAACTTGATCTGACATCAAAGACTCCAAGGTCATCCACTACATCCCAAGTCATCATTAGTCATCATGACTTTTATCTTGCCACTGGACTTAGATGACTGTGGAAAAGAGAGTGAAGCTGATGACTTTATGCAACTCTTTTTCACTTAAATCCAATTGACCCAAAAGTCAAGTTATCACCCCATGATAATTAATTAATAATCATCAGTTATTATATTTAATATATCAGTTTTAATCAATGATGTTAATTATTTTTACATTAATAACATTAAGTATTCATTAGCCATGAAAGTATTAAATAAATTGTATATATGATCTCTATTAGGGTATTTTATATAAATGATAAATTATCTTGCTTTCATCTTGTACATATTAAAAATCACATCTGACCATTGATCTGAATAAGATTGGAGACAAGAAAAAATATAAGGAAAAACTCCTAACTAATTAAAAATTGAAAATATAGTAGCACTTGATATTTAATACACAGGACAGAAGCACCATCATGGTTGCTTAGCAACCAAGATCTCGGAAGGAGACTACAAAAAGAAAACATCACAGATTTAGTCCTCTTTCTCAGAGTAAATACCTCAGTAATAACTCAAAGTACTATAACTTCTCAAATCAGCCTGGTAAAAATAATAATTTAATGTGCACAGTCTCTAGCACATAGTAGGCATTTAATAAAAACTAGATGACTAATTGTGGTGTTTCCTTTCTTGATATTGTAAGATTTACCACCAGAAGAGACTTTGTTCAGATGAGGTAACAGGAAACAACTGAAATTAAATCTCACAACATACTCTTACTACCAAAGCACAGAGGTCAACAAAGTATCTCTATATGACAGGAGCCATCTGAGGGGGCAAGTTCAGAGTTATTCTTTCTAGTTCCACTCAACTATATGAGAATTTTTGAGCCTTGCTCCCAGCCACATAAGACTGAAATGCTGGCAGGCATGTACATTGAGATAATGTATGTTCCCTTATCGACTACAGAGCCAAGCAGATCTGACATCACAGTGGTGACTCCGACCCCCAGCTCTTCCTTTTCAGCTGTGAGTCACATCAGAACTAATTTGAGGGGAAAGGGGCAATTTATGGACATAGAAACCTGGCATCTAAAGCATATATCCTGAAAGCAAGCCTGAGACTGGCTTTAGGCTGCCTCTTTTTTTATTTTTCTTCTATAATATTAGCAAATAAATAGTTATCATAACAGAGATGTGTACAGGATCCAAGTAGATGATGTGACTTTGAGAGATCAGGAGAACATAGATTTCATTAGCTGGAGCTAAATGTCAGCAAGGGGAAAAGTACATGACAACTACTCAAGCAAACTTGGAGAAGACAATCACTTAAGAGGATCTGGTCTAAGTCAAACCCAAATTTGTTGTAAGATTCTGACTGGGACTTGTCAGGACAATGAAGAATCAAGGAAAAAATATTTAAGCCCAATCAGCAGTCCTATAAATGCTTTTTACATTTAATAAATACTGTCTGTCACATGTGGCGGGGGGAGGAAGAGACGGAGAGAGAGAGAGAATCATTTTAGCTTTACTCGTTCTTTATAAGCCAAGGACTTTGAGACAAAATGGAGAAAAGAAGACCTTGGTGTGCCATGGGCCATGGAATCATGCTGAGTCAGACACAACTGTCTATCTCTAACATATTATACACTAAGTATACTTCTACTTTTTGGGAAAACCTAGAAATTAACTATAACCAAAATGATAAACCAATTTTTCCCTTCGGGTTTTTGGGAGAATATTAAATAAATCAAAGAGTATATGAAAAGTGACCTCCACCGTTTTTAGCAGCCAGATTTTCCAGGAATTAATTTATTTTGATCACATGCCTAGATTCCTTAGTAAGGGTGAGTAAGCAGAGTATTCCAGTTCCTGTAGCTCCTGTGGTTGTTCTTCCATGCTACCTCTGGAATGACATGTGGGTTGCTTTTTGCCTAATTCTTACCAACTCTCTTCTTGTACTTATAAACTTTTAGAACTGAACAGCCACATCTAAGGTCTTTTAACTTCCAACATTGTGCATAAGCTGAGCTAGTGAATCAGATTGTGGAAGTTAAGAAGCATGAGCACAGAGAGAGAATTACATTGAGCTAGATATTTCCATATTGACCCTCCAACCTATCCATTAGCTCACTTCCATTTGATTATCTTAGAAAGTTTCTGAAGATCTGAACAGCACCTGGCAAGAAGGTCAAGCTGATCTTTCAAGCTTTCAAACTCTCCTATAGAAAGTGCAAGTCTGATGGGTGGCCATGTTATTAGAATGCCAAATACACATTTGTCTAAGACTACTTCATAGAAAATTCAAACAAGGCAAGCACTCACATGGAAGTCAGAAGAAGTGATATAAGGACATTCTCAAGGTCTCTGAAAAATTTCAGAATCAATTGTGAGAAATACTAAGAGAGGACCACCCAACATGGCATACCTTCTTTGATGACTACATTCAAGAGAGCTTTGTTTGATACCTCTGCTCCCTATCACTTGCCAGACACTTTCATACTTCAATATGTGAATCCTAGTCATCATCCTCATCCTCCTCCCTCCCACTATTATCCAGATTCTTGCCTTCGGAACTCTTAAGTTTGTGCCTTATTTTGTCTAGAACTAGGCTTTCCAGTCTAGTGCCATTTGCAAACCATTGGCCATGAACCCTTCCCTTGTTACAGTTCCCCTTATCCTGTTAAAAGGCAAAATCCTTGAGGGCAGAATCTATCTTGCTTGGGTATCTCCTCTGCTTGAATACAATGTTTAGCACATAGTATGAACTTAATAAGTATTCTTCCTATAGGAATTCTCATATTAACAATAATAACTCATTTCAATAGCACCTACAAGTTTTTAAAGTGCTTTATTCAAAGCAACTTTATGAGTAGATAATATAGTTATTATTTATAGTCAAGGAAACAGACCTACGCTTCCAAAAAGCTGTAGCACGTGCAACAACAACAACCTGGAAAAACTATCTTGACAGACAAGCTAAACCAGGTTAAGGTTAACTGATAAGCCTGAAACCTACAGGTGACTTAGGGGCATGTTTATTCCACACATGTGGCTTCTTCCCTTGGAATGGGTAGATGAAAACAATTTGTTCAAATGGCCATGAAGGAGCTTGAAAGAAGGTGCTGTGGAGTGCTTAGCCATCACTGATTATCGTGATTTTCCTCTTGTCCCTGGACCTCAATGACTTTTGAATCTTTCTTCAAAAGCAAGATTGATGCCTTTGTGCAACTCTCTCTCTCACAGTTTACACACAAGTCAAGACAACACCCCATGGTATCAATGGTTCTCTTCAAAACCAGTGGGAAGGTTGGTGCAAAAATGTGCAAGCCATTGAAGGCTAATGACATGATTTTTTTCAAGAAAACAGTGAGGTGAACAACTATGTGAATTAATACCTGACAATATAATCAGAAACTGTGAAGAAATTGGGCAAAGAGGTCTATGAAAAATTCAGTCGGGCTTGGCTCACTCTTTTTAATGGCACTTAGTTAAGTTTTTACAGGGATCTGACTTTTTTAGTGAATTCCAGGTATTTCGCTGGTGGCATATTCTGTTAAGCTGGTACAGCTCTCCAAATTTCATAAGCCCAAAGAGTCCATATGTCTGAAAAGAATTAGGCCATGCCTATGACATAGCAGGTGCCAAATGAAGCAGAATACTATAAAAATCAAATTCTTCCATCTACAACTAACACTCAATGTCCTTCAGTTCATGGAGCCGTGCATAATAATGTAGGAGAAATGGAGAGGTTTTATGTTATCAGCAAGAATAATTGAAATTAGGCCTTTTCTTCCCCACCAAAACAAATGCCAAATATTTTTTAAAGGGTCATTTATTGTTGGAGATTTCATTCTATTGAATTTAGCATTTCGTATTTTTGCTGTCAAGCCGTGTTGTCACTGACAAGACAGGGACACTTAAAGTTGACTTTAATCACAGCTCTCTAGAGCAAACTTCTTAGAAACAATCATCCTAATATTTTTGTAACATATACTATAAGCAATATTCTATGCCAAAGATGGATTGAAAGTTTCTTTAGTTGCAAAGATGTTAATTCCAAATGTCATGGTGAGGTGGGATTTTATCTAGCTGGAGCATAACATGCAGCTGGAATCATCCAAAGAATAAAATGATCACCAAAAATTTGAAGACTATATGAAAACTGGTAGGTTGGAACTTTTGGATAACTTGAAGCTTTCACTTTTGGATAAGTTCATCAGCATTTTTCTACTTAACAACATCTGGATATAGTAAATGTGACTCTGATATAAACCTATCAAATCTATAACAAGTGATTTCTCTCTGATACAACTATAGAAGATATTTCAAAAATTGACTTGACTAGCTTATTTACACTAAATTCAAGTATAGCAGAGAAGGTTCTTGAATTCATTTAAGAAAGAAATAAGACTTAATTTTTTTTCATCTACACATAACCAAAAGTCATTTTTCCCCAAAAATTCAAATGTCACATCAATTTTTTCTCTCTCAGTTTTATAATTGGTGCCCTTCTCCACTGTATACTTTTACTTCAGACTGGAAAAACAAAATCATCTTTATTATCCAGTAGCTATTTGCCTTTTCTGAGATTTGCCTAATAGAGTGATAAAATGTATTATACCCCAAAATAGATACAATACAATACAAAGCCTAGAACTCGAGTATTGGCACATCATGGGCTTTTGGTAAAAAAAAAAGTGTACCATATACAAGGACATCATCCAAAGAAACCTAATTTCATCCAAAATATAATTAATCAATTCCTTGATAGAAATTGAATAGGTTCTTCATATCCCATCTCTTCTAAATGTTCTCTCTGACATCATAAGCAGGTCATTTTATACCTCTAGAACGTGCTATTTTTCATCAATTAAAAAGAGATAAAAAAGCTAGACTAAATCATCTCTAAGGATGCTTCCAGCAGAAAGGGGAGACGAAGTAAGATCTGTGACTTCATCATTGAACCAGAATGCTTACTACCAATGGAGACCTTCCTGCAATATATTGGTGCATATAATATGCCCCCAAAACCCCAACAATTTGCCCAGGATCATATTTCCAGAACTAGAATTCAGTTCATTCTAATTATGAGACTGCCCTTCTTTTGAGAGGTATGAAATGGGAGAAAAACATTAACAGTCATATAAAAATGATGTATTTTATCATGGGAATCAGCCAATGGAATCTACACGTTTCATTTCTTTTTGTTTTCCCAAAGTGATCACATTATGGTGTAGAGAATTTCATTCGACAGCTTAGATAAAATGTATATTGAAATAAAGCAACATTATAATAGATTATTCTTATAGTTTTAAACAGACAAATGACGTCTTCTTTTCTGTAACCACAAGAAAGGAGTCACTGTTTCATTTCCTAGAGGAATTTAAATGTTTTAAGATGCTATTGTAACACTTGTTGAATATTACATGATATATTTATTGAAACACTACATTTATTGAGATAGATATTTAATCATGCAGCTAGGTGGTGCAATGGGTAGAACAGACCGGGCCTGGAGTCAGTAAGATTCATCTTCCTGAATTCAGATATAGCCTCAGACACTAATTAGCTGTGTAATCCCAGAAACAAATCATTTCACTCTATTCACCTAAATTTTGTCATATGCAAAATTAGATGGAGAAGGAAATGGCAAATCACTACAGTATCTTTGCCAAGAAAACTTTAAATGGGATGATGAAGAATTGGACATGACTACAGAATAACTGGAATATATACTTAGATAATTAGTTATAATTTATAGATTCAATGTATAAGTCTACATAGTTATATAGGGAACATGCTCATGGAATAAAAAAATTTTTAAAAGTCCTAGAAAATGAGGTTACCATCTACTTTTAAATAAGACCTATCAAAACATAGTTTTAAAAAAATGAGAAAAAAGTCCAAATTATGTTACCTGGCATTTAAAGTTTTCTGCCATCTAGCTCTAGCTTTTCTTTGTGGCATATGTCTTATTTTTCTCTTACTTCACCCTATGTTTTACTCTATTGAACTATTCAAAGAGAAATATTTTGGAAAAAAAGCAAAAACAAAAACATAAAAATAAACCACAATACTTGTATTAAGTAAAGGCCTAGGATTAACTAGTACCTTCAATATTTAACAGCTTTGTATCTTTGGACAATTAGTTCACTTAACTTTTCTGAGTATCAGTTTTCTCTTCAGTAAAATAGGAATAATAATAGCATCTACTTCACAGAGCAGTTGAGATCACATACTGATCAGTTGAGATCAGATAGGGAAGTAAAAGTATTTTACAAATCTTAAAGCACTAAATAAATGTAAACTATTATTATTCATGTTCCCATGAACAATAACATTCGGAAGTAGACTCAGAGACAGAGCAACTGAATTTTTATCCATAAACAAATTATTTTCTTTCTCTGGACTTCTGTTTCCTTCTCTCTAAAACAAAGGAGTTGTATATCAGATTGTTTCTTCTCTTGGGGAGAAGGGAGAAAAAAATCAGAACTAAAAATCTTATAAAAGTAAATGTTAAAAACTATCTTTACATTTAACTGGAAAAATATAAAATACTATTAAGTGGTAAAAAAATAAAATAAAGGGATTAAACTAAATGAATTCTAAGGTTCCTTTCAGCTTTTTAAAAAAAAAAAGTTTATGTTATGTTCCCATCCTCTTTGCCTTCTGCTCATTTGTCTCCACCCAAATTAAGTGTATTTGTCTCTTTACCTCCTGCTTCTCTTTACCATCCCCTTTTTGAAATTCTATTCACCTTTAAAATTTACACTCCACTGGTACCTCCTCCACAAAACCTTGCTAATCTCCAAACTCACATCCTTTGGCTAGATCTTTCTTAGGTTATTTATCATATACTATCTAATAATATAAGCCTTATATCCTCTGCTAGATTTTAATTTCTTTGTATCCTCCAAGGAATCATGCCTAGTCCTCTATATGGTACCATCAATATTTATAGAATGAATAAAAAGCAATCATCCTAAAAATCAATTTAGTAATATGGCTTGGAGCCATTTGACTTATTAAGCAGTATTTCTGTCACTTTCTCTTCTCTTAAGTGTTCAAAAAGCATCTCTGGATAATCCACCAGAAAAATCAGGTTAGAAAAGTTTTACTGACTCATTTAGCTAGTAACTATATCTCCCTTCTTATCATGAACATATGACTCCTTTAGAGAGCTAAATGATAGTTGAAATGCTTAATGTCAAAGTAACAGCAAAAGACATTTGCCTAGAAACACTATATACAAAGATAGGAAGATAAAATTTATTACCCAATCACAATTGATCTATGATTTTAGAAATATTTTAAGAACTGCTAGTGATAAAATGCTACTGAGTCAAAATAATTTTATAATGACCAAAAGAAAATGATTCAAGAAAAAGACGTTATCATGACCAAAATTATGTAAATCTTAAATTTAAATCACGTTTATGAAATTACTTATATATCACCTACTTTAAATAACATAATAGCTATAACTGTGATCGTTATCCCTTTTTTGCTAAGTGAAGCTAAATTATAAAATATTAAATGTAATATTATTACTTGGATATGGCAGCAACTTGCTAAAGCCCAAGTGAGGTTTTGAGACTAATTTCAACATGAAACAAAATTCCTGACTTGCAAGATACAAAGCCATGTCCCAGTGTATTTGGCTTAAGAAAATTACAACAGGGTTTATTGTAGGCTAGATCAGAACCTATTTTTATTGTTTAAAAAAAACTATATGAGACTGATTCTTTTTTCTTTTTCAATAAAAACATGTATACCATGTTTCAGCAAAGGAAATGTTATACATGAAGCATGGCTACCATATTATTCAACAATTAGTAGTGAAGTTGTTTGGGGATAGGGAAATCCAAATGTATGAAAATTAGATTTGAGGTTTTTATTTTTCAGATGCAAATCCCTTTTTCCAAATTTTCTACCTACAAATAAGAAAGTGCTAGAATACAAAAGGCAGATTACCAAAATCCTTAGAGAAATCATCATTTATTACCACTTTTAATTGAGATGCTCCATGGAAAGCTTTAGTTGCAATAGAGAAAAATAATCAAATTTGGCATCAATTTCATTTTCACTTCTAAAGCTCAGTCCCTTCATTAAGTCAACAGGAATCCTACCACTAGATAAGCAAGTACAAAAGGCAGAATTTCAAGAGAGGGAGGAAATGTGGTTTTATTATCATGAATTCAATAAGTTAGGAACTAGGAGTGAAATATCCCAGGCAATAAAATTTGAGACGGCCATAGTAATTCATAATTTAAAAATAATTTATTTCTAACCGGCCTAGATGGTCTGCATGGCTGGGATGGACCTCCAGTAGGATTCTGGCATGGTTCCGTGCCCAACCGAAGTAGGGACAGCCTTATAAGCATTCTTGTTCACCCTTGCTGGCACATTTTGACATTAAACAGTAACTTGACTTTAATGGCAGATGTTTAATATGGTTTATAGGTCTGGGTTATCGAACAGATACCCTTTATTGCTGAGCAGGCACTTTGAAGTGCAAAACACCTCCTTTAATCTAGCTGAGCAGACCTTTCTCTGAGAGTTTGAGGCCCTTTAACCTAAGACTGAGGGAAGGGAGGGGAGGCCAGTCTTTTGTCCATTTCAGGAGTACAATACAAAAATTGAAATGTTTCCTGCCTTCAAAAACCTTATACTTTACCAGAATTCTCCCCAAAGATTCCATTACAATGCTGTATACATAAGAGCCATTTTATAAATATTAACCAAATTTGTATTTATGTTCAAAACTCTGTGAATAATATACAAATGTAGCCCAGACTGAAATAGTTTATCTTTTGAACAAAAGAAAAGATATCTTCACCTACGACATTATAAGGTTGTATTAGTTGTGTAAGACTATACAAATATTCAAAACAAAATTATATGAGGCAAGAAGAAAAGGAGAAACGAGGAGACCACATCCAGCTGAGGGGAATCAATGAAAGATTCATCTGCAAAGGGTCTTAAGGGACAGGCAAGATTTTCTCAAGTGGAAAAGTGAGGTAGAGGCATTCCAGGAAATAAGGTCAGAATATGAGTAAAATTGCAGAGATAATAAGATATATACATATATACATATCAGAAAATAGCAAGGACATATTAAATTTGCAGAGCAGATTTCAAGGTTAGTAGTGTAAGATAAATTTGCAAAGAAGGTAAGATTATTAAGGGCCATGGATGCCTGTCTGGATTTGACTGATTAGCAGTAAGGAACCATTGGGTGTTTTGAGAATGGAAGCAACACAATCAATCAGCATTGACTATTATATGTGAGGCACTGTGCTATGCACTGGGAATAAAAAAAAATTAATAAAATAAAAACCCAAGAAAGTCCCAGCTTTGAGGAACTTACATCTTGTTGTTATTAAGCTAGAAAGATTAGCCTGGCAGTGATTTACAAAATAGCTTGGCATAGGAAGAATCTGGAGGAAGCAAGAAATGTTAGAAGACTAGAACAAATAGTCAAGGCAGAAGTTTATAAGGCCTATGCTAGAATAAAAGCCACAGGAATGGAAAAAAAGGATAATACAAAAGAGATAGTACATACAATAGGCAAGACTTTCTGACCAAGTGGATGTGAGGTAATGTGGGAAAAGCATGAATAAAAAACAAGTCACCTCTGGGTATCTGAAAAAATAGTAACACATTTCATTTCAAATTTTCCTTTTATTCTCCCATTTCCATTGAGCATGTTAAGTTTGAGGTTCATCTGTGTAAAATTATATAGTCAGGCAAGTTAAAATGTGAGAGTGGAGCCCAAGAAAAATGCAGGAGCTAAATCTATCCATTTGGGATTCATCTGCATGAAAAAAAAAATTGATGGTTAAAGACAAAAATGGATAACATCACTAAGAGATGGAGTATAGAGAACAAAGGGTAAAATCTGTATTTATGGAATAGAAACAAAAATAAGAAAATCTAGTCAAAAGAAAAGAGAAAGGATACTCAAGAGTCATAAAAGTCACAAAATGAAAGGAAGTGCCAAGAAAGAATTTGCCCAACTTTATCAAATACTGCCTTAAAGGGAAGAAAGATGATGAGTGGATGAGGACATTAGATGTGATGATGAATAGATTAAAGATTCCCCAGAAAGCTATTGACTAAAGTAAAATCATAAACTGTGGGTCATGAACCTGAATGTGGGGGAGGGGTCATGAAAAATTTGGCAACAGTAAACGATATAAATATTACACCAATATTTAATTCTTTATGTAAAAATCAACATATATATCCTATTAATATGTAAATTTACTTTCATCTTTAATAAAAGTATATGGATGCCAAAGAATTGTCTTAAAATAAATTTTGTAAAGTACCGGCTAGCTCCCTGGAGGGCCTCAGGGTCAGCCAGAGTCAGGATAAATTAAAGTCATTGGTCTTTAGGGGGAGAAGTGAAGGAGGCAGGAAAGCTGCCACATGGCTTGCCAAAGATATATACTAGATTCTGGATTCTGGAGTCTCCAGCCTCTCCCCTCCTCATCCCGCCGCTAAGTGCCTCCCACTTCTCTCCCTCTACCCTCCAATCCTTGCCTACAATTATCTTAGTATCAAACATTCAGCAAGCACCAATTGTGAGGAGAGCCAATCATCTAAATATATGTTAATAGAGCCATTGTCTCATATCAAATAGGTAGCCTTAAGTGCTCTCTTGCCTAATTCAGAGCTTCAGCCCTCTACAAATTTCTTTAAGATTAATTATTAGTAAATGTTTTATTTGTATACCTATTTTACAAACATATATTCAGGGTCGTGTGAAAGTTTCTCAGGTAAAATGGAGTCATAAGTGAAAGTTTAAGAAGGCCAGAACTAAAGGATATCTAAGGCAATGAATCATAGGACCTAGCTTCCAATCCAATCTCTGACACTTATATGTATCATGATGAACAAGTCACTTAAGCTTTCTGGGCCTCAGTTTCCTCAAATGTACAATAAAAGGGGTGGGGAGATGTGGACTAAGTGACCTTTGAAGTTCCTTCTAGTGAAGGGACCTTATTCTAGCATGTCAGTCTCTGGTTGCCTTGATTATCATCCAATATTTTATCTATATTTCCTAGTTTTGTGCCATGGGGGGGGGGGGGGGGGAGAGAGCTATTTTGTTTTTTTTTTTAAATAAAGTGAATAAAATAATAATATATATCAAGAAAACGTACTAAAAGACCTCTATCTATAGACATGCATGATAGCCTGTTATAGAAAATAATTTTTAATTCCTGAAGCAGGAAAATCTGGATTCAAATTTTGCCTCAGACATTTATTAGCTATACAACCATTAGAAAACCATATAACCCTTAAGTGCCATAGTTCCTTACGATACATGCACACAGATAGATTTATATCTGTGTTAATAAAGAGGGCTCCTATAAAGTTCCCTATACTGAAGAAATCACAAGTCTTTATCATGTGAGGAAATCCAGAAACTAGAAGGGAAAAAGAACATTTTAGTGAAGATCAACAGATGCACATAGAGAAGTGATGACTCCATTGGAGTGTATGGTACACCCTCCTGAATGGGAAACACCAGATTATAGTAAAACACTGGCATGCAGGCATAATAGAATAGTGATTCCATTTTCATTCTATCAAAAAAGAATCAGTTGATAATTCTTTGTTTATCTTAACTAAAACATTTATTTAGTAACTGTTGTTTATGTGTCCAACACTATACTATGAAACAGAGATACAAAGGCAGAAACAAAATAGGCCCTTACATTCAAGCAACATGTTGTAGTAATAAAGAAATATAACATATATAGAAAGGAAGGCACTAGCAGTTAGGGACAGCTTAAAGAAAGACATCTCTCAGAAGGTGAGATTTAAGCTGAGTTTTTTTTTTTAAATCAGGCTTTTTATAAAAATAAAAAGATGACAAGTAATCATGTTTGAGAAACAGCAACATGGACAAGAGCAGTAGAGGATGTGGAGAGGAGTAATGGGTATGTAGAGGAATATTTGGGGGATAGGGTGGGGAGTGGAATCCTATTCTTAACTTAATACTCAGAAACAAGGATGCAAAGATGGATGCAATAGTAACAATGGTGAGGAAGGGGACTGTCACCATTCCAGCTTAGAATGGCATAGTCAACCAATCAATAAATAAACATTTACTAAGCACCTATTACAGGGGTCTCAAACTACAGGCCATGGGCCAGATGCAGCACTGAGAGCAATTGTCCCCCTCACCCAAGCTAAGAAGTTTCTTTATTTAAAGTCCCACAAAACAAAGTTTTTGTTTTTACTATAGTCCGGCCCTCCAACAGTCTGAGGGACAGTGAACTGGTCCCCTATTTAAAAAGTTTGAGGGCCCCTGAAATATGCCAGGCATATTTCTAATGACATGCAACAAAGATTCCAAAGAGGAGGAAAAGATACCTGGGTTCCTTGTCCAATGTTTTTTCTACTATACCATTCTGCTTCTATAGATACATAAGAGGTTCCATTTATAGATAATCCATTTATATGTAAACAGCAGCAGCAGCAGCAACTATATGAATGAACCAGATAGTAAGTGCTGTAAGAGTCAAAAAGAGGGGGAAAATTACTTGCAGGTGTGGTGATTAGAAACAGTTTCATGGAAAAGAGAAAATTTAAGGAGGGGGGCACAAATGACAGCAGAATTGTGTTAGGCAGACAGGAAGTCTCTGCTCAAAGTTTCTAGTAAATTCATTTAATGTATGAAAAATAAGGCTGTATCCAATAGCATGGCTTTGTTTTCAGCAAAATTGAAATGATCCTTCTTCACCTTTCCCTTTCCCCTTTATTTCATCCATTGTAATCAAAGCTTGCTGAAGGACCAACAAATTATCTCTTAATTATCCTGTTACCAACATCAATCATGAGGTTTCTGGTCCATGATAACTATTTCATAATCTTACCTGCAAAAACAAGATGAATTTTGATGTTAAATCCAGACAACATTTTTGTATCTTCATGCAGGTGACCAATAAAAAGCCATATAAAGATCACACCCAGAAATCATAAGGGACTTTTTGAAAGGAAAAAGGCTAATAAAAAGATCAAAGAGGGTGAAAATAGCAACGAATATTTTGAGGACCCCTTCAGTAGAACATTACTATATTAAGATCAGGAGCTGCTATATTACACTTTTGTCTTTGTAGTCTCACCACCTAGCACAAGCACAGTACCATGTACAAACTGGGTATATAACAAATGTTTGGTGAATTGTATCTACTAAAGTTTATTCAAGCTGAAATGTTCATATCCTTAGGCTAAGAAAATTACAAATTCTTGAAGCATCAAAATATTATTCTGAAGCAACTGGCTAGAGGGACTTCTCACAGCTCATAACAAATCATTTAATGACAGCTATGGGGAAGTTACAAAGAAATAACATCAATGTAATCTCTACATACATGGAATTCAAAGCAAAAAGCAGTTTGGAAAGATGAGAGAAGTTAACAGAGTTTAAACATGTAAGAATTGCTTGCTATCACTACAACAATGAAACTTTATTTTAGAATACCTACATGTAAAGCCTGAGAAATCCCACACCTAAAGCAACTAGGGGCTTCTGATCAAACCAAAATATCTGGCTGGATGTTTGCTCTCTGACTTTATAAGAGTATATATTCCCCAAAAAAATGAAAGAAAGAAGAAAAGAATCTATACAAAAATATTTGTGGCAGCTCTTTTTGTGGTAACAAAGAACTAGAAACCAGAGGGATGCCCTTCAAGTGGGGAATGGCTGAACAAATTATATGCATACAATGGAATACTAGTCTTGTTTTAAAAAAAATGAAGGGGAGAATTTCAGAGAAACCTGAGAAGACTTAAGAATGATGTACACTAAAGTGAGCAGGAGAAGGAATTGTTAAGAACTCAGGTTAGTACCAATTATAATTCCAAAAGACCCACAATGACAAGTCATCCATTTCTTGACACAAGGTGAAACATTTTTTAAACATGACCAATTAAGGAGTCTGGTTAGGTTAACTATACTAATTTATCATAAGCATTCTTTTTTTTTTCCCCCAGTGAGGGCAAAGGTGAACACGTGACTTTTTGTTTACTGAAAAAATTAAATTGAAAAACAAAACAAAACAAAATAAAACATGGGGGGAAAGAAATGAAATTTATGCTTTCAATAGATAAAGAATGGAATTACAGAACCATAGGCTGAGAACTAAAAAGGATCTTAGAATAAACATTAGAAAATTTTTCCAAGGTCCTCAAGGACAAAGAGTTTCAGTATAATCTGAGGCAAAGATTTAATGGTCCAGAAGTCTAATTTCAAATTCCTAGCCACATATTCATGACTCATGTTATCTCTGTGGTATCATTATTAAAGTGAATCTATCCAAGTTGGGATAGTCTCATAACTGTGAAGCTAAAATGATAATTCCTATGAAGTATCAGCTTCCAGTCTAATAGTAACAAAGTACATCAAAAACTAAATTGATTTCTAACAGATTTTAAGATCTTTGAGAACAAACATCTTGAAAGTCGTATTTATTTTTGTGTATCTATCAGTTTCTAATATAGTCCTTTTCACATAGTAAGAAGTGAAAGACATTTGCATAAAACTCAGCCCAGGTATCCTAGCAGCCCCATTAGAAAACTTCAGCCATCATCAGTAGCTATACTTCTACCATAAAAAATTAACCATCTCACCCAAAACACTCATATTATGCCAGTCTTTTTCATTCCTTTCCATTCCTGACACACATGCCTAGTTGCTAGTGGCCCTTGCCTTTTTTGTTGTTTTATTTATTCATTGTCATGTACAACTCTTCATGACCTCATTTGGTTTTTTCTTGACCAAGATACTCGAGTGATTTGCCATTTCCTTCTCCAATTCATTTTACAACTGAGGGAGTTTAGCAAAGTGAAGTGTTACTATTTTCTTTAGCTATTTATTTTGTCCATATCTATAGAGATTGACAACTCTGATAGAAGGTAAGCGCCTTAAGACCAGGTGCTGTTTCATTTTTTCTTCTCATCAACTAGCAGTGTCTAGCACATAGGAGGTGCTTTATAAATGTTTATTGATTTATCAAGGAATCAATGGTGCATGATTAATGGTTTAGGGACTCTATCTTAACTGTGCAAAAATAATGTCCATTAAAATTTAACACATTGAATCATAGATACAGAATGACTGAACACCTTTGTGTCCTAATGTTCAACCTATATGAGTAACTATTACACCTTAATGTAGAAAGAAACACATAGAAGACCAAGAACCCACCAGGACCAGAAATAGCAAAACTGGCAGTTGTTTCAACAATAAACAGAGACAGCTGGCTTTAATTTTGGTTTGGGGTTTAAGGACCATGCCAAGAAAAAGGTAACTAGTGCCAGTTCAGTGGACACAAGAGAAACATTATTTGAACTAAATGACCACTTTAAATTGTTTTCTGGTATGTGTTAAATATTTGACTCAATGCAAGAGTTATTAACTTAGTGCAAATTTACTAGACTTGCCTATATGGTGAAATTACCATTTCCTGGACCAACAGAAAAATGCAATTTCCTCCTCTCTCCCAAATTTGAAAAGCATCTCCTTGAGTTGAGATTTTGGCATGATTCCCACAGAGAAAAAAGTGGTTTCTTTAAGCGTATAATTTTATGAGTCTATAATCAACATGCCTCCATAAAAGTCTTTCTTTAATGCCTCATTGTGATGTGGAGATGACTGGATTCTTGGAGGCTATCCTGAAAAGCACAATTCTGGCACATCTTTCCAAGTGGGCAAGGCTGTGAGTGTGGGCTTGACTATGCCTGCTGTAAAGCAAAGAGCTTTGTAAAGCAAAGAGGGTCATCATTAGTGATGGATCATGTGGTAAATATATTTGGAGCAGTTCGGTTACACAATGGACAAAGTCCTGAGCAAGGAGGCAAGCATGAGTTCAAATTCAGCCATGGATATTTAAGAGTTAAGTGAACCTAGGTATGTCATTTCACATCTGTTCATCTCAGTTTCCTTCCCTGTAAAATGAGTTTAATAATAGAGCCTACCTCCCAGAGTTATTATGAGGATCAAATGAAATAATATTTGTGAAGCGCTTGTTTCAGTGCCTGGCACAAAGAAAGTACAACATAAATGTTATTAAAATAATAATAATCATGGTTATCATAATTATAATTTGGAAGACATGACAATAAAACAGGCCACAATACTACCTGTCTCTTTTCTGTTTTTCACATTGAAGGTGATAGGGTGATGGAAGATGGTAAAAATCACATAATTTTAGGACCAGCTATAAATATTGTGTACATGTGAGTATAGAGGCATGAGTATGCATCTATATATACATATAAGTACATGTATGTATGAGTGCATATATGTGTAAATAATAATATTTGTGTTTATGTATGTTTTACTCAAATTTTAAATAAATAATCTCTGTCGAAGGGGTGATAAACAGATAATACAGGGACTGAAAAATTATAAATTCAGGATATAAAGGCCTAATACTTTTATTTTATGAGCACACTTGTATGGTCAAAAGAAGGAGACATGCTACATGTGTGTATGTGAGAAAGAGAGAGAAAGAGAAAGGGGGGAACATCAGAAATATCTGGAGATGTACAAGCTGAGCTATGCATATTGTTCAGAGAAGAGAAAAGATATAAGACAATAAAATCTGAAAAGCTAGGTGTGATCTTGTACCTGTTACATCCATTCAAAGCCCATTCATAAAAATCATATAAGTTCCAATTGCATGAAAGGTTCTATAAAAATCAAAGCATGCAGAAGCCTCATTCAAGCAATTAAACTGGATTGCAGAAGTTACTTGGTTACTTAAAGCTGTACTTGGGAAACTTTATCCAGTATCTGCAGATATACCTAAAGCCTTCTGATACATCCCACCTTCCCCCATCTCCATCCTCATCGCCCTGACAAATAGTTGGCTACATGGTCAATATGGAAAGTGAATGTCTTTATGAAAGTAATGACCTCTAAGGCAGGACCACCTCACAAAAGTAGCACCAAGGATGATCATAGGCTTTTAGAAATGAATTGAACACCATATAACCAATCAAGGACATACTGGTACAGGAGAAAAAAAAATTTGTACTCAGAAGCCTCAAGTTCAAATTCCATCTCTGCCATTTACTACCTGTGTGACTTGAGAAGGAGAAAATAAGCATTTATTAAGCACCTAGTATGCATCGGGCATGATGCACAAAATATTTTACAAGGCAAGAAATAAAGCCAATAAAATGTACCAATCAAAATTATTTAGCAAGCATCAATGATATGCCCAGAGCTTTGTTAGGCAATAAGAAAGAAATCATTGGATCAGGGATGGAATTGGCCTAACAGAGTGTAAATGTTTTTCCCAGAGTCACAACACTACTAAGTATCCATGGCAGAATTTGAACCCAAATCTCCATCTGCATTCAAATGCCTCTATAAAGAGAAAACATAACAGGGTTGACCTTATCCATTGAGAGAGTAGGTGACCTGACTACAGGGCATGATTTCAGGGGAACTGACTAAATTGTCTCACATCTTCTGGCAGATGTCTCTAACTACTTTAAGGAGGACAAAAGTTTTCCTTACAAAAGCAGAAGATGAATTAAAATGCAAATTCTGTTGGGCAAAAGCCTAATTTGATATAAACATCCTCATGTATAAATGACTTCCTAAGGCAGTCAATGAAAACAAGTGAAACAAGATGTCCCTGTATAGTCTGTAGTGTAAGGAAACATCATGTAGAAAAGAAAAAGGGACAGAAAAAAACAGGCTTGGGGTTCTGAAGATAATGGCTTTATAACCAACTAGGAAATATATATACTGAGACAACTGGAGTTAAGTTACTTGCCCAGAGTCACATAGCTATAAAGTGTTGTGTCTGAAACCAGATTTGAACTCAGGTCCTCCTGAGTACCAGGAGCACCAGGGGTGGTACTCCATCTACTATACCAACTAGCTGCCCCAAGATATACTTTCTTTAAAGATCCCATTATCCTATCAATATGAATGGTTTCTTCAAGAGTGTATATTCAAAACTTCTCTACAACTTCGCAGATGGTCTTTGAGTATTGCTATGAGTGGAAAAATATTACTTTAGGACATCATTATGCTAAGTCTCTGAGAAATCCGCTGGGCTGGTCCTTCAAGAACCGATATACATTACAACATTCTTGTGTCACAATGGGTAAATCACAAATTCCTGCAGCTTCAGACAAAAGATTAATCAAATAAATTGCGTATTGAATCACAGATCCTTGATGACAATCTAGTACAATAGAATAACTGCTCAGGCCAGACAACAAAAAAATGCTAAAAAAAAAAAAATTGTGACATTGCACAATGAAAAGGGGGATTTTAGGACATATTTTCAGCCATTTATTACATGTACAATATAGGTTTCCTCATCTACAAAATGAGAAATCTGGAGTAGGTGAGCTCCAAGGTACTTTGCAGTTATAAGGCTGCTTACCTATTGTCCAAAATAGCATTAACATAGGCTGGAATTCTTGTCATGAAATGAATAAGACTTCAGCTGGGCTCAGAATGATGGGCAGAAGATAAATAAATAGAAGGAAAGATGGCATTTCAGAAAGGATGAACAATGTGAACAAAAGTACAAAGGCAGAAGAGACCACAGCATATGAGGAGAAGAATAAGGAAAAGAAACTGAAAACAGGAGAGATAAGACAGTATTTTATTGGGAAGCTGTGCTTTTTAGGATGACTGGGCAATGCAGTAGATAAAGCACCACATGTGGAGTCAGGAATATTTGATTCTGAGTCCTATCTAACTTACTGTGTAACCTTGGACAAACTACTTTTCTCCCAAGCTCAATTTCCCCATCTGAAAAAAATGAGGCTAATAATGTGACCTACTGCACAGGCTTTTTATGAGAATAAAACCAAATGAGATAATATTAGTAAAGTGCTTCACAAAACACATTACATGTGTATAGTATTATTATTATCATTATTGATTTCCACAGTTTTCTAAAACGCAACAACAAACAAAAACATGCTAACAAAAGAATGCTATTTTCCATCTGCTTCTCAATTGTTTTCAGTATGTGTGCCTGGCCAACAACTCTTTTCTAATTTCAAGATCCTGCATTTGAACTCTACATACAACCAGCTCAAACTCCAATTGCAAATAAAGCTATTGTTACAGACTTTTGCCACATATATTCTAGAAATTCAAGCACACTGATCAATCAATCTATAACAACAAAATGAAATGAGTTCACTTGTGACTGGATGTTGGTTTAATGATCACTTTCTTATATTCTAAATACTCATAGAACATTAACCATCCCTTTAATAAAATGTCTTGGATCTTTTTAGAAATCAAAATCAAGCTCACCAACCTCGAATATGAAGCATCTAGAGCCATTTCCAGACACCAAATCATAGAATCTATGAGTTGGAAGAGAGTTTAGTAATCATCTAGTCCAAACAATATCAGAACAAAAATTTTTTCTACAATATTTCCTTAAGAGGTCATGTAGCTGCTCCTTAGAAATCTATAACACAGCAGCCCATTCTACCTTGGTTCAGGTTGGAGTCTTAGGAAGTCTTTTCTGAATCTTATACTAGATAAGTCTTGAGACAGTAATTACATGAAAAGCCCAAGACATCAGATTCTGTTTTATAGACTTCTTGCAGTGACAGCAATCTTTCAGTTAATGGACTAATTCTAAAAATCATAGATTGCAACCCAGAATTATCAAGATATCATGATATCTTAACATTATCAAAATATCAAGATATTAAGATTATATAAATATCAAGATATGAACTGATGTAAGGATATGTTGATAATCCACATATCAGTTATTTATATGGTAACTTTTATCTATTAAGAACTAATCAAAATCTTCTAGTAAATACATGAAGTAAAGATTGCTGAACCCGGAGTTAAAAGATGACAACTTAGGGAAAGGCTTCACAGACTAAGGGAAAAAGTACTAGACTAAGAATCAGAAGAGATCTGGATTCAAATTCCATTTCTAAAATATACTGTGTAACCCTGGGCAGGTAATTCAAAATCTCTGAATCCAAGTCTTATATTCTGTAAAGTGGGGATATAGTACCCAACTCACAGGATTGTTAAGAGGATAACATAAAATAATAAAATACCATCATGATGATGATGATGATCTTCGAATAAGTGAGGGTGAAGATAGTCACCTTCTCAATTTCTTTTTGGCTAGTGGAGGGTTAGTTTCTAGTAGACATTAATATTTATTATGCATGAAGCACCATTCTGTCTTCTACCAGTCGGTGCAGCGTTTGCTCATAGTCATAAGGTTAAAAGATGGAAAAGGTATTAGGGACCAGCCAGTCCAATCTTCTAACAAGGTGGGGAAATGAGGTCCAGATAATTTAAATGATTTGCACAAGAGCTCACAAATAGTCAAATGGCAACATTGAAATATAATGTCAATCTTCTGATTGGCTCCTAGGCTCAGTGCTATTTCCATTAAATATTTCCTCATTACAGACATCAGTGTTACTGTTTTATCAAAGGTTGTAAGAAAAATCAGTGAATAGGAAGTTGTACTGATAGAATGTCAAATGCATTAGCTTTTATTACAATCTTTTTCATGTAGCTTGCAGAAACCTGTTATTGAACTAATCTTGAAACACTATAATTTTGATCCACTACCTAGGTTCACTTACATTTCGCAGCTCTTGCTACACTAATCCAAAGAAACAATATAGGTCTGTTTTCTGGGAAAAGAAGAACAAAATCAGTAAGAGTTGTTCATAATGGAAAGAGATACGCCTTATTTTATCACACTTAAAAACATAGCTAATTACAAAGAATCACACAGTAGAAGTGGAACAGACCTTAGAAATCATCCACTGTAACCAATCCTCTCATTTTACAAATAAAAAAACAAGTGTAGAGAGATTAAATTATTTTTCTAAGGTCACATAACTTATTATTAACTCCTGGGAGAATGATAAAGAATCACAGTCTTCTTATCCACAGTCTACTGGTCATGCTGAATATTCAGAGGCAAAAAAAAAAAAAAATAATCGGCTTAATACTAGGATAAAGAAAAATCATTAGAAGATAAGATTACCTCAAAAAAAAAATCAATGTACCAACAAGCATTTATTAAATGCCTAAGATGTGCCAGGCACTCTGTTAGAGAAACAAATAAAAATTAAGCAACTGCTGCCTTCAAGGTGCTACCATTTTATTGAGGGAGACAATATATAGAGATATAAATAGACACTATATATACAAGGGAAATTGAATGGGGTTTGGGGAGGTACTTGGTGTCAGAGCTGATCATAGAAAACATCACATAAGAGGTGTCATTTAAACCAGTCCTTAGGGGAATCTTAAAACCCAAAGAGACAGTGTTGACCTGAAAGTGTTCCTCGCTTCGTATACAGCCTATGTAAATGCACAGAAATGAAATATAGTAAAGAATGGAGGGGACCACTGTGAACCCTAGGGAAAAGTAATTGGTGAGTGTCCCTTTTTTTTTTTTTTAATAAAAATGTTCTTGAAATTGCCTATTAATTTTTTTTCCCCAAACACAAAATGTTCTGCCAGAAAAATAAAACTGCCTGAAGGAAACCTGAGAACACTCAAGATTGTGCTACATATACATCATTTCCCATTAAAATTTCAGGTCTCATAATAATTTTTATAATTTATATTAATAAAAATTTCTAAGAATTAAGGGAACAGAATGAATAGAAGACTCTTCACACCCCTTCATTCCTCAAGCACCCTCACCCTTTATTACCCTCCATTTTCCTCTCCTCCTATGCCTCCTATAGCCTCCAAGGCTATAACTCATGCTAAAAATGTCAAGTACTTGAACATTATTCCATACTGACAATGTTTAAGTCACTGGGTTCTTTCACTGTTATCTAAGGTTACCCCCATCAAATCAGTCTTCACTCTTTCCCCTTCTTTACTGTCATTCTGGCTGGTAGTGAACCTTCAATCCTCAAGTTTCTAAGTAATTAGGGACTTACGAGTCACTCTAAGTCTGTGACAGGATAATAAGTGCAAGCCCTAACTGGGAGAAGAAATGGGTACTTGGCCAATGTTTCTTGAGCCAAGCACTATTTATCAGACTCCATATAAGATACACAGTGGAGCTCAGTGCACAATGTAATGTCACCCATAAACAACAAAATCAAAGGAGTATAAACTGTTCCAGACTTGTCACTAAGAAGCAGCAATTTTTTTAAATGAGTAAATCTTCAAATTTCTTATGTCTCCTAGGAGACAGTTACATAATCAAGATTATATTTTTAAAAGAGCAAGAGAAAGCAAAATGGGCAACATCCCCTTCTTTCTTTTTCTCTCTCCATCATGTGAGGCATGACAGCGAATAAAGAACTTTCTTTGAAACCAGGAAGACTTGAATACAAGTCTGTCCCTAACACATACTGACTATGTGATCCTAGTCAAGTCACTTAACTTCTCAATGTTCTAATACTCATATTAAAAGTTGAAGCATTTATTTTTCGGTTCTTCCCAATTCTACATGACCCTCTTTTGGATTTTCTTGGTAAAGAGACTGGAGTGGTTTTCCATTTCCTTCTCCAGCTCATTTTATAGATAAGGAAACAGAGGCAAAGAGCATTAAGTAACTTGCCCAGGATCATATAGCTAGTAATCATCTCAAGCCATATTTGAATTTAGGAATATGAGTCTCCCTGACTCCAGGCACTCTTAAGATCTACACCATTTGCCTGCTCTTAAAGCAGGAAGAGGAGGTACCAACTTTGAATTGTCCAAGGAAGTTTCAGATGAAATCCCAAATCCAGTTCCTGTTCCTATCTCTCCCCAGCAAGCTGCTATCTTTATCCTCAGCAATGACACTTCTAACACTAATAACTAGTCTATAAATGTTTGCACCATCTTCTCCAACATGAATACAACACCTGCTGCATCCCTTTGCTAGTAATTGTCTGCATCCCAAGTAGCTGTTTACAGTGGTGGTAGGAACCTGACTTATTAACAAGTCATTCATTCAAAAATCATCAGAAAGAAACTGTGTTTATGTGAATCGAGAACAAATCATTCTCAGGGAACAATGTTTTGAACATAATAAACATTTAATAAACATTTGTTGAGTTGACCTCTTGTAAAGAAGCAAATATATGCAGCCATGGAAAACACTCTCAACTTTCCCACCTCTCAGAACCCCTACCTGTCTTCAAAGGGCAACTCAAGTGATACTTCCTATAATATAGGGATTTCCTGATAATCATAGTTATTAGTAATCTTATCCTCTAGAAATTTCTTTGTAGAATGTGATGTCTACTTATCTGTGTACATGTTGTACCCCCCTTTTCCTAATAGAACAAACTGTGACCAACTTGTTAAGTAGAAATTAATTTTAAGAAGTCTGCAAAGAGTTCTTCCCTCTTAAGAGTTTCCAGCTTGATTAAGTAGGACACTCACAAAAGAACACGAACAGATGTATAACTTCATATCCCCAAAGTGCCAAAGAGGTATATAGTAGTACATACTACAGGAGATCCATAGAGGTCAGAGGGGCATCAAAACATGGAAGACAAGTAAAATTTCAAAGAATTAGATTTAGAGAATTAAAACAGAGGGGAGAGAGTATATTACACAATATTCTTTGTATATGGGGATGGAGATAAAGATTGTACCTGTGGTTTCATCAAGATTGGGAACTACCAAATAAGGAGACTCCTTTGGCCAATGCAGTTTGATTGTTTCCCACAACTTATAATTTTGGAGAGCTGTGTAGAACACTAAGAGGTTGGGTTTAACCCCTTTTAAGAGATAGAAAAACCAACACCACAAAAAATAGATAGTGACAAGAATATCATTCCAAATTGATGTTTTATTAACTGAACCAGTTTATTGTTGTTTTTTCTATCTCAGCTTGCCAAAACTAATCTCTCAATCTGTCAAGAAATTGGAAAAATTTAGTTGTTAGAACACATTGTCATCAATAACATCAATGAAGACACCTACCTAGATAGCATAAAAGTAAAAGTAACCTAGACTATCATCTGACCTTAAGCCAGAATTTCTTATGTTGGTCTTCATATTGTCAGTGCTTTGAAAGTCAAAAAAAAAGTGGAAATTGAGAAGTTCATCAATTTGGGAATGATTGAATAAGCTGTAGTACATGACTGTAATGGAATACTATTGTGCTATAAGAAATGATAAGTAGGCTGATTTTAGAAAAATCTCAAAAGATGTATATGAACTGATGCAGAATAAATTGAGTAGAACCAGGAGAACACTGTACACAATAGAAGTAGTATTGTACAATAATCAACTGTGAATGACTTATTCTCTGTAATACAATGATCTAAGACAAACCCAAAGACTCATGTTGAAAAATGTTTTCTACCTACAGGAAAAGGACTCATGAAGTCTGACTGCTGATTGAAGCATACTATATTTTACTTTATTTTTTTATCATCAGGGTTTTTTTGTCTGTGTTTTCTTTTACAACATGATTAATGTGGAAATTTTTTTCATGATGGCACATATACAATCTATAACAACTTGCTTACCATTATAGGGTAGAGAGAGATGATGGAGGGAGAGAATTTAGAACCCAATTTAAGAAAAACAAATGTTAAAAATTGTTTTTATAGTAATTGGGGGCAAGCTGATTATTTTTTAAAAGAAAGAAAGTAAAGAAATCAAGAAATCCAGGTGAGATTTCTTTGAATCAGAAAAAGAAGTCTTTCTCTCTATGGAGTCTGGTTACCTAGGTGTCTTTCACTTTGTATTTGTGCTTTGGATTTCCCTTGCTGTGTGTCCCCCTGGGAAAGATTTGTGCATTTTAGTTGTCTAAGGTCTAAGAACAAGAGTACATCAAAGGGACAGTTAGTAATGTCTTTTTCTTACAAGGATAATAATAGCTGTATCCTTGACAACATCTTCTGAACCTCTCTCCATTCTTCTGGGAATAGTTATTTGAGATGTCTTGGGACCTTAGATGTCAGCAGTTTGGGGATCCTAGTATTTCTAATAGGCTTCTTGCTTATAAAAGATATAATAGCAAAAGGTAATCAAGATGAAAGCCTCCTGTAAACATATGCCTTTGCTCTTTCATCTAATAGCCTGATATTCCTATTATAAAGCCACATTAAATACAATGAAAGTATTCTTATTTACTGATTTAAAACTGGCCATTTGATAATCACCTTTCTTTTACTAATGGGGATTCTTAATTCAGCACTGCTCCCTCACTTATTTACCATGTAAAACTGAACAAGTTACTTCATTTCTCTCAGTCCTAGTTTCCCCATTACATGATTAGAATATGTGACCTTTAAGGACCCTTTCACTTCTAAAGATCTGTGTTTTTTATGAGAGGAAATTACCTACGCAATGTCACACATTTCCTTAATGGCAAATACAGAAATAGACACAAAACATCCATTCATGTGCTTCCTTGTAAAATATCATTTTTTTATTTTGTCTAAGGCCTAATAAATGACAATTTTCTATTGTCATGTGTTTTGTATAGGTTGACAGATATAAAAATAGAGACAGCAGGATAGCAAGAAGGAAAGGAGTCAGCTTGACCTCTAAAAATTGATGAGACCATGGCTTGACAAAGAGTATATCCTTGCATGCTGAGCTAGCAGGAGTTCTCCTTCCATAAACACTGAAGCTACGAAATGACATTGGATTTCAGCTTCCTCTTCTTAGGTAGCAAGCTAATTACAATGATGTTAATCCATACCTAAGCTAAATTGTAATAATGAAGGGCTATAGAAAGGACAGCTGATGGTATGTTCAGCCAATAATAGGTACCATTCTATCTAAGAAACAGCTCCCCCTAATCATTATTTAGTTTCAGACTCTATGCCCAGACTTCTGCCAAAAAGAAAATCGAAGATTCCCATTAAATTAAAAAGCTTCAAAGTCAGCTATGTCAGATGACTTCTATATATCTATGTTTTATTTCGTTACCCTCTATTGTAAGATTTATAGGAAGGACCAAAATCTAGGGCCTGAAAGCCACAGTACACACTCCCTCCAACCCTACCCATATCTCATTTCACCACCATCCCACAGAAGGATGGTGTGTAGAGTCATATCCAAAATAAAAATTATTCTGGCCAATACTGAGATTGCATATTTGAACCCTCTGATGAGGGTACACCATTATGGGTAATCCCATGTCATAGAATCAATTCCAAAATTCTTAAGATAAACCTTGAGAAGAGTTTTGCAAGGGTCAATGCTGAAAAATGATCCATGCATATATTTTGGAAATAAAAAGCTTCAACAAAAAAAATACAAAAAAAGAAATTTCACTCAGGAATTCAAAGGCCGCTTGGGACACAAAGTCTGCTTATTAAAGCTCCACAACCAGGCACCCAACTGGACAGAGACAGAGGACAACAAGGATCCACGTGCCTTAATCAGCCTTAGGAGCCCTTGGGAGAAAAAAAGGGAGAGAAACCTTGAGAGTATCATTGTTTCTTTTTTTTTTTTCTGATCACCACGTGAAGTGCTTGCCCTGTAAGAGTTCTCCATAAAACAGTCTTTTAGACAAACATACATTTAGCATTCAAGCAATGTGGCAAACCCATCAAAAAGAATCTCAATTTCTGATATTTTATCTGGCTAGGTGATCTTCAGAATCTCCCTAAGACAATTCAAATGAAAGCAATTCAATTTCTTGTCATGGTGCCAGTATATGGTCCAAGTTTTATAGGGATGCAACAATGAAGTCAGCACAACAGCTCTGTAGAACTTCAATGTGGTAGTCTGTCTAATACCTCTTCTTTCCCACACTTTCCTTTGAAGCCTCCCAAACATTGAGCTAACTCTGGCAATGCATGTGTCAATATAATTATCAATGTATAAATCCCTGAATAAGTATATTGCCAAGGTAAATAAACTTCTCCATAGCATTCAAAACTTCTCCATTTGCTGTACCTGAGGGTTCCATGTATGGATGGTGAGGTGTTGATTCATGAAGCACCTCTGTTTTCTTTGTGTTAATTGTTAAGTCAAAATTAGCACAAGCAGCAGAGAATCAATCCATACTTTGCTGCATCTTAGCAACAAAAGCCGCATTGAATGCACAATTATCTTGAAACAAAAAATTATGCACCAATACTCCTTCCAATTGAGTTTTAGCTTGTAGCCTTTTCAAGCTGAAGAATTTAGCATTTGTGTGGTAGTTACCTTGATGCCATATTCATCCTCATTGAAGGTGCTTGACAACATGGTTAAAAACATCATGCTAAAAAAGCATGGGGGGAAGCATACAGTATTGTGTCACTCCATTGGTGATTGGTAAAGCACAAGGGCATTGTCCATTATCTAGAACCTATCATGAAATCGATGTACAAAACTGATGAACTTCTCAAGGCAACCAAATTTTGACAAAATTGTCCATAAGCCCTCACAGCTGACAATATCAAAGGCATCAATCAAACATTGCATACAGACCTTTGTTCTGCTCTTGGCATTTCTCCTGGAGCTGTCAGGCAGGAAATAGAATATCAACTGCTCTTTGGCCCTTTCTGAAGTCACACTGATTCTCAGGCATATGACCATCTTCCAGAGGAAGGATAAGCTTATTAAGGATGACTCTGGCAATAATCTTTCCATTGTAATTAAGAAAGAAACTTCCTCTGATTGCCATAGGACAATATAATTCCTTTATCTTTAAAGAATTAGGCAATGGGCATGCCCTTGAACTACTGAGAGATAACCCCCTTTTGCCATATAACCTGGAAAATTTCAGTCAGTTTTTTTATGAGCAATGTATTCCTACTTTATAAAATTTGAATGGAATCATCACGAGGGGCGTTGGTTTAGGAAAGCAGCCTAATTCAAAAATCTCTTCTTTAATTGGAAACTTATGCAGAGGGGAATTGACTTCAACCTAAAGTAAATAATCAGTGGCTTCAGCATTGACAGCATTGATGATCTTTTGAGAACACTATGGAATCATTCATCCCATCTCTCCAGGATCATGTTCTTATTATTAATCAGTGTAGCTCCATCAGCACTGACTGTTAAAATGTAGCATATATCTTTAATCTATAAATACCCTTCAAGGCATCATAAAAATACTTGGGATTATTACTATCGGCACAAAACTAGATTTTATCTGTCTTCTTGAGTCAAGGATTCTACATCTCTCTAAACTTCATTTACATTTTATTGCTGATGGAATTAAATCCTCCTTAGAGATGGATGAACTATTCTGCTAGTAAGCTCTATAGAGTTTTTATTTTTTCATTTAGCTGTTTCTGAATTTCCCCATAGTTTTTGTCAAATCAGTCTTGATATTCTGACCCAGATCAACAAATACAATGCTGTACACTAAATCTCTGAAAGCTGCCCATTCCTTGTTCTGCTCCTTTGTTGACAACCTTGTGTTGGCTCAACTCTCCTTCCAAGTTAACAACAAATTATTCCCTCTCAAAGAAGCTCTTATTTGTTGATAGTAAATCTTCAGGATGCAAGGGTACATCTGCAAAGTTTTATTGAATTTAGATAAATGGAAAATAATGTTGGTGATGAGGTCATGAAATGCACAAGTCTTCAGCAGAAAATGACCACTGTTATTGCTTCATTTCTCCCAAGACCTCCCTGTTATATCTGATAAAATGAGCCTACTCTTGCATCAGTCACGCAGAATAATAAGCTTGCCTTATTTTAGCACTTTGATAAGGGTCTCCAGTTCTACATAAAATTTTTCTTTGATGTCATCAGGATTCGTCATAGGAACATAGGCATATGATAGTTATGTGGAGTTGCCATGGACTACTCATTAACTCCTTTTGGTAGGGATATAAGTTTATTGGCTCAATTAGTTTTCATCACAAAATCTACTACAGCTTCACAGTGTCTCCCTTTATTGCAGTTAGTTCAGAAAAATATGTATCCTAGTCCAAGAAGTTGGCCTTCATTTGCCATCCTTGTTTCACTCAGGGTTGCTATTTGGATGCAATATCTACTGAGTTCTCTCACAAACAAGAGCTGTTTGTATTTCCAGTCTATTGGATTTTGTGTCATAAGTATGTGCATAATATTTCATGAACTGATAGAAAGCAGAATCATCTTTGCACAAGTTTCTGTACAATTTTGTTTGGACTGCAGGGTGCATCCCCTTCTCCAGTGTTAATCTGGGGAGGGTTGTATGAGCATACAAGTTTTAAGGGATCTTTTCTACCCTCTTCCTCATACCAAGAAGTGAGCATGGTCCTTAAAAGCTGTTCAGATACATAGGGGGCTGTTAATCCCACTGATGCTTCCAGTGAGAAAGCAGGCTGCCTTGTGTACAAGATTGTGACTATAACTCTCAATGTATCTGAAGCTGCAGCTTTATTACTTGCCACAGAACTTTGAGATCAATAAAATGGTAAAGTGGTAAAGATGATATCTTGGTACATGAATTGAAATAAGGCAGAGTTGCATAAAGTCATAGACCTCACTCTCTCCTTCAGCATCACCACAATCCAGTGGCAGGAAAGAGTCAAGATGATTAGTGATGATTCAAGATGTCACAAGATGACCTTGTCAATTGTCGTCATTGTCTAAACACTTCAAAGCACCTATTTCAACTGCCTTCAGGTCCACTGCAACATGTTGTTCTCAACAGCCCATTTCACCAAGGAGTCTTCACAAGCTTGGGGTGGCCACCTCACTAACTCACTGATAGATATGAGAGCTCTTGGTTACCCCCAAACTGGTTTAGCCTGTCTGCCAAAATGATTTACTAGGGTATGGCTGTGACACATGCTGAAGGTTCATGGAGTCACAGGTGAGAATTGGGTAGATCAAGAAGACACCAAAGATAGAAAGCAGCACTGATAACGGCTTGGTGGCTCTCATGCCAGAGGTACTTGTCTTCCTTTAAACATCCCTTATACCCAGCCTGATTCCATTAAGATGAAGATAATGAAAGCAATAGCCATAAAGAATGACAGGTTTAATTTTTTTTAAATATAGTCAGTTAAAAAAGGGAGAAAACAATTCCAGAAACCTGGTTTCTCACAAAATTATAGTTCTTTAAATTTGTAAGGGACCTCAAAGGTCACATTACTCATCTTTTACCACTAATAGTGAGCTAATCTTTATATAGTGCTTTACATGTTCAAAGGAATTTTCTTAACAGCAATACCAGTGATAAATATTTCAAGTTTTATTACCCTCCTCCCCATCTTATAAATGGATAAACCAGGACTCATCAGCAATTAAGTGGCTCAATGGGCAAAATGCCAGACCTGGAGCCAGGAAGACTCATCTTTCATAAGTCAAAATCTGTCCTCAAACACCTATGAGCTGTGTGACTGTGGGCAAGTTATTTAATCCTACTTGCCTCAATTTCTTCATCTGTAAAATGAGCTAGAAATAGCAAATCATTCCAAGTATCTTTGCCAAGAAACACTCCCACCCAAAACAAATGGGGTCATGAAAAGTCAGATATGACTGAACAATAACAACAAAAAATAGGACTCAAAGCAAGTCACTGCCCATGTTCTTACAGGAGAAAGTGGAACTAAAGCTTAAAACCAGATCCCCTGACTCTTTATGTGGAAGGCAGCCTCAGGCAGTAAAGATTATTAGATTGTAAACTCCTTGAGGACAGATACTGCCTTTTGCCTCTTTTTATTTCCCCAGCACTTAGCACAATGCCTGACACATAGTAAATACTTAATAGATGTATATTAACTAAATGGAGAATTCAAATAAAGCATGATTGAAGAATGCAGTATTTTAGTGAATTAAATGTTTCTATTAGTAAATTTATCATGCACTGATTACCTTGTTTTTTAAAGAGTAAGAATACAATAAAAAAAATCTTTAAAACAAAATTCTATTGGACATGCTCAAGTTTTATTTTACATTCAAATCTACATTTATTTTACATTCATGAAGACCTATCTACATAAAATTCCAGCCCAATTTCGTTACCAGCTTATCCTCAATCTCACCAGTGTGGCTTATGTCTTTCCTTATAGCATCCCCCATGCCTGGCACAGATTTTCCTCCTTGTCAAAGATCTCTGCCTATTTATATTCTTCTCTTTGAGGACCCAACTCAGGTGATACCTCCACCTTGAAGTCTTCCACAACTTCCCCCACTAAATGCAATTCCTTCTTACTTAGGTCTTCAGGATCATGTAATTTGACCTCTTCTGTGGATTAAATCATTCAACAACTTGTACTTTGGTTATTTCTTAGTAAATCTTCCACTCACAGGTTTTTAAGGGCAAGAAATGTCATTTTTCATCTTTGCTTCTTCAGCACCTCTAGTACTTCAGTGATTGTTTCCACCACACTAACAGAATTTTTAAGAATTATAGCTCCTTTGTCCTAAAAAAATATAAAGAGCTTTCATATGTACTGTGGTATGGTTGAAAGAGCTTCAGATTGAGTCCAAAAAAAAATCCAACCCTCAATCTCAGCTGACTTATTTGTTAGATATATGAAACTCTGCATACTATGTAACCTCTCTCTAGTCCTCAGTATACACATTTGAGAAATAAGGGTAATAATAAACTGTACTACCTAACAAAAGGTTGTTGTGAAGATTAAATGGACTAATATATACAAAGTGCTCTAATTTCATGTAAATGTCAGCTATTCTTATTTTCTTTGGTAGTAGTAATTGTTGTTTTTTAATCACCCCATTACTCATTGGGGTAGTATCTAGTATGGCTTAATAAATGTTTGTTGACTGACTAAGGAGAACTCATTTGGAAGATATGTGTAATTCAAGGTCCATGGGGATATAAGAATCTTCTTTAAGAGCAGAGAAGATCTAGAACCCAAGTCCCTTGACTCTTCAATTCTATTCAAACCAGAGCAGAAAAAAAAAAAAAAAGAATAATTCTGTCTTTATTTATAAACAGCCATAAGGGCATGTTTAGGTGCCAGGTGTCATCTCAGCAAACACCATCTGCTGGCCTTATGCTAGAGTTTTGCTCCCCTGCAGAGGAAATTCTACTTATCTGGACACCTAGTTCATTGATATGGCAACTGCTGGAAAGAAGGGCGTAAATAGGTGAGAGGACAATGAACACCCATAAAATTAATTAAGCTTAGCAAACAGAATTTAGCCAATTAATGTTAGCAAATTCAGTTAAATTGTTTTTAAATTTGTGGCTATTTAAAAAATTAAAAATATATTTTTGTGAAAAATGTTAAAGTTGAGGCTTAATTTTTCAAATGTGACTATACCAGAAATAGCCATTTTTATCACTATTAATGTTGTTATTGTTATCACTGATTGTCAACTAACAGATGTCACTAGGCTTATTTAAAAGACGAAGGTTTGAGTATTGGCTCTGACTTTATTACTGAGGCAACCAAAGGTATTTTAATTTATCTCCCAGAGCCTCAGCTTTCTCATCTACAAAATTGGAATAATACCAAAACTATTTACCTATTAGATTTATGAGAAAAGTACTTTGTAAATCCTAAAGTGTTCTAACAAATATGAGATATAATTTCCTTTTTTTTTCTTTTTTTTTTATTTAATAGCCTTTTATTTACATGATATATACATGGGTAATTTTACAGCATTAACAATTGCCAAACCTCTTGTTCCAATTTTTCACCTCTTACCCCCCCCACCCCCTCCCCTAGATGCAGGATGACCAGTAGATGTTAAATATATTAAAATATAAATTAGATACACAATAAGTATACCCGACCAAAACGTTATTTTGCTGTAGAAAAAGAATCAGACTCTGAAATATTGTACAATTAGCTTGTGAAGGAAATCAAAAATGCAGGTGTGCATAAATATAGGGATTGGGAATTCAATGTAATGGTTTTTAGTCATCTCCCAGAGTTCTTTTTCTGGGCATAGCTAGTTCAGTTCATTACTGCTCCATTAGAAATGATTTGGTTGATCTCGTTGCTGAGGATGGCCTGATCCATCAGAACTGGTCATCATCTAGTATTGTTGTTGAAGTATATAATGATCTCCTGGTCCTGCTCATTTCACTCAGCATCAGTTCGTGTAAGTCTCTCCAGGCCTTTCTGAAATCATCCTGTTGGTCATTTCTTACAGAACAGTAATATTCCATAATTTTCATATACCACAATTTATTCAGCCATTCTCCAACTGATGGACATCCATTCAGTTTCCAGTTTTTAGCCACTACAAAAAGGGCTGCCACAAACATTCGTGCACATACAGGTCCCTTTCCCTTCTTTATAATCTCTTTGGGATATAATCCCAGTAGTAACACTACTGGATCAAAGGGTATGCACAGTTTGATAACTTTTTGAGCATAGTTCCAAACTACTCTCCAAAATGGTTGGATTCGTTCACAACTCCACCAACAATGCATCAATGTCCCAGTTTTCCCTCATCCCCTCCAACAATCATTATTATTTTTTCCTGTCATCTTAGCCAATCTGACAGGTGTGTATAATTTCCTTTTAATAAAAAAAGTAAACCTGGTGTTTAGAAAGAACTAACTTATCTATATATAAGTCAGAAAAACTGAGTGGATTCAGAGTCCCCAATGTGATCTCAAGGAAGTTAATCTCTCTGAGTTTCAGTTTCCTTCCTTTCAAAGGGAAGTGACTAATACTTGTCAAACCTATCTCACAAGATTATTAAAAGAATCAATTAAAAATAAAGTATGTAAAAGTTATTTCTGGATTAGTGAAGGACTGCGCACTTAATACAATATTGAATAGCAATGGTGATAGTGCAAAATTTTGATCTTACTGGGTATTCTTCTAGTTTGTCTCCATTACATATGATATTTGGTTTTAAATAAATGCTATTTATCGTTTTAAGGAAAATTCCATTTATTCCTATGCTCTCTTTTAATAGGAATCCGTGTTGTATTTTGTCAAATGCTTTTTCTGCATCTATTGAGATAATCATATGATTTCTGTTAGTTTTGTTATAGATTTAATCAATTAGGCTAATAGTTTTCCTAATAATGAACCAGCTCTCCCCGCACTCCTGGTATAAATCCTACTTAGTCATAGTGTATTATTCTGGTAATAAATTGCTATAATTTCCTTGTTAATAATTTATTTAAGGTTTTTACATCAATATTCATTAGGGAAATTGGTTTATAATTTACTGTGTTTTGACCCTACCTGTTTTAGGTATCAGCATCATATCATAAAAGGAATTTAGTAGGACACTTTCTTCCCCTATTTTTCCAAATGGTTTGTATAGTACTGGAATTAATTGTTCTTTGAATGTTTGGTAGAATTCATTGTAATTCCATCTGGCCCTAGAGATTTTTTTTTTTAGGGAGTGGATTAATAGCTTGTTCATTTTCTTTTTCTAAAATAGCACTATTAAATAATGTATTTCCTCCTCTGTTAATCTGGACAATCTATATTTTTGTAAGTATACATCCATTTCACTCAGACTGTCATATTTATTGGCATACAGTTGAGCAAAATAGCTCCTACTTATTGCTCTAATTTCCTTTTTTATTGATGGAAAGTTTACCCATTTCATTTTTGATACTGATAACTTGATTTTTTATTTTCATTTTTCTAATCAAATTAAAGTTTTATCTATTTTGTTGGATTTTTTCATAAAACCAACTCAGTTTTGTTTATATAGTTTTCTTTCAATTTTATTAATCGTTCCTTTTATTTTCAGAATTTCAAATTTGGTATTCAATTGAAGGTTTTTAATTTGTTCTTTTTCTAGTCTTTTTTAGTAGCATGCTCAATTCATTAATCTCCTCTTTCTCTATTTTATTCATATAAGTATCGAGAGATATAAAATTTCCCCTAAGAACTGCTTTGGCTGTATCCCATAAATATTGGTTATGTTGTCTCATTATTGTCATTCTCTTGGATGAAATTATCAATTATTTCTATGGTTTGTTATTTCACCCACTTATTCTTTAGGCTTAGGTTATTTAGTTCCAATTAATTTTTGGTCTGTTTTCCACTGCTCTTTATTACATGTAATTTTTATTGCATTATGATGTGAAAAGGATACATTTACTAATTTTGCCTTTCTATACTTGATTTTGAGATTTTTATGCCTTAATACATGGTCAATTTCTGTGTAGATTTTATGTATCACCAAGAAAAAAGTACATTCCTTTCTATCCTCATTCAATTTTCTCTAAAGGTCTATCATACCTAATTTTTCTAAAATTTTGTTTACCTTAACTTCTTTGTTATTTATTTTGTGGTTCAATTTATCTACTTCTGATAGAGGAAGGTTAAGATCCCCTACAATTAGTTTTCCTGCCTATTTCTTCTTAGACTTCTCTTAACTTCTCTAGGAAATTGGATGTTCTACCACTTAGTGCATATATATTTATTATTGATTTTACTTCATTATCTATGGTCCCCTTTAGCAAGATGTAGTTTCCTTCATTATCTCTTTTAATTAGATTTATTTTTGCTTTACCTGAAATCAGGATCACTACCCCTACTTTTTTTTCTTCAACTGAAGCATAATAGATTCTGCTCCAGTCTTTTACCTTTACTCTGTATGTATCTCTCTGCTTCAAATGTGTTTCTTCAACATATTGTAGGATTCTAGCTTTTCATCCACCCTGGTATCTAATTCTGCTTTATGGGAAAGTTCATTCCATTCACATTCACAGTTAAAATTCCTAACTCTGTATTTTCCACCATCCTATTTTTTTCCATAGTTTTACTTCTCCTTTCCCCATTTCCCTCCTTATCAGTATTTTGCTTCTTACACCACCTCCCTCAATCTGAAAGACTATGCTCTTAACCAGCAGAAATAATACCATAGGTATTGTTATATATATGCATGTATGTTTATACATGACCCCCA
This sequence comes from Sarcophilus harrisii, assembly GCF_902635505.1. Lineage (NCBI taxonomy): Eukaryota > Metazoa > Chordata > Mammalia > Dasyuromorphia > Dasyuridae > Sarcophilus > Sarcophilus harrisii. Next base: position 103,347,881 of record NC_045426.1, read on the forward strand.
ACTCCTCATACATAATCAGTCAGCTATCTACTTCAGCATGCTGCATCTCACTAGTATTACTATTTAATGACTGCATTCAAAAGCACAAAAACAAAATGCTATATTGGGTCTATGAAAGAGAAAGGAAGATGTTATTATTAGTTTGATGGAGAGTAGAATGGAGATTGTCAACAAGTCTTCTTGGATGAAGTATGACTTTCAAGGTTACCCTTAATGCTCCCTTCATTTTACCTGAAAAAATATATTAGGTGATAGTCTCAAGCATGCATACTATGATTTATGCCCCCTTCCCACAATCTTTAGGAAAAGCCAAGCCCTAAAGATCTAAAGAACTTAAATGTTATTTTTACAACAGATTTTTTTTTTCCTTCAAGACACTCCATCTTTCAGATGCAGGCATTTTTTCTGGTTATCTCCTGGAATGGTCTCCTTCCTTCACTCCAACCACTGACCTTTCTGGTTTCCTTTGACTTAACTAAAATTCTACCTTCTACAGGAATCATTTCCTAATCCTTCTTAATCTCAGTGCTTTTCCTCTTTTAATTATTTCCTATTTATCTTACATATATCTTAATTTGTATATATTTGTTTTCAAGTTCTCTTCGCCATTACATGGTAAGCTCCTTGAGAAATAAGGACTGTTTTTTGCTTCTTTTTGTATCCTTTGTGCTTAGCATAGTGCCTGGTTGGTTTAACAAATGTTTATTGATTGATTAAGCTTTATATTTTACTTTTAAAGGAAAAAAAAGACAGTCACAGTACACAGTAGAAACACAAATGAATATTAAAAATAGCCAGAAGCAGAACATCTTTCACATACTCTACATTCTACTCAAACTAAAGTATTTCTCATTTTCCTAAAGTCCTCCATCAACTTCATGTAACAGTTTTTAAATCAGTAGATTCAAACTCAACTCTTTGTCAATGCAGATTGACTTAGAAAACAACAAATTCCTATTATCTGTGTTATATTGCATTTTAATTTAGTTTGTTAAATATTTCCCAATTACATTTTAATCTCATTTAGACCTAAAGTTCTGAAAAAGGTGTCAGAACATCTTTTTTCCCTATGCTCTCAATACATTTTTACCTGATTTCAAATGAACTCAACTAGCTAAAAAGCATCTATGATGTCACCATGTTAAAGATGAGAACATTTGGTAACTGCTCTTACAGTATACATGAAAGTGAGGGGGGTAGGAGTGATACCTTCAGGCTCTGATGTTCCCAGAAGATTGTCTACATTTCTCCAGTATTCTTCTCACCATCACTTTGAATCATACTTATTTAGGCTTTGCGGTATCTCCTCTGGTAGAGAATGCTCTCCTTTAGGGCATTCTATTGGGTCTTTTTTTCTCCCATCCTCAGGGTGGAGCAGAGTGCTTTGCAAATAGATGTTTAAAACAGCCAACTCTGAAGCAGGGCAAAATCTGTAATATGTGGAAACATTCCTAAGCCCCATAAGCCTAAATTACTCTCTTCAACCTCCTTTCCCAGTCATACACACACACACACACACACACACACACACACACACACACACACCTTTTGTTTTTCCTCTGTATTTCATGTCATTCCCTTCCATATCTAGTCACGCATTATGCACTCCCAGTTCCTTTGGCAGGTTGCAAAGGTGAAAGAAAGCTCAGAGCACTCTTGTCCTTGGAGGTACACACACATGCACACTGGCCCTCAAGGCCTCCGTGATCTGTTCCTAGGACTTAAATTCTTACTCCTAAAGCAGATTGCTGCCATGAGTCACAACCCAGGACTCCAGGGGGCCAGAGGGAGTTCTATTAGCTCCAGAAATCATGATCAAAAAGCAGAATAGAAAATAAAGCATATAGGGGAGGCAGAAGAGCTTCACTGCTCAGCTTGATCAGGCATAAAGTCATTAGAATGGGCAGCCTTTGATGCAGATTTTATACCTTGCCCTAAGGGAGCCTGAGGATACAGGGGACAGTAATTTCTGGGCCTGGTTCCCCACAAAAGTACATAGTGATCTCCAGCTTCCCCTTGCTGAATTATATTCACCCACACACTTTCAGGCTTCATCATACACAGAAAGATGGTTGTTGAGGGAGGATAAAAATCTATTTTTGAAAGACCTCTGTTTTGGGAATGAGGAAACCCGAGTTCTACTCCTGCCTTGACCATGAAGTAGCCAAGAATATGTCACTTTATTGTATATTAAAATGTAAAAATATCAATTAAATGAAATAGGTGATCTCTAAGGTCCTTCTAGAAGTAATAAAAATCTGTGTAGAGCTTTCCTTTTATAGTCACATACCCAAACTTAAACTTTGCCCAAAATAAAGTGTTAAGCTACAGCTTAAATAAGACACACCCTGAGCTAATGAGGAGTGAGAGACTTAAAAATACTTGAAAGCAATTGGAAAGAATCCAATAGAACACCATAACTATAGCAAATCTTGGTGGACACAAGAAAGATTATAGGATCACAGGTTTGGGGCTAGAAAAGATATCTGAGGTCAGAAATGCCAATCCTTTCATTTTACAAATTAGTTACTGAGAAAGTGAAAGAGGTAAGGGGCTTCTCCAAGGTAAAATCTTTAAGAAGACCTAATCCTCCCCCTCATTTGAGATAATGGAATACAAATCAGAACATAGCTCTTCTCCTTTTAGAATCCAGGACTTTTTCCCTTCTAAAGTTTCAAAGATAAACTATCAAAAGCTTTTGACATATTTCTCTTCATATCATTTTTCTTCATTTTTGTCCACATAGTATTGATTTTAAAAAGCCTGTGTGCTGTGTGGTTTTAAAAAGCCAAAGTTAGAACTATAGAGGATAGAATGCTGAATCTTGAATCCAAATTTGGCCACAGACACTAACTGTGTGAACCTGAGCAAATCACAATCTCTTTTTGTCTCAATTTCCTCAACTGCAAAATGGGGATGATAATAACACCTATCACACAAGATTGCTCTGAAAATGAAATAAGATAATACTCATAAAGCACTTAGCTCAGTTACTGGCATAGAGTAGGCACTTCATAAATATTTATTTCCTTCATCTCTTCTAATATAAATGAAAGGAAGACAGACACAGAAATATAGAGACACAAACCAAAAACATGGTGTATGGACACAATTTAACTCATGTTCTGTCTAAATCTGTATAATTACAAAGTTTTGTTATATATGAGGTCTTTGCTCTCCCTTCAATCTGTGGAAACCAAAGATCAGATTGGAATATTTAGAACCAAAAGAGATCTAAGACTTAATAGATTCCAACTCCAGTTTTTAAACAAATAAGAGCATGGATATTCAAAGAAAAGTGAGGACCAAGTAAACATTTCAATGCCAGTATTCTTCCCATTGCACTATGGATGATAAGAATGGAAAGCATCTAGGTCTACAATAATGAGTAAAAGTGGGATTTTGTGCAGTGAGTCTGTTCCTTATATACAGGCTTAAAATAATTCTAGACTTGGTTAGAGCTGAACCAAATATACAAGTAATTTAAGTGATTACTTTAGGGCAATATCTCTAGAGGATTCTATTCTCCAGAGACCTGTTAGAACAGTGATGACTCTCTTCCAAGACAGAAGCAGTTAGTAATTTATTGACTCTAGCTTAGATGTTATGAAAGAGAATAAGAAAGCTCAGAACCTCCAGGTAAATGTACTAAAATTAGGGAGAATTAACTTCAAAAGATTCAGGGGAAGAAGGAATAGGATCAATGGACTAACTTTCTACATGAGAAGTCAGTCTGGGAGATGGGACACTCTCAGAAATGAAGTCTGGATACCAAAAAAAAATTCTTATAAGAAGAAATGAAAGCACTCTCAAAAGAGATTGATAGTTGGTTGAAATAAGTAGAGAAGATGAAAATAAGGGTAATGGAGGATAGACATAAAAGCACTGAATGGTCCTGAAAAAATACAGAAAATATGCTAAATATTAGAATGAGCTAAGGCTAGTGGGGAAAGCCAAAAATTACAAAAGAGTGTATTCGAGTTGGATTTGGGGGATGGAGGTAGGATAGGTGATAAGTTTTGGTAAATTGGGGAAAAGAAAAGGATACAAGAAAGGATAGCAATACTATTCAGCAAAAAAATGAACAATGATAATAAATGATGAAAAAAGAACAGTATTGTTAATTATTTTGTTTTGGTTTTATTTTCCAAGGAAAATGGCCTTTGGACTTGGGAAAGAGAAAACAAAAATGACTACAGAGAATTGATATCCAAGATAAGGAAAAATTAAGACTCTCTAGTTATCTTTGATGAGTTCAAGGTTTCTCTTTCAGATTACTTAACATCTGGGGTACTAAAATCTAGCAGATATGACTGCTGAGCCACAGTCAATAATCTGTGAAAGATCATGGGAGATTTCTTGCAAACATGGTCTCCGGAAGGGGAAGCAGACTTCGCAGCTTTATATTTACCTACACCAGAAAAACCCTGAAGTTCACATCAGATTAAAAAATAACCAAGAAATTCATTGAGAAAATTTAGCAAATGACTTCTTCCATTCCAAGAAGTCAGCTGGCAGGGGGTGGGAAATGCCAACAAAGCCAAAGCCAATGCAAGACAGATACCCATTAGCACCAGAGATGGCAAGAACAGGGGTAACTAGCAAGGCTTTGTGAGAAGAGGCAGCAAGAGAGAGGACTCTCCTAAGAATCCTGACAGTAAGTCAGAAAGCTGAAGTGGGTAGCGATTGACACAGTACATCAGTGCTTAGAATGTTTTCTAGCTTAAACCGAGGAATCATGAGGTCCCTAACACCATATCCTAAGATATCAGAGAATGCTCTGAAGATCCAGAGTCTTGAATCTCAAAGATCCAGGATATGGAGGGGAGGTATAAATCCTAGAAGGTAGAGATTATCATAGGAACTGAGGGGAGCTAAGAAGAGTCTATCCCTGATTAACCAGCTTACCCAAAAGCTCAGCAGGGAGACAGAGAGGTTTGGTATTGGAACAAAGCCACAATTCAGGAAATAAATCTGGAAAGATGAGTAAACCAAAGAAAATATGATCTAGTATTAAAATTATTATAAATCTAACTCCATAACAACTATAGGCTCAAAAGAAAATATGATTTTTCCGCAAGAAATCTATAAATCCTAGAAGAAATGAAGCAAAAGATAAAAAAAAAAATGAAACAAAAGCTCTTAAGGAAAGAATTAGAAGAATAAGTAGCCTAAAAGAGAAAGTGGAAAATTTTACCAGAGAAACATAATTCCTTAAAACCAAAATACTAAATAGAAATCAACTCCATAAGATAGCAAGAAATATTAGAACAAAATAAAAAAAATTAAATACAGATTGATTTAAAATTGAAAGATGGATGACAACTGGTTCCAATCTCTGCTATCATTTGCTAGCTGTGTGGTTACTTTCCTAATCTACAAATGGGGGGTATCTACCATCTATTTAAAGCATAAGACTAAGACAGGTATTTCCAAGGAACGATACTATAAATGAGTGATAAGACAATGTGGCACTGTCATTTCACAGTTTAAGGAGACACTGCTGCAAGATGATATTAATGAGGATGATCTCATGAGAAATATGTCTTAATACTCCTACCTATTTAACTAGTTGTGAGGAAAGCACTTTGTAAAAAAAAAAATTATATGGAGAGGACGATATAAATAAGAACTATATCTTTAGGATTATAAAGCAATAGAGGTAGACAAGAACCTCAAGATCATCTATCTAATCTAATCCTTCCACCATTTTGCAGATGAGAAACCAGAGTTCCAGAATAGAAAAGTGCCTTTCCAAAATCAAAAGGTGATTAGAGATTAGATTAACAGACATATAATTCAAGTACACGTGCTTTGACATCAAGGAATGATTTCTTGAGTACCTATTATATATTGAGGGTATGAGACAACAACAATCCAGCCAAAAATTGTAAGTAGAAAAGTAGAAGGATACATATCTGGCAATATTTATGCAGATGAGTTTCCTGAAAGGAAAGTATGGCCAGAAGGAAAAGGGGTAGCAACAAGTCTTAAAGGAAGATTAAGCAAAGGTTGACAAAGAGAAAGAAAATAATGATGTGAAGAACCCTTTTAATTCTCCTTTTGGCTTCTGGATTATAATAATCACAACAGCAGCTAGTATTTTTATAATGCTTTAAGATTTACAAAGCATTTTTTTCTCATTGGAGCCTCACAACCATCAGTGATGTAGCTGCTATTATTTGCCTCCAGAGTACAAATCCGGAGGCAGCAAGCAGAGCAATGGATAGAATACTAAGCCTAGACACTCAAGTTCAAATCCAGCCTCGGATACTCTCTAGCTGTGTGAACCTGGGAAAGCCACTTCTGTTTGCCTCAATTTCCTCAACTGTAAAATAATGGGATTAATAATAATACATACCTTTCAGGGTTGTTATGAGGGGAAAAGTGACAAAATAGTTGTCAAGCCCTTAGCATTGTGTCTAACACGTCACTGGTACTATATAAATGCTTATTCCCTTCCACCTCTCCTTCCTTCACAAATGAGAAGTTGAAATTAGAAGGAAAAATGATTTACTTTAGGGTCACACAGCAATCAAGTATCTAAGGAAGAATCTGAATTCCAGATCAGCCCTCTATTCATTTAACCACTTAGAAGCTTCTTAGAGCTCGGGAGCACTTAGTATGGGGAATCAAAGACAAATTACAACTCCAGAAGACAAAAAGCCCACATTTGTCTATTGTCTCACTTTAAATTCAAATGCTCAAGGTGAATCTTTCCCTTAAAACTTGCCTCTCCTCCAGATCTCCTCATTTTTATTCATTATCTTCCCAGGCATTAAGATTTATTTTGGATCATCTTGACAACTTCCATTCCTCTCACACCAAACATTTACCAAATCCTGTCAATTCTACCTCCACAATATTTATTTCCAGTCCCTCCTTTTCACTTAATTGCCTACTCTATTACAAATTATGATCTCTCCTTACACTACTATAATAGCTTTCTAGTAGTCTCTATATCTAGCTATACTTTCTCCAATCAGTTCTTCATACAGTTGCTGAGTTATTTTCCAATGCCCAAGTCTCATCATCTCATTTCTTATTGTTGTCATCACAATTATTGATGTTATTTCCAATTGTGTCTGACTCCTTATGACATGATTTGGAGTTTTCTTGGCAAAGATATTGAAGTGTTTGCCAATTCCTTCTCCACCTCATTATACATGAGGAAACACAAGCACTCATGTCATTAAAAATCTTCAGTGGCTCCTCATTGCTCATGGGGTGAAATTCAAATTCTTTATTCTGGAATTCCCTCTCACCCTCTTCTTAACAAAACTCAAAATTGTTCAACTTTACCAAATTCACCCTTATTTTCACCATCTGATATGGCTAATAAAACAGGTATAATATAAGAATGTCACAAAGTACTATCAGCTATAAAACATTCTTGCGAATAATTTATGTATTTTTGTTTTATTAGTAAATTAGCCAATCCTTTCCTTTTACTGGAAAGAGAGGCAAAAGTAGATGGATTGTCAAATCAGAGTAAATTCAGTAAAATATATTTAGGGTAGAGCAAAGAAGACAGTTTGTGGGCAGTAAAGAAGGGATTTTTACTCATTTACTACAAGCTTCTCTCAACTGTAGGTGAATCTATTATTATGAGCATTGTTTTACATCAGTTTTATCTTAATATTATTGGACCTTCAATCACTTTCTTATAATTCTTGTAATCATACAATTACTCTGCCTTTACTATAGCCCCTAGTCACGACTGGCAATTAATTGGCTTACTTTTTTATATTAGAGTTTATTTACATTTTTCAATTCTATTAATTTAAAAAAAGACAGGCAGAAACAGATGACTATACAGACCTCTTATTGTTATTTTTAATATTTCACTCTGGCAGTCAACCAGGCTAACAAAATGATCCATGAATAAGAAATAATCTATAGCACTTCTGTGCTATATTTGTGATCCAAATATTACAAGTTCAATGGGACAAAATAAATAAAGCCGGAGATTTATATAAATCAGAGGTTAGAGAGAACACATCCACCAAGTAAAATAGAAAACTGAAACAACCATTTGGATAATTTGCCTTAAATATCTGAAATTATATTTATTTATTTATATTTCCCCTTATCTATGTCCTCATTCTCTGTTACCTTCAACCATGCCTAAATTTTCTCCCCCCTATCAATTTTTTTTAATTTATAAGTCAATAAAGGAAATTCACATTTTCCCCAAATCTATTCCTTCTTCAAACTTCCCATTTCTGTTGATGGTAGCACCTTCCATCTATTATTCTCCTCTTTTCCACTATCTTCCAGTCTTGGAGTCACTCATACACATACACACAGTTTCCAAATTTTGCCAATACCACCTATTATCTTTATAGTCTTTATATTTGGCATATATTATTGATCATTCATTTCAGTCATGTCAGACTCTTTGACCTCGTTTGGGGTTTTTTTTGGCAAAGATCCTGGAGTGGCTTGCCATTTCCCACCCCAGCTCATTTTACAGATGAGATACCAAGGCAAACAGGGTTAAGTGACTTCCCAAAGTTGCATAGGTAAGAGTCTGAGGTAAGACTTGAACTGATGATGAATCTTCCTGGTTTCAGGTTAATCACTCTATCTATTGTACCAGTTAGCTGCCATTGTCATATAGCAAATGCTTAAATCTCTATATTCATGATTTCTTAAGTTATAATCATATACTATTATATTCATAAACCAAAAGTTTTTGTTTAACCACTTCCCAGTGAAGAATATCTACTTTGTTTCTAGTTCTTTGCTATGATAACAACTTTTTAATGAATTTTTTTGGTGTATTTGAGACTCTATTCTTTTTAGCCTCCTTGGAGTATATATTTACCTACAGAATCGGGGGTTCAAATGATATGGATATTGTAGTAACTTTCTTTTTTCTTTTCTTTTTAAATTTATTTTTATTGGGTTTTTTTGTTTTATTGTCTTTAAACATTTATTTCCCTTTTTTATTAAAGCTTTTTATTTTCAAACATATGCATGAATAATTTTTTCAACAGTAACCCTTGCAAAACCTTATGTTCCAATTTTCCCCCCTTCCCTCAATCCTCTGCCCTAGATGGCAAGTAATCCAATATATGTTAAATATGGTAAAATGTTTATGTTAAATCCAATATATGTATAAATATTTATACAATTATCTTGCTGCACAAGAAAAATCAGAACGAGAAGGTAAAAATGAGAAGGGAAATAAAATGCAAGCAAACAACAACAAAAAGAATGAAAATGCTATGTTATGATCCATACTTAGTTCCCACAGTCCTCTCTCTGGGTATAGTTGGTATTCTTCATCACAAGATCATTGGAACTGGCCTGAATCATTTCATTGTTGAAAAAAGCCATGTCCATCAGAATTGATCATCATATAATCTTGTTGTTGCCATGTACAACAATCTCCTGGTTCTGCTCATTTCTCTCAGCATCAGTTCATGTGAGTCTCTCCAGGCCTCTCTGAAATCATCCTGCTGGTCATTTCTTACAAAACAATAATATTCAATAACATTCATATACCATAACTTACTCAGCCATTATTCAACTGATGGGCATCCACTCAGTTTCCAGTTTCTTGCCATGTAGTAACTTTTTTAACTTACTTTTGAGAATAGTTGGAACAATTTATATGACCACAAACAGTGCTTTAGTGTCCCTCTTTTGCCAATTTATTGCATTCTTTTTTCATTTTAATTCCCTTCATGCATTCTTTCTTCCAATGAAATCAGCCTGTAAGCTGCTTTCCATACACAGCATTATATCTCTTGCTTTTGTGCATTTGCAAAAATGGTTATTCATATCCCAAATATACTCACTACTTTTTCTGAGAATCCCCAACGCCTTTCAAAACATTCAGTGTCACCTACTAAAATGAGGCCTTCTTGATATCCTCAATTAGGACTGCCAATCTCATAAAATTACTTTCCATTTACTTGCAAAGTATCCCCAGTACACAGTAAGCTCATTGAAGGAAGAGGCTAGGCTGTTTTTGTATTCATAACAACTAGCACAGTGCCTTCCATGTACAGTTTAGCCCTTAATGTCCATTGTTTCTTTGCCTCTGCTTTCTGAGTAACAGACTTCATACCTGTCATCCAAGAACCAACCTAGTTTAACTTGGAAAGCTTTGCTCATCACCAGGTTGGTCTTAACAGTAGGGGTTCAATTCAGTTGAATTGAATTGGCTTCAGGGTGAGCACTTTTTTTGGCCAAAGCAATACTTTAAGACCATTTAAGTAGAAAAGGGACTGATCTGCATAAATAGAGAGAGGTCCTACATTTATGAAGTCACAAATCCTGAAAGCATTCAAGCAACTTAATAATTCAAGTCCAAAATATTTTTGCCCTGAGTTTTCCAAATAATGATTTCAATATTCTATTTCACTTAAAATGTGAAGACACAGCCAAAATATGTGTTGTATAACTTGCAATTTTTAAGCATGTGACCTCCAGATGTTTCCCCCATTATTACTCAGTCTTGGCTGTCTTAAGTGAATTTAATATTGCCAATAACTAGTAAATGTTAGAAGCAGCATTTGAATCTAGGTCTTCCTAATGCCAAGCCCAGCATTCTATGAACTACCAATAAGAAAGCCAAACTAGATTGTTTTTAGGGCCCCTTCTTGATCCAAAAATCTGAGTTTGAGAACCTATGAATGCAAAAGATATTTTAAAACAAAGATCTGGCAAGATTTATAGGCTAATCTAGGAGAGGGTATGGGGGAAGGGAGAGCAATTGGAACACAGACTTTTTTGCAAGGCTAATGTTGAAGAATTATCCATTGTTTTGAAAAATAAAAGCTTTAATAAAAAAAAATACACACAGACACACATACACCAGTGTGGGCAACACACATACATACACACATAAATTGACAACATTAAAAATTGCAGTCCTAATTTCAAATAATAAATATGTTCTAGAAAGAATTAATAATCACCTTAATAATTTTTTCATACTAAAAAAAAAGATTTATAGGCTATATATGTAATTCCCCTACTACCTCTCACCCCATCCAGGAAAGGATAGAGCTCCCACCCTATCAAGGTACATTGGATTCAGCCAGAAAGGAAGAATCTTGAACAGATTATGACTGTTCAAGTCGTGATCTGAGTAGCTATATCAAATCAAGTCAGGGTCCTTGTGTGAACATACAGTGAAGCTGCTGGCAGAACAAGGAAAATGCCCATAGAAATGAAGCAGCAGGTTTATTTTTCAGGCAATATTTTGCTAGCAGTATTCCTTCTTTGCTTTCCTGATTCAGTCTTATTGTTTGGAACTGGGTGGCAGTGACAGGAAGACAGAGTCTTGTTTTAGATATATTTTAGATATATTTAGATATATTAATATTTAAATGGAAGTGAGCTGTCCAAATAGAAAAGTTTATCAATCCATTGAAAAAGTGAGCCTGAAGTTAAGGAGAGAGGTTTGGACTTGAAAGGTAGATTTGGACATCTATCTTCTTCTACAAAGAGTAATAACTGAAGCCATGAACATTGAGGTACAAGGGAAAGATTGCTGGATTTGACTCACAGGAGCTGGGTTCATGTCCCTTGTATATTATTTACTAAAGTTACTCTGACTTCAGCTGTCATTGAATCTCATTAGGATTCAATTCATCCATAAAATAAATTGGACTAGATGATACAGGTCCCTTTGTGTCATAAAATCATTATCTCCAATGAAAAGAGTGTAATAGACTGAGTAACTCAGTCTAAGAATTTGTTCCTTGGTAAATATCCACATTTAGAGGAGAAAGGAGAAACTGAAATAAAATGCACCTTTTTTAAGTTACTCTAATTCTTTAATTTAACTCTTTTCAGAACCATAATTTCCTTTCCATATAACCAAGATTCATAATGTACTTACTGTGTGCAGGGCACTACAGTTGAGGAATGGGGAAACTCCAAAACCTGAATGAAGTATGTCACATCTTAACAGAATTTATAATCTACAAATAGCTAAGATACATACATATACCAATACCTCAATATATAGATGCATTATGTAAATATAACCTTCTTAGTGTAGGCTGTAAACTCAGTCACAACTCCTCATCCTATGAGATTCTTGGCCAAATCCTTCCATAAATCTTCCATGAATGATCTATCCAATGTACAGAAGGTCTTTCCATGGGTCTCAGCACTGCCCCCAGGCTGCTCAGCTGTTTTCACTTATTCTTGGTACTCAAATGGCAATATTTACCTCTAATCACACATTTGCTGAATGAATGTTTTACTCCACTTCATGAATGGGTCATGCTTAGATCATCTCCTCATTGTCTTTTGGGTCACCTATAATTTTTATTATTCAGATATGAGGATGTTTCATGATTTCATTCATATTACATCAGTACAGGAGTATTACAATTTAAAACATGGAATTTGTGTCAGAAAGTCACTTGGGATCACTGAAAGTGACATCCATTTTCTCAAATATATTCCAAATTATTGTATAAAAAGTGACACAAAATAAAAAATATTATGACACGTGAGGGGAAAAGACACGATCAACAAGAGTGAATCAGGTAAGAGTACTTCATGGAAAAAGCATCATGTGAATTATATTTTAAAAGACCAGAAGAAATTCAACAGATGAGAGAGAAGGTATTACAGGTTTTAAAATAGCATGTACCAAGACACAGACTACAGAAGGCAGTGTGTATACCAGGGCAAAGAGTGGTCCAGTTGGACTAGAAGGCAGAGTATGTGGAAAGGAGTGACATGGAACTAACTGGAAGATTTTAATTGGTATTAGATCATAGAAGATCTTGACTGCCAATTATTTTTAAAAATAATTGAAATCCACTCTAGTTTCCCCTTCAAAGAGTTGCAATTTCTTTGGGACATCCAAGTCACACATACTGGAAGACGTCTCATTTATGGGAGTCAGTTTATCAACGCTAATGTCATGGAGGTTCTGAAAGGACATATGATATATGACACAGGACTTTACTTGATTAAATACCAACAGTACTTTGGGCTAGACAAAGTATATATCATGAGTAACCTCACACAATTTATTGATACTGTGTCCATGATATCATTAATGTAGTCACTCCCTCTTTCAATTCATGTCTCATCTACTTCAATTCTTGCCAAGACCAGAAAATCCATCACCTTGGGGCCATCCCACTAGTGGTGAGCCTCTGCAAATTTATCTAGCTGGGTTCTACAGCAGCAGACACACCATCTGTTTATCAGGATTATACTGAAAGCTCTTCCAGCTTAGTAAAATCAAAAACTCCCTTAAGCACATTGATATTTCTTCGGTGCCATGTTTTTTTTTTTTTTTTTAAAGATTGCACCCTATAAATGCTTGGTAAACTAAGGTTCTGTGCAGTTAGAAGGAATTTTTGATGTGTTTTATTATTTGTATTTTTAATGCAGTATCAGTAGTTAGGTTGTTATAGTACAATGATTTGAGCGAATGAATGGACTTTAGGGGTCACTCAGAAGCAGATTATTCATCATGCAGGGCCAAGTTAGCTTATGAAACATACTGTTCTAATTCCTTCAGATAATCTTTTTTATTTAGGATTTAAAAGGCAAGTGATGAAACCACAGAGTTTGGGTGATTTTTTTTTCTGGATGATTTTTTAAAGTTTTTGTGTTGTTTTTTTAATTCTGGTTTCCAGCCAAGCTTATAAAATCATGCTGAATGCCTAGCCATCTGCCCTAGTTGCCTCAGCCAAGATAACCAAAATATTACATCAGAATGTAAACCTACTTCTTAGCCATTTAAAGGACAGAAAGTAGAAATTAAAGCAATTAATAGGATAATTATGATAATAATGAGGAAAATTATAGCTGACATTTGTAAATCATTTACTATTTATGATGTGTTTACCAACTATGAAGTCGTTAATGCAGACATTTTTACCCCCATTTTACAGTTGCAGAAACCAAGGCAGAAGGCCTTAATGATTTGATCAATTGTGGAAATATGTATAGAAGAATTGTATATGTTTAACATATATTAGATTACTTGCCATCTAGGGGAGAGGGGGGAGGAAGGGAGGGAAAATCTGGAACTCAAGGTTTTGCAAGAATGAATGTTGAAAATTATCTATGTATATGTTTTGAAAATAAAAAACTTAAATAACAAAAATTATTTGACCAAGATCACACAGATAACAAGTCCCTTTTTTATTTACCAGTGAGAAAACTGATGATTCTTATACCTGATGTAAAGATGATTAAGTATTATCAGCAAGGGAGCCTTGTGAATCAAACAACTTGTCCCTTCCCCTTGTGCACAGTGAGGATTGAGGAAAAAGAAGCCATGACACATTGAGTCAGGAGTTGGTGGAACAAGCCTATATCTGCTCCACTAGCTACACAGGATGACATACCAAAAAAAAAAAAAAAAAAAAAGAGAGAGAGAGAGAGAATTCCACATTGATATCCCAAATTCCAGGTTATTTTGAAAAGCACTCATATGAGCTTGGACTGAGATCCTGCTCAAACTTCTCTTTCCATTACCCTGTAAAAGAATAATTCAGTGTCCTTGGTGTTCTATACTTTGGGATCCAAATAGCACAAGATCCCAAGTTCTGGAATCACAAAGACAAACTTGGAAAACCTTCAGGTGCTTTAGACGATAAAGGTCCTCTTTCAGATTCTGGAGTGCTCCTGATCTGAAAGTCTTACAAAAAATTAATGGAACACCCTATGCAGTAAAATAGTACCCAAAAGACTCCAATTTTGTCTAAACATCAGAGATGTTCTGAAACTAGCCTGCTGAGAATTTCTGAGGAAAAGGTGGGCTCACTGAAATTGTCTCCTACCCAAACCGAATGCCAAAGTTAGCCACCTGTGTTTCTGGATTGCCTTAGAATTTAGAATATGGCATAGAAATAGATGAACCTACATAACTTTAAAAAAAAAAAAAAGGATGCTGGGCCAAAAGATAATATAGCTATTACAAACTAACAATCTCAGAAAGGTAAAAGCATGATCTACACATATTGGTCCTGCTTGGCCTGAGACAGGATATCGGAGTTCAGTCATTTTCAATTGTGTCTGACTCTGTGATTCCATTAGAGGTTTTCTTGGCAAAGATACTGGAGTGATTTGCCATCTCCTTTTCCAGATCACTTTACAAATGAGAAAAGTTGAGGCAGAAAGGATTAAGTGACATTCTCAGGGTCACACAACTAGTAAGTGTTTGAAGGTGGGTTTGAACTCAGGATTTCTTGAGTCCAGGTTCGGTGCCATACCCCTTGAGACAAGATGTTTCAGTGCAAAGAATCTGACTTGAGAGCCAGAAGAGCTGAGTTTAAATCCCCATTTAACTACTGTGGACTTGTACAAATCATTTATCTTCTCTGGGTTTCATCTCGAGGGTCTCTTCCCAGCTCTAAGTCTAAGATCCAAAGAAAATGTAGTATAATGGAAAAAATGCTGGTCTTGGAGGCCAAAAAGTTATGGCTTCAAAAATCATCTTTACCAGTTCTTCCTAGATGAATGACAACATCCTTGACAAGTCATTCATTTAAGTTCCCTGAAACCCATCTCAGTAAAAATGGAAGAAATAATACCTGCAAGAATTCCCACAGTATTTTTTGTCTGACTTCACTTTCAAGGGAAGCAAAGTGTGAAATGAATCTGGTAAAAGTGAATGCCTTATAAATGTCACTGGTACTATTACCATCCCTACTAGAGGCATTGGTATAAATACTCTCAGACTCCCATACAGTCTTCTTTGCTGGAATTGTTCATGTGCTCCCTTTTTACCCAGGACTCTTAGAATACCCAGTTTCTTTCAGAGGGCATTCAGCTCAAATGCCACTTCTCATATGAAGTCTTTCCTGATAACTTCATCATGTTAATTTGTATATCCTCACTTGTGTACAATTTTTTTCTTCCCTGATACAATGCAAGCTTCTTGAAGGGGAAGACCATTTCATTAGCCTTTATATCATTTATATCATTAATACCTTAGCACAATATCTGGCACGTAGAAGACATTTAATAAATTATTGCTGATTGAACTGTTTGCCCATAAAATAGTTTGAGTTCTTTAATTTTTAAAGAATGTGTATGCAATCCCTAAACCTGATTAATCTCAGTCCCTAAACTAGGCCTTTAATTTTTTTTTCTCTCACAACTCTTTTTGTCTGAGAAATTTTTATCTGACTTCAGGTAGTTATATAGAGATATATAAAATAGGTATATAAATCAAACATTTATTAATAATAAATCATAGAGAAATTTATTTTAAAACATTTTTGATATACATGTAATTTTACCATTTATTAAAAATGAAAGAAAATTTGCATATTAATGAGACTTGTTTATTTTTACATAAAGAATTAAATCTTGGCAGAATACTTGATATCTTAAACTGGTGCCAAATTTTTTGAGACCCCAATATTCAATTATACAACCCCATATAGAGTTGTGATCCATAGTTGAAAAAGCAGTACTCTAAATTATCACAAAAAGTACCTCATCTCCCCTATCTAGTTTCTCGTTTCCTTTTCCTTAGTTCCATATCTAATCACTTTATGATTAATACTCTATTCTCACTAGTTTAGGAAACTAAACATAGAGTGCCTATGGGGAAATCTGTAAAACTTGAATTGCTACAATACTTTGTATAATGTGTGATCTCTACAATTTTCTGAATCTTCTCTTATGTCTATAAGAATATATTGTTGCTGTTTGTAGCACCCCTTTTTGTAGTGTCAAGAAACCATAAACTGAGTGGATGCCCATCAGTTGGAGAATGGCTGAATAAGTTATGATATATGAATGTTATGGAATGTTATTGTTCTATAAGAAACGAACAGTAGGATGATTTCAGAGAGGTCTGGGGAGACTTGCATGAACTGATGCTAAGTGAAATGAGCAGAACCAGGAGATCATTGTACACAGCAACAGCAAGATTATGACGTGATCAATTCTTTCCAATAATGAGAAGATTCAGATCAGTTCCAATGGTCTTGTGATGGAGAAAGGCATCTGCGCTCAGAGAGGGGACTGGGGAGACTGATCGTGGATCACAACATAATATTTTCATTTTTTGTTGTTTTTCCTTGCATTTTGTTTTTTCTCACTTTTTTTCCCTTTTTGATCTGATTTTTCTTGTACAGCATAATTGTAGGTATATATATATAGAAGAAATGCACATGTATAATATATATTGGATTATCTGCTATGTAAGGGAGGGGGTGGGAGGAAGGGAGGAAAAAATTTTGAAACACAAGATTTTACAATGGTGAATGCTGAAAATTATCTATGCATGTATTTGGAAAATAAAAACCTTTAATAAAAATTTTTAAAAGAATATATTTTTGCTTCTTATAATTTATAACTGCAAGTGAATCCCTAAAAAGGAGGGACCATTTCTTTTTTTTTAATTTTTCCATAATATTTTTTTTATTATTTTTTTTACTTCTGTAATTTTTTAATGGATTTTTTTCCTTTTGATTCTTTTTTTTAAATAACTTTTTATTGCCAAAACCCATGCCAGGGTAATTTTCTACAACATTATCCCTTGTACTCACTTCTGTTCCGATTTTTTCCCTTCTTCCCTCCACTCCCTCCCCCAGATGACAAGCAGTCCTATACATGTTAAAAAGGTTACAGTATATCTTAGATACAATATATGTGTGCAGAACTGAACAGTTCTCTTGTTGCTCAGGGAGAATTGGATTCAGAATGTATAAATAACCCGGGAGGAAAAACAAAAATGCAAACAGTTTACATTCATTTTCTAGTGTTCTTTCTTTGGGTGTAGCTGCTTCTGTCCATCCTTGATCAATTGAAACTGAGTTAGATCTTCTCTTTGTTGAAGAAATCCATTTCCATCAGAATACATCCTCATACAGTATCACTGTTGAGGTATATAATGATCTGGTTCTTCTCATTTCACTCAGCATCAGTTCCTGTAAGTCTCACCAAGCCTCTCTGTATTCCTCCTGCTGGTCATTTCTTACAGAACAATAATATTCCATAACATTCATATACCACAATTTACTCAACCATTCTCCAATTGATGGGCATCCATTCATTTTCCAGCTTCTAGCCACTACAAACAGGGCTGCCACAAACATTTTAGCACATACAGGTCCCTTTCCCTTCTTTAGTGTCTCTTTGGAATATAAGCCCAGTAGAAACACTGTTGGATCAAAGGGTATGTACAGTTTGATAACTTTTTGAGCATAGTTCCAAATTGCTCTCCAGAATGGCTGGATAGATTCACAATTCCACCAACAATGTATCAGTGTCCCTGTTTCCCACATCCCTTCCAACATTCCCCATTATCTTTCCCTGTCATTCTAGCCAATCTGACAAGTGTGTAGTGGTATCTCAGAGTTGTCTTAATCTGCATTTCTCTGATTAATAATGACTTGGAGCATATTTTCATATGGCTAGAAATAGTTTTAATTTCTTCGTCTGAGAATTGTTTGTTCATATCCTTTGACCATTTATCAATTGGAAAATGGCTTGATTTCTTATAAATTAGAGTCAATTTTCTATATATTTTGGAAATGAGGCCTTTATCAGAACCTTTGACTGTAAAAATGTTTTCCCAGTGTATTGTTTCCCTTCTAATCTTGACTGCATTAGTTTTGTTTGTACAAAAACTTTTCAATTTGATATAATCAAAATTTTCTATTTTGTAGTCAATAGTGATCTCTAGTTCTTCTTTGGTCATAAATTCCTTCCTCTTCCACAGGTCTGAGAGGTAAACTGTCCTATGCTTTCCCAATTTATTTATAATCTCATTCTTTATGCCTAGATCATGAACCCATTTTTACCTTATCTTGGCGTACGGTGTTAAGTGTGGGTCAATGAGGAGGGACCATTTCTAACACATATTAGAGGTGGAAGTTTAGCTATACAAGAAAGAAGAAAAAAAGAAAAGTAGAAAAACTATTTTCAGAACTGCTAAATCATCATTCAATCTGAATACAAATTTGGACAGAGACCCAGTGCTGGTTTCAACCAGATTGAGGAGGGAGACAAAAAATTTCTCTTTCATCAGTCTCTTTTGGATGTGAAAGCCTTTTCCATGGATTTCCTTTACCCTTCCTGAATGAATACTTGATTTACCACATAATCCTTCTTTTAGAAAGCATTAAAATGAAGGTAAAAATGAAATAGAAGAAAATGATCAAATTTCCTCTTGATTTTTAAATTCCTAAAACTCAAAAGGCCCTAATGGCAACTGATACAACACATGACCTGAACTAAGGTCTGGTGATGGAAAGCTTACAAAGCATATTGGAAAGAAGAAGCATATTCTATGCCCTCTTTTCCTCTAATTACCTATGGATCCCACTAGACAAGCTGTTCCTGAACTGAGGTTTGAGTTAATAGCCCAATATGTCCATGTAAGATGTGGTTTAGACATTACAGAGCTCTTTTATACAGATTAATGTATTATGTGTTCCCTTCATAGAAGGGGATAAAACTGACTTCTTCTGCCCAAGTAAGAAGGAAAAAGCTTTGTAACCCTTAAAACACTATATGAA
Source organism: Sarcophilus harrisii (assembly GCF_902635505.1). Lineage (NCBI taxonomy): Eukaryota > Metazoa > Chordata > Mammalia > Dasyuromorphia > Dasyuridae > Sarcophilus > Sarcophilus harrisii. The sequence goes on from NC_045426.1 coordinate 103,367,362, forward strand.
TAAGAATTATTATAATAAAATTTAAAATAAATGAAAAAATTACTTTCATTGATGCCTAAGATTTTTAAACTAATTGTAATAAGTTTAGGTAGCTATCTATTGTCTATGCTAATGGAGAATAGAAAAGAAGAGTAAAGAAAATAGGCCCAATCCCAAAATATAGAGTGTTTTTAAGCTCTTCCCTTCTACTCCCTTCCCGCCACCACCCCTTTTTATATCAAAGATACTAACAAATAAAAGACAGACAAAATTTGAATAATAAATCATTTTTCCTTTCACTTTTTAATGAACTGGTAAATGTCTAAAGACTGTGCTACAAATTGTGAACTGATCCAATAATCTGTAAAGCAATTTGGAACTATGCCCAAAGGGCTATCAAACTGTGTATACCCTTTGATCCAGCAGTGTCTCCACTGGAGGTATTCCTAAGAAATCATAACAAAGGGAAAAGGACTCATGTGGAAGCCCTTTTTGTGATGGCAATGAACTGGAAACTGAGTGGATGCCCATCAATTGGAGAATGGCTGAATAAATTATGGCATATGAATGTTATGGAATATTATTGTTCTATAAGAAACGACCAGCAGGATGATTTCAGAGAAGCCTAGAGAGACTTTCATGAACTGTTGCTAAGTGAAATGAGCATAATCAGGATATCATTATACATAGCAATAACAAGATTATGATGATCAATTTTGATTGATGTGGCTCTTTTCAACAATGAATGATTTAGACCAGTTCCAATGATCTTGTGATGAAGATGCCATCTGCACCCAAAGAAAAAGGATGATTGGGAACTGAGTGTGGATTACTACATAATATTTTCACTCCTTTTGTTATTGTTTGCTTGCATTTCATTTTCTTTCTCATTTTTTTTCCTTTTTGATTTGATTTTTCTTGTACAACAAGATAATTGTGTAAATATGTACACATATATCTGGGGGGGGGTGGGTGGAAGAGGGAAAAATTGGAACACAAGATTTTGCAAGGGTTAATATTGGAAAAATTATCCATGTATATGTTTTGAAAATAAAAAGCTTTAATTAATTAATAAATAATTTAATTTAATTTTAAAAAAATTTTAAATTTTAAAAAACACTATGCCACAATCATAAGAAAGAAGAAAGAGGATATTTGTGTGGATAATTCATAATAACCTTGAAAAATAAAAACTTAGAAATTTGTGGAACTCAGAAACAAAAGGAATCTTAAGTACCATGCAGTTCAAATTTCCTGGACAGGGCGAGAACTAGGATTTCTGATTCTAAATTCAGTGTGATATTGACTATACCATTAATAACTAGCTAGTTGCCTGCCATTGCTTCATCAAAAAAAAAAAAAAAAAGCACTGTTCCTTTTTCTGTTAAGAAATAATAGTTTCATATTATGTTGCAGAGAAACAGAATCCTTTGGTAAATCAGCATTCCCCAAAATACAAACCTATCACAAAAAATTCTGACTTTGGTATGGGACAGATGGAAATTAAGTTCGGCAGGATCTTTCTCTGGCCAAGTTTTTAAAAATATCTACAACAAACAATTAGAAGTAGCACCAATGGCTTGAATTTTCCCTTCCTACTGGAGTGAAAGGCAGCTGTCATCTTTCAGGAAAAATGGGTCACTCATACATAAAGTATTTCTGACATCATGAAATCATCATGTTTCTCTGACTAAGTTGCATTCCGTGACTAAGCTTTCAAATATTTTCATCCATTTTTTTTTTTTTACAGAGACAGCCAAAATGAGAATTTTCATTGTGTTTGATGGACAATAAAAATAATAATAAATTTGTTGTTTTCATAGGATTCCAGGAAGGACCTTGGAAATTATATAACAACATCTTTTTATACATAGGGAAACTGAGATAAAAAGAGAAGAAATCATTTGCTCAAGGTCCCACACAAGTAGTAAGTAGCAAAGATGGGTTTGGTCCTCTTCCCATTTTTTCTGATCCACATTGCTCTCATATAGCAGCCCTCTGATTTTACAATAAGTCAGATAATAGGATGATTAATTTAACTGGCATTCAGGAAAATTAAGGTGAACTCCATCTCTAGCATTGTCCTAGTAAACTAGATGTCAGGAAAAGTTTCACAATGATCAATTATCCAAAAAGTGGAATATGCCATTGGTCCAGGAACTAGTGGGATCCCCAAATCACTACAGATTTTTAAGCAAAGAAGAGATGACCCTTTATAACTTAAAACAATCATGGAGATTCTTTTCTTAGGTTTTATTTTGTATTACAAGGCCACTGAGACCTTTCCCAACTCTAAAATCCTGTGAGTTACCATTGTCCTGAATTAAAATGTCACCAGGATAAAGCTGGGTGGGATGAAGGGGCAGAAGGTCTAAAACCTAGAGGTCAGCATATGAACACTTTTCAGAAGGGAGATAAAGGACAAAAAAGGCTGGCCAAAAAAAAAAAAAAAATGAGGTTGTTAGAAATTACCAGACAAGTGTCACAATTCTGTGGAAGGTCAAGCCACTCTTCATAGAAAATCATTTTCCTCACACAAATAATGTTTTCATTGTGTTCCAATTTTGCCCAGAACCGGAAGGCTCTGACACAGATTTCCACTTTCCACTCAGCCAGTTTAAACCAGCACAACATGAAACAACCCAGACAATTTCCTGACATAAGGGCTTTATCTGATTTTGTATTTCCTCTAAGGTGGGTAGGGGAGATTTGAGAGGGAGGGGGAAGAGGCTGCCTAACACACTTTCATTAAATCCCTGCTGCTCCCAAAGCTCAGATTTTGTGCTTTTTTTTTTTTTTTTTTTTTTTTTTTGAGACCAGAATAGTTAATGTATTTATACTATGACACTTAAAATTTGCAATGGGGATGGCTAGGGAAGGGAGAATATTTCTGATTTATCAAGAGATGGTACAGTACAATGGAATCAGGAAGATTACAGTTCAAATCTTAGCTCGAACATTCGCTACATCTGTGCCCCTAGAAAAAATGTTTAACCTCTGTCTTAATTTCTTTATCTGTAAAATAAAAATTGAACCCAATAGTCTCCATGTTCCCTTCCACTTTTACATCTAGCATCCTATAAGAAATCTTTATTACAACCAGGTGAACAACATCCAAAGAAGAAAAAGAAACACTGAGTCCTAGAAAAATATATTGAGAAACCAGGTCCCTAACGTAGAAAATGAAAATAAATGTCATTTTACCAAGGATTTCCCTCAAGCAGGGCAATTGAAGTTAGTTTCCCCCATCAAAGTGAGAGTTAAAATAGCAAAATTTCAACATAAAATAATTTAGGAAGACGCTATAAAATGGTCAATATGTCCAGAATAAATGGTGTGACAGTCCCACTATGCTCTGCCCTGAAAATGGGATATGTTTGAGGGCTACGTTTGATGAAAGATATGGACTTGGGACCCACATATCTAAAATAATATAGACAAAATGGCAAAGAGAAGGGAGACCAGGTCATATAAGGATTAGATGAAGCAAAACTGTTTACTCCAAAGAGAAGCTTCTAAATCTAACTACTAAACATACTAAAAGAGTCCTTAAAGATAATCAAATTTGCTTCTGAATAAAAATGGAAAATGAGATTCAAAAAGGAAATACTTTGCCTGTGGGCATATGTCTAGTCAATGGCATTGAACCTCTATCTCCAAACTCCAAAGGTAGAGGGGAAGTAGGCTGTTGAGAAATAGAAAGGAAATAATCATTCATAAGCTACCATGTACCATTTCTTGTGCTAAATGCTATACAAAGAGTATCTCATTTTAAACTCAAAACAACCTAATAAGTAGGTGCTATTATTATCCACATTTTATAATTGAGAAAGTTCAGACAGAAAAAGGTTGTTTTAGAGTTAAACAGCTAGTAAATGTACAGAGCTGAATTTGAACTCAAGGTTTTCATGATTCCAATGTTACCATCTTGCCTCCTATAATTAAGAAAATTGGATTAGATGCCCACTGAAGTCACTTTTACTTCTAGATCTATGATCCTAAGTTTCAGAAGAGTACATGATATCTATCTTTAAGTATATATTTATGGGAAAGGGGATTAGATTTGTCTTTCTTGGCCCCAGAAAGCAAAGGTAGAAGCAAGAACTAAAAACTATAGAGAAAAAAAAAAACTTAACAATTTGAGCTGTCCAAGAATGCAAAGGGCTACCTCTGGAGGTCATGGATTTCCTCCCCCTCACCACAGGTTATCAAGCAGACATTGAAAGATCATTTCTCAGGTATATTAAAACTGAGCTTCTTACTTAACTTATAGCTGAACTGGATAATCTTCAAAGCCTTCCCAACCTTGCAATTTTATGATTCAGTCTCCAATTTTGTTATCATTCATTTAATATAACAGTACTATTCACTAAATGCAGGAATTTAGTATTTTTGTAGTAAATTTATTTTTAATACACATTGCTTTATGAATCATGTTGGGAAAAATCAGAGCAAAAGGGAAAAACCATGGAAAAAGGAAAAAAAAAACAGAAAAAAGAAAGTGAACATAACATGTATTGATTCACATTCAGTTTCCTTAGTTCTTTTTCTGAATACAGATGGCATTTTCTCTCCAAAGTCTATTGGGATTGCTTTGGATCACTGAACCATTAAGAAAAACCAATTCTTTCATAGTTGATTATCGATATTCTTTCTGTCATTGTATAAAATGTACTCCTAGTTCTGCTGGTTTCACTCACCATCAGTTAGTGTAAATCTTTCCAGGATGATTCTGGAATCATCTGAAATCAGCTTATTCATCATTTTGTATAAACAATAATATTCCATGACTTTCATATACCACAACCAATTCAGCCAATCTCCATTTGATGGACATCTACTCATTTTCCAATTCTTGCCACCACAAAAAGAGCTACTACAAACATTTTTGCACATATGGGTCCTATTATGATTTCCTTGGGATACAGACCCAGTAATGGCACTGCTGGGTCAAAAGGCATGCACAGTTTTATAGTTCTTTGGGCATAGTTCCATATTGCTCTTTAGAATGTATGGATCATTTCACAACTCCACCAACAATGTATTAGTATTCCAGTTTTCCCATATCCCCTCCAACAATTATCATTCTCTTTTCCTGTCATCTTAGCCAATATGAGAGGTGTGAGGTGGTACTTCAGAGTTGTCTTAATTTGCATTTCTCTAATCAATACTGATTTCAAACATTTTTTCAAATAATATGTAAAGCTTTAACTTAGTAATCTGAAAATTGTCTTCATATCCTTTGACTATCAATTGGGAAATGACTTACAATCTTATAAATTTGACACAGTTCTTTATATATTTTAGAAATGAGACTTTTATTAGAAACACTAGCTGTAATGATTTTTTCCCAGCTTTATATTTCCCTTTTAATCTTGTTTCTGTTGGTTTTGTTTGTTCAAAAACTTTTTACTTAACATAATCAAAGTTGTCCATTTTGCCTTTCATAATGTTCTCTAGTTTTTTGCTCATAAATTCCTCCCTTCTCCACAGATCTGATAAGTAAATTATCCCTTGTTCTCCTAATTTGTTTATGGTATCATCCTTTATGCTCAAATCATGAACCAATTTTGACCTTATTTTGGTATGGGGTGTGAGATAAAAGGCTATGCCAAGTTTCTGACATATTATTTTCCAGTTTTCTCAGCAATTTTTTGTTTAGTAGTAAGTTCTTATTCCAGAAGCTGGGTTTGGAGGTTTATCAAATATTAGATTACTATTAATGATTATTAAGTTGTATATATCTAATCTCTTCCACTAATCTACCACACTATTTCTTAGCCAGTACCAAATGGTTTTGATAGCTGCTGCTTTATAATATAGTTTTAAGTTTGGTACTGCTAAGCCACCATTTTTTTTTTTCATTAACTCCCTTGATATTCTTGACCTTTTGTTCTTCCAGATGGATTCTGTTATTTTTTTTCTAGCTCTATAAAATAATTTTTGGCAGTTTGATTGGTATGACACTAAATGAGTAGATCAATTTAGTCAGAGTTGTTATTTTTGTTACGTTAGCTCAACCTACCCATGAGCAATTGACATTTTTCCAATTGTTTAGATCTCTCTTTATTTGTGTGAGAAGTATTTTGTAATTGTGTCTATACAGTTCTTAGGTTTGTCTTTACAGATAGACTCCCAAGTATTTTATTTCGTCTACAGTTATTTTAAATGGAATTTCTCTCTTGTTGATGAGCTTTATCAGTAATATATAGGAAGGCTAATGATTTGCGTGGATTTATTTTATATCCTATGAAGAAATTTCATATTAATTTTACCAGAAATGGAAAAAAAATTGTAGGGGCTTTTTCCTAGCTCCTAGGAATTTCCCTATTAAATTAAATTCTCTATTAATAAGAAATTCTAATATCATTATAAAAATGCCTAGAAATATTAAAGTCTTCATATCTATGGGGTCATACTTTACTACTGATTGTTTTTCCTTTCAAAAGTCACAGAATCAAATGAAGATCCTTCCTACGCCACTGATCTATCAGGGAGCTATTTCCATTTTGATTTTCATAAATGATCTAGAGTCTAATACATTTTGCTGATAATTTAGCAGGTAAAAATATATAGATTTGGAAAATATATGGAAGGAATGAAAAACATATCTAGGATCTAAAATTATTAAATAATAAAACCTTCAGAGAACAGACTGCTGCAGGGAAGGGGAGGAAGAAGGAAACTGTATGTTTTCTTGCCAAAAATAAAGGTATTGTTTTTGTTTACTGAAACAAAATATTTTGTCATTTTAATTTTCAGCAACATCAAGCTAGATGTTTTATGAAAGCAGGCATAATTTTCCCATTCTGGACAAGGTAGAGTAAATGCTACTGGGAGACACAGTTTTCTTTTCAAGACAGAATAGTTGAAAATTAAGCAGTTAATCTTATCATGGAAAGTAAAAGGAAAGGTCAGACAAAAAAAATTCATATAAAAATATTCAAAGCAGTAATTTTTGCTTTTATTGGTGTCTTAATGATATTTAATACTGGGAAGAAAAGGGAGGGGTTAATCAAGTAGTGCCATAAAAACAATAAATATAAGAAATTTAGAAAAATTTCAATTGCTGCAGTTAAAAAAAATAACCACAAGTAAAGTATAGACAGTGTAAATGATAATTTTGAAAAGCAACTGAACTGAGATTAAAAGGAATGACTAACTTTGAGCCCAAGAACCGATGCTGATATACACCTCTGTCTTCTTTGTAGAAGGGGAAAAAAGAATGAATGCCAAAAGTATTGCAAACACTGACAAATATGGTTACTGTGTCCATTGGTTTTCTTGGCAGCTACTTTTTACAATGGAAAGTAGATAATTTGAGGGCTAGAAAATGACCATGATTTCAAAAGGGGAAGACATCATAAAACTTTAAAATAATGAGAGAAAATAAAAGGAAAGAACATTTTAATAGGGAAATTTTAAAAATTAACACCATTGTAACCACCTAAAATATACATTTGCATTATTTGGTGCAAAAGATAGATTTATTTGTATTCACTCTACAGATAAAATTGGTCATCATGAGAAAACAAAAAACTGTTTTACCCTTATCAAGTCTGAAAAAAAAGTTACATCTCCTAGCATTCAAAACAAAATTTGTCACAAGTAAAAAACATCTTTCCCCTCACACTCTTTCATCAAACATTTTAATGGGGCGTCAGCCAGAGTGAGAATCCTGCTGTTTGCTGTTAAGCAAAAACTATATATAGGAACTTATCCTCAGATGAAAGTTGGTGAGAAATGCACATACTGGTAGAAAAAAAGCACTTAATCATTAACTCATTCAGTACACCCTTCTGAAAATGAGCTCTCAGAAGTTCATTTTCCTAATGAGAGGCTAGAACTCAGGACACATTAGATTTCTGAGTGAGTACTCATTGTATCATTTTCCATATTCATATGTTTATGCATGTTCTTATTCTAATAATAATAAGTTCAGAGTGAAAAGAGGGCTATCTGTGGAATCTGAATCTATCCTCAAACCCTAATTCTGAAACTTTCCAATTGAGTGATCCTGGATAAATCAAGGAACCAGTCTAAACTACCATTTTAAGTGGGATCCTCCAACTATCTCACAGGGAATCATAAGGAAAGTGCTTTGCAAACCAAATTATACTAGAAATGGGTGTTATTTTCACTCATCTCCTAATCAACCTGTCCCAGGTTTTCTAATCCTCTTTCAGTTTTAATATATTCTACTGCGGCTGTTCTCTCTCGGCTGCTCTTTGCAGCCATGACTTTGGAGAACGTGGTTATTGCTGGGTACAACTAACAGGTCCAACCACCTGCAAGAATGTCAATGTAGACAGAAAGGAGATTTATTATATTTTGTCCTTTTCACCCAGTTGCAGGCTGCTACCATTAAGGAGATAGCAATTGTCAAATAATTGGCACCAGGCAGAATGAACATCATTAAAGGAGGTATATTAGAATATAATTAATATATTAGAAAGAATATGAGATCAACTAAACTCAGACCTAAGTTCAAATGCCAGCTCTAATACATTGTACACAGTAACAGCAATATTTTTGCAAGGATCAACAACAATAGATTTAGCTCTTCTCAGCAATACAATGATCCAAAACAATTCCAAAAGACTTACAATGGAAAATGCTATCCACATTGAGAGACAGAATTTTGGAGTCTAAATGCAAATCAAAACAAACTATTTTCAATGGGGTGGGTTTTCTCTTTTGTTATAATTCTTCTTTGACCGCATGACTAATGTGGTAATATAATTAATATAATTGTTCAAGTATAACCTATATCAGATTGTTTGCTATCTTGGGAAGGAGAGAGAGAAAAGGGAAGGGAGGAAGAAAAATTTGAAACTCAAAAATCTTACAAAGATGAATGTTGAAAACCATCTTTACATGTAATTGGAAAAAAATACTATTAAATGGGGGGGGAGGGGTTGATGAAAAGTAAGAGAGACAGACTCTTCTCTGAAGGCTTACTGACTAATGGAGGAGGAAACATGCAAAAACTCTCTCTTCTACCAACTATCTTTTATCTATTTATGCATTAAAAACCTTCACATTTTAACTTGTCTGTACTTCAGCTGCCTTGTCTATGAAATAAATATCTTCCCATGAAGTAGACTTTTTGCCTACAGTTGAACTGGGCTCTGTAAATCCCACAAACAAAAAGTAAAGTGTCTGTTGGCCTCAATTGTAGGCTGAGCAGGAAACTAGAGGGTGGGTGATCAAGAAGACCTGGGCTGAAATTCAGCTTCAGAAACTCACTTTGTAATTCTGAACAAGTCAAACAAATCACTTAATCTCATTTGTCTCAGTTCCCTTATCTATAAAATGAACTGGAGAAGAAAATTGCAAACCACTCCAGTATCTTTGCCAACAAAACCGCAAAAGGGGCATGAAGAGTTGGAACACAACTGAAAAATGATTAAACATCAAGAACCTGAAAACCACTGAAATCCTGCAATTTTTCAGGAAACATAATCAGCCTGTCTCAACCACTTCAGATGGGCAACTCAGACATTCATGGAATTACCCAAAGCAACCAAAACTAAGTCCAGTGCAGAAGCAACCAGGGAAAAATAATAAGGAATTAGAGGTAAACATAGATTACAATACAGAGGGATTTAAGTAGTCGATCATATATTTCATTCTTCTATCTATTCATCCAGCAATAGTAATTGAAACCTAGTGTTTGCAAAGTATAATGAGGAATACAAAGTTGTGCTTACTGAGCATGTATACCTGCATAACAAATACAGCTAAAAATAATTGTCAGATTCTGAGTTGTCTTCTCCATTGTTTCAAGAATCAAAGGGTGATCTTATATTCCAAATGTTGGTATTTTTTTTTTTTTTTGTTATAGACAGATGATTTCATCAGTAAAGGGAATGCCATTCATCACAAAACTCCCCTAATCAATACAGTTTGCCAACTTTATAAAAGTCTTAGTGATCTTTCTGTTAGACTGACAAGTTAAGTGATTTGCTGATAGTAACAAGGTCAGCATGTGTCAGAGGTCACACTTGAATCAAGGTCTTTGGAACTCTACTCTACTATATTGCTGCTGTCACTATTAGGTAACTTCAGACTCAAATTTATCTTAGCCCTGTTCTACCTAGAGATACTTGGGAAGAATGAGTGTGTGTGTGTGTGTGTGTGTGTGTGTGCATATAAGGGGAAAAGTCATGGAAATATTAGGAGTCTGCCAAACTTCATAGTTCAATGATTGACAAAATCAGCAGCTTAAATCAGAGCCGATTTAAATATCTCTTTGTTCCTATTCATCTTTCAACAAACTGTCACTGAAATGGAGAAGAAAGTAGCCAAACTGAAAAATCCTGCTGTTCCTAGGATGTTCAATGCTTAGAAACTAAGCTTATACAGTGGAGCTTCACCAAACAAATACCCACTTTGGCAATGAGATAGATAATTAGAACAAAGCTGCAGCTGTTCGATTGTTTTTCAGTCATATCTGAATCTTCATTACCCCATGGACCACAATACATCAATAATATCAAGTCTATCTCATTCCAAGGCTAGGACATTTCTACTATATTGTGTTACCTCTCACAACTTAAGTATAGGAAATGAATAGGTAATAACTTTAATTTTTTAAAAAGGCTCATGTTAAACCTCCAAATGAAAGCATCTTTTCTGGTTCCTTATATGTGCTTCCTCCTTTCCCTAGCATCATTCCTTCTTGGAAACAGAGGTTAAAGTCCAAACCCAATGACTCCACTGCTCCACTTTACTTTTTGTTTGTGAGATTTTACAGCCATATACTAATTTATTTAGAAAGTCACAGTGAAGCTTTATTTTATGCTTCCAAGGTTTTTAACTGTTTAGTGCTAAAATGTCTATTCAGTAATAATCATCAAAAACAGGAATAGAATCATCTAGACCTGGAAGTCACAACAACCATGTGAAGTAGTCTTAATAGTATTATTAATCCCATTTTACAAATAAGAAAATAAGCCTAGACTTGACCATGGCCACATTGCTGATAATTTATCTCTTCTTAATATTCTCTTAGTTTTAACATGCAAAATCTTTTAATGTTAATTTTATCATCCAATATATAATTTATTATCCAATATATAATCTATCCAGCTTCTTGGCACTATCACCACATTTTTGACAAAAATATTTTTAAAAAAACAGAACACAAGACAAAAGATAAAGATTTGAATAATAGCACTAGAGTCCTATTCTAGGTTGACATTGAATAATACATTAGAGAACACTGTATAAAGACTGGTTAAAATTAAAGTTCAGAAGATACAAAAAGTCCTTATTAACCTTCTGTATATTATATACAATTTTTAAATTTTAGCTGTTCATAATTTGTTCTTTAGTTAACAGAACAGCTGTATAACTACCTAACTGTATTTTTACCCAGCCTCTTATCTCTCCATTTTGTCAACAAGGATGACATAAAAGACTTTATGTAATGTCTGACTGAAAGAGAAATCTATCTTATATACTGCATTCTTATTAACTACTAATCTATTAATTCTATCAAAAAATAAATTGAAGTTAGATTGATATGATTTGTTTTTAAATGAATTCCTAATGGCCTTCTAAAAATTACTTCCTTACCCAAACATTTTATCTTTTTAAATACACATCAGAAATAATAACAAGTTATCAACTGACTAGCAGATTTGTGAACTCTGAGGAGACAGCAATGACAGAGATTAGTCTGGCTTCACAGAAAACAGAAAGGAAAAGATTCCTTTCCAACAAATTTACTAGACTATGAATATTATAAACAGTCATAAGCAGCAGAGTCTACAAATATTAGTACAATCAGAAAACAGGGAGGTGGTAAGTGAATATATGACTATTTTTCACTTGTGTCTGATTCTTCATGACCCTATTTTGGGGTTTTCTTATAAAAATAACTGCCATGGTTTGCCATTTCCTTCTCTAGATCATTTTATAAATGAGAAACTGAGGGCAAACAGGGTTAAGTGACTTTTCTAGGGCTACACAGTAAGTGTCAGAGGTCATATTTGAACTCATGAAGATAAGTTTTCCTAATGCTCTACCACTGCACCAACTAATTGCCTTAACATATGTATGTACATGCCAGTCAAAGAATAGATGGGCACACTTACACAAAGTAATCATTATCAAGAGCCTCATCTTCCAATACAAAGGATAGTGAATTCAACTAGTTTAAGCTTCACCTGGCCTTTTTTGGCAACTTGCTAGGAAGAAGGGCAGTATTTAAAGGAAACCACCTAAAACAGGTGGTCAAGACGACTATGAACCTACTCCAACAAAAACTTAAAAGAATTTTTTTAATGTGATCGAATAATGATCATGAAATTGAAAGAGAACTATTAGTAATTCACTACATCTTCCAAGCCAGAATGGCATAAAAAGTCAGCCACAAGTCTATGGGAAATAAAAGAGAACTGCCAACAAAATCAGCAGCACTAGTGTAGCCAATCTGGAAGCCTCCCCTATGCATCTCAATAAACTAATAGCTTGCAAGGCTTTGTGTCCAGAAATAGCAAAAGCAAAGGGCTCCTATGAGAGAATCATGGACAATAACACTCAAAAACCTTACAACTTGGAACTTGGAAGCTGCCAAATAGTGGCAGAAATCAGTGTGGACCCTGGTACATCCCAAAGCTCTAAATTTTTTAATATAATGTCCTAAAAAACATAAAGATGTGAAGTCACAAAGGACCTTAACCCCCAGAAAAGGAGATCAGTGCAGGAACCCAGGGGACCCAAGGACGAGATAAAAGTTAGTAAAAATGATGTCCTCCTCCCCAAAGAAAAGGAACCATTAAAATACAGAAAATCGGGCAAAGGCACAGAAGAGATCACAGGAAGCCCAGAGAAGCAGCATAATTGTGAAAATATTATGTAGCTTAGAGGGCCGGAACTCTGGAACAGTATACTTGAAACAAAGATACAACAAGGTGTTAACTCGGTGGAACTGATGAGATGATGGTTTTTCAGTATACCTATACTTAGTACTTAGTATGGTGATGTAATGGTTCTCTAGTTCACATATACATAGTGTTCTGTAATGATGTAATCATACTAAGGTACTTAAAGGCTGAGAGGACTGGAAATGAGACATTCCATTTTTGACCATCCTCCTGGTGGTTTTCCTGCCTCTTGCACTCCTCCACTAAGAAGAAGGACTCGGGCTGATCCTGAGAACCTCTAGAAAGCTAGCCTGGACATTACAATATAGAATTCATTTTATCCTTTTTTTTTAAGTAAATAGTACAAAATGGAAACTCATGTTTTCATATACAATGCTGTTTTGTTTTGTGTTATGATATCTATATATAAATGTTTTTTATAAAAGAAAAAAGTTAATATTTAAGTTCAGGATAATTTTTTTTTTAATATATAAAGAAGTCACCAGAAGACTGAAGGAGAAGCAATCAAAAAAGAGAAATGTACACTTAAAATTACTTTTTGACAACTCTGATGCAATATTTCTGCTTTGAATCTATGAATATTTCTTAAAACTCTCTTTTTTGACTCTCGTCAAGAGTCCCCACAGACTAGGCTGCCAGAAATATTAAAAATATATAAAAGTAGGAGAAAGGGAAGAAAGAGGAGGTAGAGAGAAAAGAGAAATAGGAATAAAAGAAAAAGGAAAAAATAAGTTTTTAAAAGGGATAGGAGAGAAAAAAGAAAGTTATGAACAAATGTCTACTTGAGGTTTCATAAATCATTTGTGACAACTGGCTTCTGTGTAAATGGATTGGATGTCTCAGAGAGAGAGATGACTGACACTTATCTATAACTGGGTCCCCTAGGGAACAACCCTTGAGGGTCAGTATTATTCTACAGTCCTCCAGAGTAATCCAACTAGGATTTTTTTCTTTCCAAGAGTGACTACACTGGATTCTGTTGACAATCATGACTTCTCCCTTTTTTTCTCTACTACCTTCAGTGATACTCTGATACTAGGAACCAGTGGCACATTAGACCTTCCCTATAAACACCACTATGGAAAAGAGAAAAGAAGTGTTACTGCTTCCCTAAGCCCAAATGACACTAAAATAGAAACAAAATATTAGCTTGAGCACTAAAGTTAAATTCTGGATTCCCAAGCTCCACCAATAATTAGATTTGAGACTTTTGGCAAATTCCTCTGTCCTTCAAACCGAAGTTTTCTGCTCTGCCAAATAAAGAGAGAGGACCAAATGATCTCCAAGTTCCTTTTTAGCTCTCACCTAAACTCCCATAATTCTCTGATTTATCTGATGACTGTTACACTCATTAAATAAAGTAAAATGTAAGCAAAGTGAGATTGGACTTTTACGCCAGGCAGGTTAACAAAATCTTCCTGTTTTATTCTTTTTCTCCCAAGATTAATGTTTAGAAACACACACACACAATCAAAAAACAAAAAAACCAGCTCATTTCACCTGCTAAGAGCCCATAATGAAATCATTTAAATAAAATATTATACAGTGACCAGAGTGGTATGGGCACAGATATAATTCACTAATTTGCTGATTGCTGATAGTCCAGTGGTATAAAGAGCTACCATTGATCTTTTCTGGATGACTTAGCATTAATTAGATGCACAGTATTATAGTTTAAAAAAAACTGGCCTTAAATAGTTAACACCTGGGTTCAAGTCCTAGCTCAGACTCTTAATGGTTTTGTAATTGCACATATCTTCACTATGCAGAAGTTATCTCCACATCTCTTCGACAAATAAGCAACACCAGCAATTTTATTAGGTACTTGCTGTGTTCACAACACCAGTTGTTGTTCCTGGAGATATCATCATCACTGACCATAGCTAACCAATACTGTCCATTGGGTTTTCTTGGAGAAGATACTGGCGTGGTTTGCCATTTCCTTCCCCAGTGGGTTAATTAAGGTACTCAAGGTATCTGGGGCCAAATTGAAGTCTCGTTTTCCTGACTCAAGGTCTAGTACTCTATCCACTTAGCTACCCCACAAAGCACAAATAGGACCTATAAAATGGAAATCCTAAGACTTATACCATCTACATTACAGGATATCCTAAGAAAAGTGTTTATAAACCATAAAGTACCATAGGAAAGGGTGCTCTACTGCTACTTGTTATCTGAAGGAACTGATGACTATCAAAGGAATCTGGGACTTTTGTATTCTTCAAAGCCAAAAATACTAGAAAGTTCATGCAAAACTATAGAGGGACCTATTTACTGTGCCCTTGTATGGGAGATAATGCCTGAATGGAAGAAACAGCAAAATAAAGTTCAGATGTGACCTTCCTGGTACAGAAAACTCTAGTAGTTAGAAGACCTGGATTTAGTTCTCTGCTCCAAATGTATTAGTTAAATGACCTCAGATAGGTCCTTTAATTCACTTTTCTCAGCCTGAGTTTTCCCTAATATAAAATAAGGATGATCATCTGTGTTCTACATACCTCACAGAGACGTATAATGGAAGCATTTTTTGAAACTTAAGGTGCTCTGGAAGTATGGGCACTCTTGGTATATGGACTAGGATGAGGATTTTGAACTTGTCAAAAGAAGGTCATGGAGTAGTGATTCAAGACACTTTTAGTCATCTTATGAGGCAATGTATATAAAGCACTTGGCAAACTTTAAAATTCTGTATAAACATGAGCTCTCTTTGCCTACTGAATAACTCTCCATCCTTTAAAACCCAGTGTAAATATTGCCTCCTCCTTGAAGTCTCCTCAATCTCTCCTTATGTGCTTTCCTAGGTGGTGCAATGGATAGAGTATTAGACCTGGAGACAGGAAGATACAAATTCAATTCAACTGGGTACTTAGTAATTGTATGACCCTAGGCAATTGTTTGCCTCAGTTACTTCAATTGTCAAATAATTTGAAGAAAGAAAAGATAAAACATCCAGCATCTTTGCTAAGAAAACCCCAAAAAGAAATGATAAAGTGTCAAACACAAGTGAACAACAACATTCTGTCATCAGCAATCATCTCTATCTCTAGTACATTTACCACATAGAATCTTTTCTTCCTCTTAAACTCAATATCCTATTAAGCCAGAGATTTTGTTATGCAGTCTTCTCAACACAGGAGGATCTTAATAACTTTCCAATTAAATTGGTCAGATGGCAATGTGACACAATGCTGACCCCTCTCTCCTCCATCAGGACTTATCTGCAGGGTTTCAACAACCTAGATACAATTAACACTTATAGGCTGGAGCCCTTGGATCTGTCCCAACTACTATGAGCAAAGAGAGGGCAAATAACCTCAGCTTTAAGACTGGCAGAAGCGCCACTGTAGCTGATTCTTAGATGGTGTGTATCTCTTCCTTCTTGTTCTTCTAAAATTATTTCCTAGGAATCTTAATTCTGAGGAAGGAGAAACCTAGGGAAAGAAAGAGATTTGAAAAGTTACAGGTAGGAAGTGGTTAAGCCATGTTCCCCTGTCTCAGAGCCAGTTTCTTTCCATTGTGTCACTGGAATATAACAGAAAGCACTGCCTCTTTGTACAATTGACCCTTAAGCATTAATCAAGGCATTCTCTCTCCTTTGCTAACCAGACATTCTCCCCTCCCCAAAAGTTTTCTATAGAGAGGAACAACAGCAACAGCTGGATGGGGTTGACTATACAAATCTTCAAAACCCACTGCTCTGTCTCAATATAGGTGATGGCAAAACAACAATAGTATTCCTTTGATGATGAGAACAATATTGTGGGCATAAAATCAATGCTTTCCTCTTAGGCTCATAAGTTTAACTCTGAAAGAAGTCTTAGAGAGCATCTAGTCCAAACTTATTTTACAAATGGGGAAACTGAAGCCAGAAGAAAATAAGGGACTTGTCCTTAGTCATTCAAATAATTATTGAGACCAATATCACACAGGTGAGCACAGCACTGGGTTCTCAGGAACACTTAGTAAATCATTGATTGATTGATGCCTCAATCTGTCTGACTCCAAATCCAGGCCCCTTTCCTCTGGACCAGTGGTTCTCAAACTTTTGTTTTCAGTATCTTTATCCTATTAAAAATTATTGAGTATCTCTCCAAAGCCTTTTTGTTTATCTGGATTATATTTATAGACATTTACTATATTGGAAATAAAAACTATTTTTTAATTTGTAGACCCTCTAAAAGGGTTTCAGAGATCCCCAGGATTCTCTAGACCATACTTTGAGAACCACTGCTCTGGACTATGCTGCTTCCTAAGGAGTCACCTTGAGAGCATTTATGTGATGCTGAAGCTACCACTGTGCAAAATATCAATGGAACTCACTTTCAGAAACTGCTATAGTTCATGAATCTCCCCATGAAAAAGAGCACATTGTACACTGATTTGGGCCAAAACAGCACTGCCCTCCTAGATTTTAGGCTAGTGATTTTATTTCTCTAAGCCTCATTTCTCTCATCTGTATTCCCTCATGTCTCTTTCTATTATAAATCTATGATCCTATGGATGACTCTTCCAGGTCTAATATCTGAAATGTCCTTGCTAGCTCTCTGGAGGACCTCGGGATCAGCCCAAGTCCTTGGTCTTTAGGTGGAGAAGTGAAGGAGGCAAGAGAGCTACACCAAGTGCCTGGTCAAAGATGGAGTCTGGAGTCTGGAGCCTGAAGTCTTCTCTGTGGCTGTGGCTGAGAGCCTTCTGTGTCTGAGACTTCCTTAAATACCTCAGTATAATTACATCACTACAACACACTGAGCATGGGCAACCATTACATCACCAGAGAGAACCATTATCTCACACTGAGTAGGTGCCCATGCTGTCCTTGATTCAAGTATACCTCTTCAGAGTTCCGGCCTTCTACAAATATCAATTCCTTTATTCAGTAAAAAGAAGCCCCAAAATGCAGCATTACCAAATTAGTCTCGAAGAAGAGAAAAGTCTTCAATTAAAGTCTCCATTCCTCTGACTCCAAATCTGGTGTTTTTTTCCATTTTTATAATTTTTCCTCCCTTATCATAGTCTTTCCATTGCTTCAGTTTTTATATTATATAAATGGACAACTTTAATCTTACTTTCCTACTTTAACTACTGGAGTTGAATAAGTCATTATTTATACAGAGGAAAACACCTCCATTAAATAGCCCAAATGAAAGAGCCCACTTCTCTGAGTGGATACCCTCACTTAATATTAATCCATTAAGCAACACTCTTGGACAATGCTTGTAATACCCCCAATTATAACCTCATCCATGCTACATTCCTCCATCTTATCCCCAAGGATATTATTACGAGAGATTCTGGCAGATACTTTGATGAAATCTAGTTGCAGCATTGTATGGATCTACCAATTTTGAAACTCCATTAATTAAAGATAATAAGACATGAATGACTAGGAAGACTAGTTATTCACCATTTCAGTACCTGATAATCACCTTCCCCTCAAGTGTTCCACAATACTGTGCTTATTGCTGACATATATAGAGAATTTTAACATCCACAAAGTCCTTCACAAACTGTATCTCCTCTGATCCATACAACAAGCCTATCAAATAATAATAGTAGCTTACATATAGATGACATTTAAAGGTTTGCGACACATTTTACACATATTTCATTTGATCCTCACACTAACCTTGTAATGTAGGTGCTATTATATCTTCACTTTGCAGATAAGGAAACTGAGGATAAAAGAATGGCATATTCAGCTAGACTCCTGCCCTTGATCCACTGAGCTAAGTGCTTCTGGGAAAGCAACAAAGTACAATTATCATAATGCTTTTGTAGAAAAGGAAATCAAGTAAAATAAGTTGTGAATAAGGTTATATAACTAGTAAGTTTTGTGTGCCAATTTTTCAAAGGGATAGTAAATAAAAAGGTGGCTAAGTAGATGAAAATGGGGAGTGGGAAAAGTAGCATCTTTAGGCAAGACATTAGAGAAGTCACCGTATTCTCTCCCATTATCAGGCTGCAGATAAAAACATAAAAGGGCAAAACCTGTTTATAAGGCTGGCCTCTTTCCACTGCTGTTTCTAAATCTGTAAAATGAGGGAGTTGGATCAGAAGATCTCCAAATAGCTTCCAACTCTAAAATCCTATTATCCTATGATCTGAAATGTGTCTAATGGGGTAGAGCAGATCTGTCCTTTCTCACTCTTCTCCTGTTCCACATTGTTAATCAGTGATGTGAATGAAAAGTTCAATACCCATGCTTATCACATTTCCAGAAAAGAGGAGGAAATCAGTCATGATAGCACTAGATAGCTATTTGAGAGGTATGAGAAAAATAATACTTAACAGATATTATATATGCACATGCATAAATACACACACAAATAAATATATACATACTAAAATCAGTATGGAAAATAGAGCTATATTTCAAACCAGCAAAATGGCAACTCAACTTCCAGAGTAAGACCGGTCAGAAAAGGAAATGTGGGCTGTTAATTACACATGATGACTCCATGGAAGGCAGAAAGCTGCTTCTCAGTCTAAAAATATCCTCTGAACATCAATTGTTAAGCCTCACACTGATTCTCCCTCACCCTATTTTACCCATAAGCTTATATGTCCATTGCTCTCTGATTTTAAACAAAAAAGCAAATATCACTTAGGCATATGAGAAAAACCAAATTAAGGTTTTTGATTTTCAGAAATATATGCTTTTTAAAAATCTTCCCCCCCTCCACTGTTCTCTCTGCCTCTCTCTCTCTGCTTTCCCCTCCCCCTCTTCCTTCCCATTCATTCCTTCCCCTTTCTCTCTCTTCCTCTCTCTCCTCTCCCTCTCTCCCTTTCCCTGTCTCTGCTTTCCCCTCCACCCTCTCTTCCTTCCCTTTCATTCCTTCCCCTTTCTCTCTCTTCCTCTCTCTCTTTCTCTCCCTCTCTCTTTTTCCTCTCTCTATTTTCCCCTTCTACTCTCTCTCCCCTCCCTTTCATTCCTCCTCCTTTGCCTCCACTCCCCCTACACACACACACACACACACACACACACACACAGAGTTTAAGAATGCACTACCCAATTAACTTCATAGCAAGACATGGATCAGAGTTCTAGGTCATTACTTATAAATCTAGTGAAAAGAAAAACAAACTTTAAAAGTAGATTTCATGTATGAAATAGATACCACCTACTCTATCCCTTGACACTCATTATATCCTCAGATACTCAAAATTATAGATTCCGTTGACAAGTTTTGCCTAAATAAGTGAAGATAATCATAGACTTGTAGATGATTAAAAGCTAAAAAGAATCTTAGATTAGAGCTCATCTAATTCAATCCCCTCGTTAAAAATGATATGCCAAAAGTCTAACTGCAATTTTAAGCTGTTAGAACTTAAAATAGACCAAAAACACAAATAAATAAAGTGAGGTTAAGGGGGAACTGACTGGCCCATTGTCATACAATAAGTTAGAATCTGAGCCTAAGCCTTCAGTACTACTTCCACCATGAGACTTATTATTAAGATTTTGCTTCATTCCCCTCCATATCTCTGTACTTGACCTGAGACAAAAACAAAGGGAAAGCGTATTTTTCATTTTTGACTTTTTTATGTTGCACCATCCATTACAAAAGGATCAAGAGATGGACTACTTCCTTCCTGCACAAATATGGAAACAGAATACCCTGAAGCCCACCTGGCTATCAATTATCAGAGGCACAGCAAGTCATTCCCTGAGAAACACAGAGAGAAAAGCCTACCAACATTCTTTGACCCTAACAGAACGCTGGGCTCAATGTCAAATCAGCCCCAGCAGCAGCAGCAGCAGTATGATACAATGATGAGGGTAAAGGATTTTGAATTAAGAGAGATGTGGATTCAAATTTTACCTTTGACACTAGCTTGTATGAACTTAGGCTAATGATTTCAGTGTACACGTTCTGAACTGCAGCAGTATGTATATGCTCCCTATCTTCCCTGTGTATATAACTCATTAGATTGATTACACAGCTATGTTTTCTCTGCTGACAGTGAACAGGAATGCAAGGTGATTAATTCTTGATAAAATGGGTCTCTAAAGATTCAGCTGCAGCTGCACTGTTTTCATATGTTCTTGAGTTATTTGTCCATGGGTGGATTGTCTGAAATGTTATCTTCAGTATTGGGCTCCAATTTTTGATGTAGCTTAAATTTTTTCCCTTAAGCATTTTCATTTGTTATCTTTTCTCATAACATATTTAAACTATACCATTTACTTGAAAACAATAGCTTAAATTCAGATAATATTTATACTTACAAAGATCTACATACAGATGATTTCATTTTCATGTTAGAAAAGGAGATGGTGGAACTATTATTACAATTTTATAAAAAAGGAGACTGAGATAGAATATAACAGTAAAAAAAAAAAAAAATTAGTTTCCTTATCAGAGGAACTTATCCTACCTATCCTACTTCCTACCTGTTCAACCTTGAACAAGTCAATTAACCTCTAAGGTTTTGGCTTTCTCATTTATAAAATGAAGATTCAAATGGTTTCTAAGGTCTCTCCTTAATCTAGAGTTATGCTATGATATAATAAAACCTACATAGCTGGAAAGTGGCAGAGTTTAAAACTTGAACACACACCTTCCAAATACATATCCTAGCTCATTCTAAATTGCAGGGACCTTAATGACAATGATTCCTAAAACAACATGTTTCTGTGAAAATTTGATCTATCTCCATCTATCAGAGCTTTGTGCCCTCAGATTTCATGCCAGAGTTCATGCAATTTTAATGTA
Organism: Sarcophilus harrisii; assembly: GCF_902635505.1. Taxonomy (NCBI): domain Eukaryota; kingdom Metazoa; phylum Chordata; class Mammalia; order Dasyuromorphia; family Dasyuridae; genus Sarcophilus; species Sarcophilus harrisii. The sequence continues at coordinate 103,388,951 of NC_045426.1, forward strand.
TATGCGTCAGAACACTATTCCCTAGTTAATTTGCTCTAGTTGTTATTCTGTTCCCTTAATATTTCAGAGAACTGTAACTCAATGAATGGAAGAGCATTGACAGGAGCTACTAAGGCAGATTACAAGAATTTGGAATTTTACAAAGAAAGAGTTTGAATTCTCAAAAACAAAGGCAAATGTAAACTAATTTGAAATAACAAGGTCTGAAAATATGTGTATAAAATATGTACAGAACTTATAAATGTATAAATATTTATAACATAGCAAGCAAATGCACACATGCTTTGATTTCTTAAATGTCATCTAGATATCAAAGAACCATTGTGAAATAATAGATATGAATGATTTAATCCTTTCTTGTTATTAAATATTTTAAATGAAAGAGGTAAGGACCATACCAATTGAACTATCTCTAAGACCTCAGATAAATCACTTAATCTCATGCCTAAAGTTTTTTTTTCTTCCTTTTTCTTTTATAAAATGAGTTGATGAGACTGGATAACTTCCAAGTTCAATAGCTCTCTAATATCCTATAAATTTACATATAAGTCTAGCTCCTTAGATTCACTGCTATGGCAAGAGTTATATATTAGTATTGGCAGTGAGGGTAAATTTCACATTCTCTTATAAATAGACAGCACAAAGCACTTACACCTTGCTAGAATGTACAATGGCTGGATACTATGCTTATAAAAAGTGGTCACAAAGCAAAAGTATAGCTGTGGCAATTATCTGAATCAATGTCAAATGAGCATCAACATGAGATAGTAAATAATGATGGAGTTTGAGTCATGGAAAAATTGGCTTCGAATATTGCCTTTGATATTTCCTAATTGTATAAACCACAGGGATATCACCTCACTGTATGGATCCCTAGTTTCCTCATCTGTAAAAATTGTAATAATAGCATCTCTCCGAGCTACTTCACAGAGCTATTCTGACAATACAATGAGTCAGCTTTTGTAGTGCATTGTATACCTATCAGTTTTACCCAGACCTGGGATTTCATTGATATAGGGAGCTCTCAATGAGGAAACTTTCTATTGCAGTGAAGGTCAGTGCTAGATTAAAAACTTATAGTTTTAGTCTAAGAGATCCCTCTTTAAGTGGCAATAATGTTGTCTGTAACAATTATCATTATAATTATAATTAAATGTTGTAAAGTATGTATAGAAATTATCATGGTCATCCATTGAAAAATTCAAACAGAAATCAATAAAGGTTGCTAGTTCTATTACCCTAGGCAAATTACTTAACTTCTGTTTAACTCAGTTTCCTCATATGTAAAATGACAATAATAGCATATAATTCTCTTGGCCTGAAAATCAAGTGATAATAATTTTAAATGCTTATCACAGTGCCTTGTACCTAGAGGCGGCTGAATTACAGGGAAAAGTGCATTACCCCTTGGAGATCTGAGTCCTCACCTCTCTCCATGTTCTGTACTTGGACAAGTAACATAGATACCCAAATAGAAAATCGTATACCATCATCTTATCAAGTAAACCCAGTACCAACAAGATGACATATAAGAAAATTAAAAGAAGCGTTCTTAATGTACTAAAGAACAAATGACTATCAGATCACTTAAGCTATTAAGACTGAGATGGAACAAAGCTTTTCTAGTAAACACTTCATGAAAACCTATCATTCAAATACTACTATGATTGCTCACATTTCTATCATGATTTAAGGATTGCAAAGCACTTTTTTACATATCACCTACTTCAAAGTTCACGAGTATTATCTCTATAATAAATCTTCACTGAATCTATTGATCTGGTCTACTCTACTAAGATGATAGTAAAGATTATCTATTTAAGATGAATGTAAATATTTACCAATTTATCTCCTTAAAGGCAAGTCACACTAGCCTTTTTTTGTTTGTTTGGCAATTTGTTTAAAATAACTTATGGAGAACATTTTAAAAGTTGATTTGTAATTTTAACATTTAAGAAATGTTAACCTATAATCTGCTTAATTACTCCAACTTAAAAAAAAAGAACCTTATGATGACACAAGCTTTAAAAACAATAAATCACATGACCATTGGTATCAGGAAGAAATTACAATGTGTATTTGAGTCACTCATGTGACCTCATTGGTCCTCAGTTTTAGCAAATGTAAAATTAGGAGGTTGGGCTTGATGCTCCCCCAAATCCCTTCAAGGTCTCCAGAGAGGCAGGCAGGTAAGAAGGGAGGAAGGGAGGAAGAGAGGGCAAAAGGGAGGAAAGGAAAGAGGGAGAGAGACACAGAGAGAGAGAGAGACAGAGAGACAGAGAGAAAGAGAAAGAGACAGAGAGACAGAGACAGAGACAGACAGACAGACAGACAGAGAAACAGAGAGAGAGACAGAGACACACACACACACACACACAGAGAGAGGGAGAAAGAGAGAGAGAGAGAGAGAAATATGATACTAGACTGTCTTCTGTTCTGAGATCCTTCTTCAAACAAACTTGAAGACAAATTGTTTCCTTCAAGGAGAGCTCTGACTCATAGATTTAGAATAGATGAAGAAATTGAGGTCAACAGAGAACAGCTTGAACAAATTTTAGAAATGTAGATTTTCCTATTCCATGGCAGCACTATGCTAAGTGTTTTTTTCCAGCTTAAATAATTCCTGAATGCTAATGAGTTTAAGTTAACCAAATACATATGATTATTATTTATTATTTTAAAAATACTAAATCATTATTTATAAACATTTGGAGCTTTCTGCCAAATCTTTGCTTTGTTCTGGTAAGGAGACAAGCAGTCTCAAGGATTCATCTATCTAATGACACACAAATGAAATGGCTTTGTCTATGAGTTTTAAATATTTTGTTAAAAATTACCATTGAACTCAGCATAAATATCCAAATTTCAAAAACAATTATTTACATTTAAATTAATAAATTTAAATGTAGAATATCAAATAATTCTAGTAGCTTCTTAGAAATCTATATCACAAGTCTCTGTCCATTCATTCTCATTTACTTTTGCCTTAGGATCATAGTGAGAACATTCTCCATTCTCCTGGTTCAGCCTTGTTCACTAAGATTTATTTCATCAAGGTCTTTCCAGATTTCTTAGTATTCCTTATGCTTTTTTTTGTCCAGTCCTGTCCTTCCACTAACAAAAAATCAGCAGCTGTTATATCATAGCTAATCCTAAACAATTGCGTGGAGGCAGAGAAGTGAAGGGATTTGCCCACTTGTCACAGGTGGGCTTTGAATCCAAGGTTTCCTGACTTCCAAAACCAATTAATTTTGTACAACACATAATACTTGTGTGTTCCTTTGATATTAGTGTGCTGTGAATTGTGTGGACCACCACCCCGACATGCTAGGCCCCCAGGTCTGCTTGTATTCTCCTTTTATTCATTCTGGCCTAATTTTCCTGTAGTGAGACATGCCCTGCTCTCTACAATGCTCTCTTGTAGGCTGTGGTAGGCTGTGACAAGTTTTTATGGTGGCCAGCAAGATAAAGACACCCAATCAATATAAAAATGGCCAAGAAGAGGGGCACAAAAAGCACCATTGCCCTCAAACCCCATGGGAAAGGCCAGGTCCAATCTAAAATCAGTCACTGGGACCCCACCAGCTAGCCAGTTACCCCTGACGAGACCTGACTTCTACCTTAGTAAAGCCCTAAAAACCCTTTGTGATTTCACTCCATTTAAGGGCCATCTCTTACTCTAGGGCCATAAGCATGCTTTCCACTGTTGGTATATGCTTAATAAAACTCTTCCCTTCCCTATAGGTATTACCTTCAGTATTGCTCCCAAACTCAGAACCCTTTCCCTTCCCCCCTGACCTGCATCATTTGTTCATTGGCAGGTATCAACATGCTAATAAATCTGCCCTTGAGTGGCTTAGGAGTCCATTCTATTCTTCTAGTAAATTAGGGAAATTCTCCTACTCTATGGAAGTGTTGTCCAGGACTAGGACTGAGACTCCCAGCAACCACACCATGTACTGGTGAGCACAGCACTGCAATTCAGAACAGGAATGCAAGGGCTGTGGACCTCAACCCTATGTTTCAGAACCAGGGAACTTTTCTTTCTTTAGCCCATGAGTTGCTAATCGGAACTGGCACTAGATTTAGTATCCCCACACTGAATTCTCTGGCTGAACCCTTTGTCCCAGCAAACAGAAACTGCCACTCCCTAAAAATGTCCTTCTTGTTAGTCTTGATTGCATTATATTATTTTATTACATTAATATACTTACTTAACCATTACTAAACAATTCCCTCATTATTGGATACTCAAAATCTTTAAACAAACAGCTTTTTTTTTTAAATTGAAAACATTTTCAGGGTATATTTCCAACAATGGAATTACTGAGTGAAAAGGGTATGATAACTTCTATAATTATGATTGTATCCATCAAGATTTTTTAAAGGGTTTACAAGTAGGGAATTCAACTAAGAATGATTGCAAGTACTTCTTCCTGCCTAACCTCATTAAAACAGAGTTTTATTGCTTTTAATTATTTTTTCCAATCTGATAGAAGTGAAGTAGGGGAGTCTAAGAGCCACATTCTATTTTTAAAAATCTTTTTATTTTCAAAACATATGCATAGTTTTCAACATTCATCCTTGCAAAACCTTGTGTTCCAAATTTTTCTCTCTCCCTTCCTCCCATCCCCTTCCCTAGACAACAGGTAATACAATATATGTTACACATGTGCAATTCTTCTATACGTATTTCCACATTAATTATGCTGCACAAGAAAAATCAGATCAAAAAGGAAAAAATGAGAAACAAAAATTAAGCAAACAACAACAAAAAAGTGAAAATACTATGTTATGTCCGCACTCAATGTCCACATTCTTCTCTTTGGGCTCTCTTCATCGCTGAACAACTGGAACTGGTTTGAATCATCTCACTGTTGAAGAGAGCCACGTCCATCAGAGTTGATCTTTACATAATTTTGTTGTTGAAGTATATAATGATCTCCTGGTTCTGCTCATTTCACTCAGCATTAGTCCATATAAGTCTCCCCAAGCCTCTCTGTATTCATCCTGCTGGTCATTTCTTACAGAAAAATAATATTCCATAATATTCATATACCATAATTTATTCAGCCATTCTCCAACTAATAAACACTCAGTTTCCAGTTTCTTGACACTACAAAAAGGGCTGCCATAAATATTTTTGCACATGTGAGTCCTTTTCTCTTTGTTAGGATCTCTTAGGGATACAGGACCAGTAGAAACACTGCTAAAGCAGAGGATATGTGCAGTTTGATAGCCCTTTGTTGGCTCAGTTCACAACTCCACCAACAACATATTAGTGTCCCAGTTTTCCCATATGCCCTCCAACATTCGTCATTATCTTTTCCTGTCATATTAGCCAATCTGAGAGGTGTACACCTTAGAGTTGTCTTAATTTGCATTTCTCTGATCAATACAGATTTAGGGCATTTTATATGACTAGAAATGGTTTTAATTTCTTCATCTGAAAATTGTTCATATCCTTTGACCATTTATCAATTGCAGAATTCTTATAAATTTGAGTCAATTCTGTATATATTTTAGAAATGAGGTCTTCATCAGAACCCTTGGGAAAAAAAATTTTTTTTCCCAATTTACTGATGAGTCACATTTTAAGACGAGAGCCAAAATCATTTAATATGGGCCTGTTTCTACCCTATGGTCATCACCTCTAAGCAATATGACCAGTTTAGTGCATATCCCTGATTCCTTATCATCATTCAGGAACAAGACAAATCTAGAAAGATTCTCCTACTTTCAATCCTCACTCCAGTTCAGAGCCATGGAAATATAGTGCTCCATAATGCAGTAAATTTCTAGATTTGGAATCAGGAGACCTGGTTAGAATTCTATTCTTTTTTTTACTTTATGATTCTGAGCAAGTCACGTAAACCTTCAATGCCTCAGTTTCCTTGTCTGATAAATGCTAATATTAACACTTGTACTACCTTTCAAAGCACACATAAATATCAGTCACTATTATTAATAGCATCCCTCAAGCTAAGTTCTTTACTTTTCATAAAGAGTGTTAGCTTTTGGGGATGCTTACCAGCTGTACTGCCTAACCAGCTGCTCTTCTCCCTATCTTTTCCATCCCAAGACAGTGGTAGAACAAGTTTGACAGCTGGCTTTGACCATAACCTTGTGGTGGGCGTGGTTTTCATTGACTGGACATGGACCTGATTATTTCTTATGGAGCACCTGCTTCAATAAGTTACCTTTTCTTAGCAATGCACACCATCCAGGTTGGCAGGATAATTATTTGGTAGGACAATCTTAGCTCCAAAATAATACTATTATATACACATTTCCAACACCTGAAGTTGATTATACCTATCAAGAAAAGAATACAGTCTTTCGATCTTAATAGGAAAACAAAGTTACATTTTATTCAGAACATGCTAATCACAGAGATAAGTACTGCCAGTATGGGGACAGATAGTTCTAACAATTTCCCCTTTTTGTTAATCTGGTGTATACATGAGATGGCAATATGAGGAAGGCAAAGGAGATAAAATACAAAAGAAAAAAGCCTTTTCTTTCTTTTCTTCCTTCCTTCCTTTCTTAATTGGGGTCAAGTGACTTGTCTTGGGTCACATAGCTAGAAAGTGTCTAAGGCCAGATTTGAACTGAGGTCCTCCTAACTTCAGGGCTGGTGCTCTATACACTGTGCCACTTTGCTGCCCCAGCCTTTTCTTTCTTCATGAGGAATAGTCAGATCAAACTAAATCATAGAAATTCTCTAAGAACTACATAAGGGAAGCTGAGATGTGAAGGGCTTAGTGGGGCTCCAATATACTGTCCCAACAGAGTAAAAGCTCCTTGAGAAGAGAATTTGTTTATTTTAATTTGGGAGGTTGAGTTTGTTTGGGGTTTTTTTTGCCTTTGTATGTTCAGTGTCTAGCACTGTCCCTTTCACACAGACTGCTCAGTGAGTATGGGGCAACTAGGTGATATAGCATAGAGACCGCTGGACTTAGAGTCAGGAAAACCTGAATTAAAACCCTGTCTCAGATATTTACTAATCTTGTAACCATGAGGAAATCACTTAAACCTATAATAATAGCACCTTACAGTACTGTAAAAATCAAATGAGATAATGAATGTAAAGTTATCCATTATTAGTAGTAAATACTTCTTTTTAATGTAGAAAGAACATGAGAGCCTTTGGATCCACTAAATGGAAAGTAGAGAGCTCTAAGAAAGCAGATTTCCAATGATGGGCAGTGTCTTAGAGGTGCTTTCTAGTTTCTAGTAATGTGCAGTAGGAAGGACCACTTAGCAGGACTGAACAAATCAGCACATGTGCTCATCAATGACAGACCTTTCACAAGGTCTAGGAAAGTCAAGGTCCAAAGTCAAGTTCTGACTTTCACCAAGTTACAGACCAGATCCAAGGAAGGACTCCTTGAGAAATAGGTCAAGAATAATCCCAAGGTGAGCAGGAAGTTCTAGAAGCAATACAGAAAGTAACTGAGAACTCTCCTTGGTAATGACAGGTCCTTTGTAGGATCCTGGGCAGTTTTGGTGACCACTCCCATTAGATCAATTTGGCCTGGTGGTATTGGGAAAATGAAGACTTGCTTAGGGTAATTGTTTTTAAAGGATGCTCATCAAGTTTGAGAATAAAATTAGAATTAGGTTAAGCAATAATTGATAAAGTTAAGGATTAACTATTCTATGTGGCTGATTTTAAATAAAACCATGGTCTTTAGGATAATTTATTTAGCTGGCTGGCAGCATTGGTGGCACAATAAATAGAATGCTGGATCTAAGTTCAAATCCAGCATTAGATGCTTACTAGATATGTGATCCTTAAATCACATCCCTATTTGCCTCAGTTTCCTCATCTGAAAAATGAGCTGGAAAAGAAAATGGCAAACCATTCCAGTATCTTTGCCAAGAAAACCCCAAATAGGGGTCACAGAAAATCAAACAGAATTGAATAACAAGAACAATTTAGTTCATTAAAGAGAAAGTTTGTGTGGATCCACGTATTTAAAATATGTTCATCTTTACCTCAAGTTGTAGTTTAGTGTATGGTGGCTCTTGGCCCTGTCAGCAAAGTGGCCTTAATCATGTAACTCTGTGGGCCTCCCATTTTTCATCAATAAACTTTGGAAAGTGATCAACTCTAAGACTCCACCCAGCTCAAACATTTTAACTCTACATTATCAAAGGAAGGCCCCTACTTAAAGAAATGCCACAGTCACAGATGGGCTTCATGGCCAATTATCCTAATTGTAATAAAAGAACAAGAACTACAAACATCCTTAAGGGTTTGCAAATTCCTCCTCTCCTCCCCCCATCGTTAAAAAAAAAAAAAAAAAAAAGTACACACACATACATACATTAGCCGTTCTATGGAAAGATCATAAATACTGGGGTGGGAAGGATCTTTTAAGTGCAACTATTTAAATTCTGTAAATAAGGTCTCAAAGAAATGAAGTGACTCTCCCATGGTGACAGAGGGATAAGTAGAATGTGAACTCCAGGCTTTGACTCCAAATCTTGCTGCTTCTTCCATTGTGCTCCTCTGGCTACCTTTCTGTCTATGTGACCACAAACAAGTCATTTTACCTCTCTTGACCATACAACAAATAGAACAGGAAATGACCTCAAAATACCCTATAGCACATTCCTGACATTCTATGAATGAGGGAACTAAAGTCTAAGAGATTAAATTCTTTTCTAAGTCCATATGATTATTATTAGATGTGATATTTGAACCCAGATCCTCAAACTACAGAGCCAATCTTTTCCTGCTCTACCATCACATACTTCCCAAAAATCCAGTTGGAATCACGTCACTGAAAATTCAAAATAGACATTTATTTTCATTTTTATGCTCACACATCCCTAGTTTCTAATACAATGAAATATATATAATTACCCCATCATAGTAGGTGCTTAATAAGTGTTTGTCTGATGGTATCACCCCCACGATGGCTATTTGCAATGCTATTAATTGGAGAACATAAAGATTACAGAAAATTGTCATCTAAAATCACAAAAGCACACATAAACACTAATAATTTATTTGCTGATTCTAATCAGGTTATTATGCCCAAGAAAAAATAATTGTGCTTGTGATAAGCTAAGTGAAAAATTACATCTGGGCACAGGGGAAGTGTCTGTTACATTGCTGTGAAGAGTATTGTAGCATCTAAGAGCCAACACTCACGGCTTTTTGATAGTCATGATAAAGACATTAAGTTCTTTGATGGAGACCAATTAAGACAGCATCATGATGTTAAACTAATTTCCCTACCTGCAAAGCATCCAAAAAGCTCTTTGGCTCTATTAGAGTATCATTAAGATTGCATCTAGGAGTATTCAAGAACCAATAGGAAGTCAAAGTAGAGTGGCCACAGATGCTGGTTTTATAGTACTCAGCAAACCTTCATCAGGCACACTAACCTACTGATGAAGGGCAAGGCAAAGGAGAAGCAAAAGGTATTTGAATTACTAATTCCTATATAAAATGACTTTAATGACTATTAAAGAGTAGTAAGGGAGAATTAAAGGAATGCTATGAAGTAGAAAAAGCTCTGAATTTCGAGTCAGAGAAATCTGGGTTTTAAATCCTAAGTCTTTTGTGGCCCTGGGCAAGAGTGTTTCCTATGTGGGCCTCAGTTTCCTCATCAATAAAATGAGATTAGCACAGAGGACCTCTGAGGTTTCTTGTAGTTCTAAATCTGTGATGTGGCAATCCAAAGAAGAGTGGTATTTCTAGATAAGAAATTAGATATTCACACCCTTTGGACAGATTTGATTTCCCTATATTGATGAGGTCACTATTCAATTAATCCAACATTCATTAAGAATCCATTCAGTATAAAGCCCTACAAATTTTACAGAGAGAACTACAACTTTTAGATAAGATGCAATCCCTGTTCTAATGTCTCTTGGAGTCTAGGAGGAAGATATGACATATAAGGCGTTTCACCTAAGTGCACAAGGGATGAGCCAACAAAATACTATGTGAGGTCTGAAGAGAGAGTTGTTAGAAATTGGAAAAAAGTTATAGAAGGCTTTGTAAAAGAGATTATCTGAGTGGGGTACTTTAAAGGATAAGACACTACTCCCATCTCCCAGGCCCAAGCAAAAAAAAATTCAAAATTGCTTTAATATGGCTACAATTAAACAAATTACATTTTTTTTTCATTTTCATTGAAAATATTTTCATTGAGATGTCACTTTTTGCACACTCAGATCAAATGTATAATACTAGTGGAAGATTCATCTTCCTGTCTCCATCTAATCCCTACAGAAGATTCTGAATTTCTCTAAATTCTGGCAGCAAATGAAAAGATTTTATAGCTTTGTCTTCAAAAAATGTGAAGCTGTATTTTGTAGAAATTTGGTTCAATACTTGCCCAAGTCTAGGCCTATAAAACTGACTTGCTTCTAGCAACATATGCAGAGTCTGTTTGTATGGGATTCCTCAGACTTTTCATCAAATGCTAATAAAGAGAGATTTCTCTAGGGAAATCTCAGCCTCCCAGAAAGGCTCATTCATGCATGACTGACCACTTCCTCAGGATTTTAGTTCATCTTTTCTCATCTGTACCTGTTGAAATCTTTCTTTTCCTTTAAGGTTCAGTTCAGATATTTCTCCATCCATGAAGGCCTTTTTGTGTTCTGTCCTGTCTCTCCAAGCTACCTGTTACAGGCAGAATTTATTTCTTTTGGTCTTTGAATATTTATGATTTTTTTAAATGCAATTTAATAAACATTCATTAAGCTCTTACTGTGTGCAAGACATGTTGTTGAGCATTTGGCATACAAACAAAAAAAGAAAATTATGCCTGCTTTCCAAGAGCACACCATTAATTCTTTTGTCTTTAGCTCATTTTACCTTGGATCATACTTATATCAGCATATGTCACTTCCCCTTATTACATTTTAAGCTCCCTAAAAAGAGGGACTTCATTTTTTTTCTTCTTTAATCTCTAGTGTCTAGCACAGTATTTTAACTGATAAAATGGGGACAAAAATAACATCTCACAGGGTTGTTTTGAGAATCAAATGAAATCATGTTTGTAAAGGGCTTCACAAAATTTGGGGCAGGAATTTATAACCTGGGGTCTGTGAATAAATTCCATGGAGTTCATGAATTAACATTTTGATAATTTTATTTCAATATCATTGGGTTCCTTTGTAATTCAATGTATTTTATTTTATGAATTTGAGAGCAGTAATCAGAGTAGTGGTTCATAGGCTTTACTTGACTTCCAAAAGGTCCAGTATATAAAATGTTTAAAAATTTCTGCTTTAGAATAACATATACCTGAGATATTGTTTTTATGTGTCTGCTCAATTGAATCTTCCCAGATTTATCCTTTTCATCCTCCCACTAAAGTTGTCAAAGAGCAATCTGTGAAGCCACAATTGGGGATGTGATTTTGTTTTTCTTTTATAAGCTCTCTGTACTCTAGCTTATGTATCTTGCATTTAAAAATAGTTTTAAAAGATGTATATATCCAAACCCTTTCTAGATAGCAATGCCAGCAAATATTTTTTATAATTCTCCTTTTTTGTCTTTAAAACCAGAGATCAGCAAAGGAGATTGATGGCCTGACCGGTTTTTAAATTTAAAGAGGGAGGACCAAGAACCAGGAAAACAATGTCCACAATGACTACAAGAATGTAAACAAAAGGAAACAGAGGGAAGTTGAACTCTTAACAATCAAAATGACCAATTTTGATCCCAGAGAACATAAAATGAAATATAACTTTCCTCCCCTGACTTGACAGGTGAGAAACTATGAGTACAATGTTGCATTCACTCCATTAGTTGTGGTCATGATTTGGGTGTTTTTGATCAATTCTTTTTCTTTGTTATAGAGGAGAGATGGAGGGGGCTATATCTAGAAATTACTGAGGAAAAAATAAAAGCATTCCAAAGGAATAAAATAGGAGGGTGCTCTCTATACTCCTAATGGGGCACAATCTAAGTAATCTTTTGCTCAAGTAACATCACTCTCTTTGGAAATGGACCACAGGGGTGCCCTGCCCCCACTGGGCATCTGATCACTGTATTAAAGAAGAACAGTGAACAGCTGGTGCTAAGTCATCAACGGCAGCATGACTCTGTGGGAAAGGAGCCTCCATATTGGGAAGTATATGACTTCTCTTTCCACCTCCTCAGAAGTCAAGACTGCAGCAGTTTTTCTTCAGGCAAAGTTATTGGACACAGCAACACAGTTTCATTTCAAATGTTCCTTTAAAAATAGTTAGCTAAGAATTTATTTATAATGCTCTTTCAAATTTTGGGATAATATGGAAATGTTATGCTTTAAGAGGAGGGGGAAAAAAAACAGCACCCTAGCCAGAATCACAGAATATCAGAACTGGAAGATATCCTATTCTAGTCTACCTTGTCCAACCCATACTCAAAAAAAAGTCTCAATTATAACACATTTTAAACCAAGCCCCATGATATAATTAGAGTTCTGTGGAAAGCAAGATAATGTCCCACCTACCATGCTTCTCCTCTATATAAATATGAGCCTAGTCTTATTGGGACATCCAAATAGCTATTAAACACCCACACTGAGCAAAGTGCTATGTTTGACATCAAGGGAAGATAACAAAGTCTAGGAAACACACAGGCATTATGCTTTCACAGCCCCACTTGGAACCACAGAGCAGTTTCTGCCCCCTCCTGATTAGGGACTGCCCTCCCATGATGAACATTTCAAGAATGCTCCATTCCAAGCTTTTACTTCACTCCTCACTCTCCAGACTTCTTTATAACAGCAAAAGGTATATCTTATTTACATAATTCAGACAGAAATAATTAACTGTCCTACTGTGCCACCCACCATATTCTCCATGGCCACACTCCCCTAAGTGCTTCATCTCTTCATTAAAATGTAAACACTAATTCCAACAGACTCGTGATGGAAAGAGCCATCTGCATCCAGAGAAAGAACTACGGAGACTGAATGTGAGTCAAAGCATAGTATTTTCACCTTTGTGTTGTTGTTGTTTGTTTGGTTTTTTCTTGTGTTTTTTCCCCTTTTGTTCTAATTTTTCTTGTGTAGCATGACAAATATGGAAATATGTTTAGAAGAATTGCACATGTTTCATCTGTATCAGATTGCAGAGAGAGAGGAAGAAGAATTTGGAACACAAGGTTTTGCAAAGTTGAATGCTGAAAACTATCTTTACATGTATTTGGAAAAACAAAATATTCTTTAGAATCTTGTATAATATATATTATATATATGTGTGTGTATGTGTGTGTGTGCATATATATATATATATGATATATATAATATCATATATAATCCTGAGCAAGTCACTTAACCCTGTTTGCCTCAGTTTCTTTATCTATAAAATGATCTGGAGAAGAAAAGATACCATTCCAGTATTTTTGCCAAGAATGATCCAAGTGAGGTCATCAAGAGTCATACACAACTGAAAAAGAACTGAATAACAATATTTATGTGCCCCATCAGAGCAAGAGTAAAAGTAATTCCATTGATTGCCTACTACTATAGCCAAAAATAACAGAAATCAAAAAAAAAATCACGTGTATAAACAGGTCCCAAGAGGTCACTCCCAAATGAGAGTTCCTGAAAATGATACCTAGAATGGCAATTCAGGCAATCTCTTCTTTTCAAGTGAATAGTACAGCAGAGAAAGTGTTGGTTTAGTATAGTATATCTGGCTGATTCTGTCAATCAGTATCAAATAAACACCTACCATGTGCCAGACACTATTCTAAGTAATGGAAATACAAAATGAGACAAAAGATAGTCCACATACTCAAGGAGCTTACAATCTAATGGGGGAGATTACATGCAAACAAATATATACTAAGCAAATTATATAAAGGATAAATGAAAAATAATTAAAGAGGAAAATCAGGAAAGCACTGAGATTAAGAGAGTCTAGAAAAGGTTTCCAGTAGAAGATGGGACTTTAGTTGGGCCTTAGAGGAAGACAGGAAGACTAATAGCTAGAGTGGAAGAGGGAGAGCATTCCAAACATGGGGGACAGCTAGAGAAAGTGCTTGTAGCTAAGAGATAGAAATGTATTATTTGATGAAACAGCTAAGAAGCCAGTATATCTGGAATCAAAAGTACTTGTTAAGAAATAAGACTAGAAAAGTAGAAGGGGGCTAAGTTATGAAAAGACTTTAAATAAAAACAGATCATTTTGTATTTGCTCCTGAAGACAAAAAGAGATCATTAAAGTTTCATAATTATAATCAGAACTGAATTTTAGGAAAATCATTTTAGTAATAGAATGGAGGATGGATTGGAATGAGGAAAAATTAGAGGCAGGCAGACTCACCAACAAGCTTTTGCAATAGTCAAAATGTGAAGGGATTGGGGACTGCACTAAGTTTAAAGGCAATGTCAAAGGAGAAAATGGAGTGTAATGCAAATATCGCACAGATGAAATTATCAAGTCTAGGCAACAAATTGGACATGGGGAGTGAGAAATAAAGAGGAATCCCAGAATGACTCCTAGGTTAGAAGCCTGAGAAACTGGGAAGGCAGTGTTGCCTTCCACAATAAAAGGGAAAGTAGGAAGGAGGGTAGGGAAAAAGATGATTTCTGGTTTGGACTTAACTGAGTCTAAGATGTCTACTGGACGTCCAGTTTAAGATGTCTGAGAAGCTGGAGACATGAAATTGGAGGTCAATAAAAGAATAGGGTCAGGAAAGAGAGATTTGAAAGTCAGCAGCATAGAGATGATTCTTAAATCTATGGAAGCTAATGAGATCACCAAGTAAAATAGTATAGAAGAGAAAAGAAGAAAACATAGGACCAAACCCTGAAAGATATCTGTAGTTGGAGAATGTGATCTGGAGGATCCAGGAAAGCAGACAGAAAAGGAGTAGTCAAATAGGTAGGAGAAAAACCAGTAGACAGGTGTCCTGAAAAGCTTTCAAGAAAATGGTATCATGGAGGAGGAAATGATTAATAATGCCTGCAAAGCTGCAGAGGGGAAAAGAATTTTAATATAGTAAGCATAAAGTAATATTAACAGAAATAAGTACATCATATTAGAACTGCTTTACTAATACATCTAGGTAGATGTCTTAACATCCATTTATAGTGTTCTATCCATAATATAAACTATGTGAAATAAGCATTATTTGCATTAATCAGTGAAGGCTAATTGCCTCCAAAGGGACAAGACAAATCCATCTAACCTATTTTGTCTTTGCTCATATCATTCCCTCCTTTAATATTGCTATGGGTCTCTGATGTCATAGCAGTATGAGATGTGTCTTTCAATGATGCAAATTGCAATCCATGGCTATCCATCCTTTGCATCCTCAACTTTTATCCATTTTATCCTCCTGTTAATCTGTCAGAGGGATGAGAGAATAATCCAACCAACGTGAGGGGAGCTTTTCTCATTCCCTTAACACTGAGTAGAAATCAGTGGGGCCTACCATCCATTAATTATACCTCATTTTTGTTACATGACTAGCTCATATTTCCCCTACAACATTTCTTTTGACATGCTTTATTTATATAATTCTTCCTATATAACATTTTATTTTTAATGCATTTATACTTTTTTATCCTATGTTCTACAAATAATCTAACTAGTTAGGTAAGAGCACATTACTATTATTCATGAAAAACATTAGAAATTATATTAAAACATTATTATTTTAGAACAGACTAATTTCACTTCTTTTCAAAGCCATATGAGAGTTCAATTTGTGCTAAAATTTTTTTTTAATCTGAAAAGCATGTGTTTAATACATATCTAATCAAAGATGTAAATAGATATACATCTTTATTTAACATCAAAAAAGCTTTGGTATAGGGGGAAAAACTGATTTTCAGTAAAGAGCTGCAGTTGTATATACTTCCAGCTATATTTAGTAGCTCAAACCAAGCTAATATGTTGTTTAAAATAATCAAATTTAATTGATAAATAAGAATAATTTGTAACTAGAACTCTTTAAAGTTCCGGACCCACAACTTTAACTGCCTAATGAATATCTCTATCTGAATTTCCCACCAGCAACTCAAAATCCCAGCATGGCCAAGACTAAGCCCATAATATTTCACCTAAATATAATTTTCTTCCTAATTTCTCATTTCTGTTAATAGTATCACTTTTCTG
This sequence comes from Sarcophilus harrisii, assembly GCF_902635505.1. NCBI lineage: Eukaryota > Metazoa > Chordata > Mammalia > Dasyuromorphia > Dasyuridae > Sarcophilus > Sarcophilus harrisii. The sequence continues at coordinate 103,405,043 of NC_045426.1, forward strand.
GTACCCAAAGTGGAAAGAGTCATCATCAGTTCTTCTATTTTTCTCTATATAATAAATCACTAAGCCCTATCAATTCAATTTTCACATTACTTCCCTCCTGTCTGTCCCCACTGTCCTTACCCTACTGCAGACTTTCATAAATCTCTTCCCTGAATTATTATAACTTCTTCCTTAACAAATGTTTCTGCCTCTAATGTCTATCACCTTTATAAGTCATTCTTGAAAGATGATCAAATTTATCTTCTTAATACAAACCTTTGATCCTTCATTCCACTGTTCAAAGACTTGCCATCACTCCCCAGCACTGATCAAATGCAAAAACTCAATCCCTTAGCCTCATATTAAAGGCTCTCCAGGATATTATTAAATCTGTGTGGCTAGCCTCACTTCATACATAAGTGTTTAACGTAAGTTCCACTAAACTACATTGCTCCTATTCCTCACACACGTCCAAGACATTCTCATCTTTCTGACTTGCTCATTCCACTGTCAACATCTGGGAATTGGGAATGTTTATTCCCCTACTCTTCACTATTTTGTTGAAATTCAACCTTTTTCATGAAGATTTCCCCTCACTACTTTCTCTACCAAGAAAGAACTAAGAAGTCTAGAACAAAAAATTTAATGATGGTTCAAAACCCAATATAAGTAAGGAGTTGGTAAGGTAATACTGTATTTAACTCCATCATTAAAGAATATAGCTTCGTCATGGCTCCAGAATATGGTGAAACTTAATGCATCTCTAAATCAGTGATATGGTTATGAAAAGCATGAGAGATTATCATAGAGGTCCTAAATCAGGGATGGCATTAATAAGTGTATTTAAGGAGGAAAGATAGTTACTGGCTATCAATGGTGCCTTTAGGCAGTTTGGATTGAATACAGAATGATTTAGACATAGCCAAACTCCCAGGTACCTATTGTCAATGTTATAAGTCTACATCTCTTCCCTGCTATACCTAGCAGCAGAGGAAACCAAGGGAGAACAGGATGTATATGTGCCCCTTCTTCAGGTATCTTGTGAATATGTGGCAAAGACTGCTATCATCTCTAATGACAGGGGTCCTTGACAAGACTATCGGATCACCCACTGACACTCTGAAACTGTTGGTGTAAAGCTCTGCCCTGTCATTCTAAGGGCACAACTGAAAACTCAGACGTAACAGCTTGCCTTGAAACTAAATCACATGCCCTGGAAAAACTATACATTCCAGAGAATTGAAAATTTTGTTTGATCATTAACCACAATCTGTCATCTTTGAGGCAAATAAAAGAGACCCAAATATGGGTAAACACAATTCTGATTTTCAAAAAGAAAGGGGCAGATTCTTCAAATTATGCACAAGCCAGGAGGTTTAGCATTAATTGAGGGGAGAGGGGGGAACAAAATCACTAGAATAAATTTTTCAAGGATTGGCTTGTGTATACTTAGAGTGGAAATAGTAATTACTCTAAACTAGGATGGGTTCAATGAAAACAAATCATGAAAGACTAACCCCATTTCCTTTTGTGAAAGAGTTAATAACCCGGCCCACCACAGACACAGTAGACTTGGATTTCAGCAAGGCATTTAACAAAGCCTTTCCTCATCCCATTTTGGATAATTACCTTATAGATTGTCATCCCTTAAAGTCAACTACTCCAAGTTGACTGGTATACGTGTATATGTGGCATAAACTAGAGCTATGATCCCCTACCACAACATTTATCTCTGTTAGCCAGAGAATACATTTAGCACAAAGCAAAGGCATTTTATGGAGAAATCTTAAGAGAACACACACAAACCTGGTGCACACTTTATCACAAATACACACAAAGTCAACGGGAAAAATGGGTGAACATAAAAGAGTATGCTAGTAGAGAAGAAAACATATAGGAAACAAAAGTAACCAAGACTTCTCTCTAGAATTGCAAGAAAGAGGTGCTCTTTTCCTTCACAGACTGCTCTCCCTTGGACTCTGTACTAGGCAAATGACTCACCTGGGTTTCCTGCTCTATTCTTCTCCAGAACCACTGGTAAAAGCTGATTTTCTTCTCCACTCCCACAAGTCACACTCCGCAGGCTCATTTTCTGTCTCAATAGTCCCTTTAGAGAGAGTGTTTCTATTTCTAAAGTACAACCAAGGGTATCATTGATCCTGGTTGATATTAGCAGGTTTAGAGTTATCTGTACTTAATTCCATCAGTAATGATTAAAGAATTCTTAATTTCTCTTGTTACTGTTATCTACTTTGTGTTTTCAGTAATTATGTCAACTTAGAGTTGAAGGCTCCTGAGAGACTCTGATCTTTTCTCCCAATTAAACTTATTATCTGTGTGGTCTTGGGAAGTTCTCAATTTCTCTGAGTCTGTTTTCACATTGTTAAATGAGCATAAATTAGGTGGATTCTGATATCCCTATCTGAGTTTAAATCTATTTAGAATCTTGTGAATGAGATTTGCTATTGTTCAGTGGTATCCAACTCCTTGTGACCTTGTTTGGAGGGTTTTTTTTGTTTTTTGGGTTTTTGGGTTTTTTTGCAAAGATAGTGGAGTAGTTGGCCATTGCCTTCACCAGCTCATTTTACATATGAGAAACTAAGGATTAAGTGACTTGACCAGGATCACACAGTTAGTATGTGTCTGAGGCCCAGTTTGAACTCAAAAAGATGAATCTTCTTGATTTCAAATTAGCACTCTAACTGTTCTACCTAGCTGCTCTGTGGATTATGCACATGCAGTTACAAGTCTTGGATTCAAGTGCTCTTTTATATTAGCTACATTACAAAGTCATTAACCTTTTTTTGTTTCTTATTTAACTCATTTATAAAACACAGGGCTTAGTCTCTTAGGTTTCTAACATGCTAAGAAAGATGTGAACTTGATGATAATAACTGGTTGAAAGACCTAAAGAATATTAATGGATCAAATGCTAATTTAGATGAAAGTTCTGGAAGAATGCTGCAGGACTATGTCCTTCAACTTGTGTTGATCAGCATTTTTAATTAATGACTTGGGTAAAGACATAGGTTATCAGCATTTTAAATTTGCAAATGAGAATTGAAAGAGACAAACAATAAACTCTGGCAAAAATGACACCTAAAAATAACCCAATAGGTCAAATCTAAAAAAAAAAAAAAAAGATAAAACATAATGAAGGCCTATATTTGGGTTGGAAACAAAAAATAATTAAACAAATTAAAAATGTTAAAGATCTGACTAGAAACCAAGTAATATTAAAAAAAAAAAAAAACCTGATGGTTTTATTAGACTTCCAAATTTATGAAGTCAGTGTGGTGAGACAGACAGAAAAGCTTATCATGAACTTAAACCATATTAATAAAGTACAGTCTTCAGAACAAGAGTTGCAGTTTATCCTGACTAGACCACATTTGGACTATTCTGTCCAATTCTGTTTGTCACAAGCATAGTGACTAATTAATTAGAGTACGTCCAGAGCTGGATGATCAGGATGGTAATAGGGATTAAAATCATACCATATAGCAAGGTAGATTAAAAGAACAGGAAATGCTTATCTGGAAAAGAAAAGATGCAAAAGGGACAAGATTATTGTCTTCAAATACTTGAAGCTTCCCCTCTTAGAACTGTGAATATATTTGATCTGCTTGACTTCAGAGAACAACAAAAGAACTAATGTATAGAACAGGGAGGTGGGAAAAATTACAATTTCATCACCATTAAAACTAAACAAAATGAAGCAGTCTGTAATGTAAGGTTTTGAGACTCCTTTCCCTGAAGATTTTTCCTGGAGTGGTTTTATGACCAATGATTAGAGATCTGGAAGAAGAGGGTTATGTTTTACATGACAGCTAGACTAGATGGCTTTCAGTTTTCCAACTCCTATATTCCATATTTCTAAGTCTGTTTAGAGTTTTAGAAAAGTTTTATCTTCTGAACTCTCACAACTGTTATATATTCATTACATATTATATTATACATATTATATATTATTATAATATTATACATATTATATATTCATTACATTATTGCTCTGTATCTGATTTTTTGCATCTTATGCCTCAACTAAATTACAAACTCCTTGAAAATTGGGACTACATCCTATTTATCTCTGCATTTCTTTTAGTACCTACTACAAAATTTTGTATATAAAGCAAAAGTATTTTCTAAACGATTATGATCTATATCCAACCTAAACTGCTGATTTTATAAGACATATAAATATGAAATGATTGACCATGGTCATTTCAGTCATAAGAGGTAATGGAGCTAGAATTTCAACAAATCCTGCCTCTAAATCCGGTACTTTTTCCATTTCATCTTATTGTCAATCTTGAATTGAAAAAAACAATCAACTACATTTACCTCTAAATGAAGTTTATTTGATGATTCCTGAGTTTTTGCCTAAGCATTTTAGGCTTTATGTCTTCATCTTACATGTTATTCATCTACTTTGATTTATTAAAGAGAGGTTGTTCTGAAATATAAAAAAAATACTATCTTTAATATAACATTTATACTGTTTTCTTAGAGATTTTATATTTAGTAAGGTGCATTCTTGAAATGATGGGGATTGGCAGAGAAAACTTTTCATTTTAAGAGATTAGGCAAAAGACTCCAGATTGGACTTCACAATTCTATTCTGTATTTAAGTGCCAGTATAATAGCTGCCTATTTTAAAAATCCTTATTAAATCTTTATTATGCACTATATATATGGTACACAAGATATATGCACAATTATATGCACAAGATTTGTGTCATGTATTCTAAGGTATTAGTAAATTCCTGGGAATGTGGAATTCAAAAAGTCAGACCACAAAGAAGGGAATAGGTATAAGAGCATGAGGGAAAGCAAAGTAGAAAGAGAAGGTGTCAGAAGCTAGAAAAGAAAAAGGAGAGAGGCAGGGAAATACTAAACCTTCATATATTCTCTTTGTAACGTTCCAATCAACAATGTCTTAGTCGCCTTTGACAAGTTACATGAAAACCATCTTTGGAATAAGTTGATCACCTGTCCACTCTATCAAAAAAGATTTATTAAGTACTCACTATGTTCCAGGCATTGTGTTAAGTACTGGGGATAAAAAGGATAAAATCAATCCCTGTCCATTATCTTACTGAATCTGATATTCTTTCAATAAATATTGAAGCACTATGCTTGCTCCTAGAGATAGATAGAAAATGAAAATCATTTTCAATGAATTTACTTTCTCTAAAAAAATAATTTTTAGATTTCACCCTCTAAAATTGCACTTCTTCATCCCTCTAAACTTTACAAGGACACACATATATCCCTCTAAGGTTGGGCACTCCCAAAAGGCACTTTCACATTTAACTGAAGCTCTTCAGGATAACTGAAAAGAGGAGATATAATCTGTCTCCCATGAAAACTTTTGTCAGTCACCGTGTTTGGAAATCTGCCAGTCTGTTCAGTGGTAGTCAGAAAATCTTTGCTAAACAACCTCTTAACTTTCAATGGATCTCATGCCTCAAATGCTCTCCCTCTTCATCTGCACCTTCCATCTTCCTTAGAGATGGAGACTAATTCCATCTTCTGCAAAATGTTTATGGTAATCTCATTTCTCTCCTCCCCCTTATCTAGATTTCTTCCCACTTTATGTATTTTGTTTATACATAATTGCATGAATATTGTCTTCTTCCATATAATGTGAGCTTCTTGAAAGCAGAGACTTTTTGGTCTGTCTTTATCATGTGCTAAATACAGTAGCTAGAACATAGGAAGTGCTTAACAAATCCTTGTTGACTAAGCAAGAAAGACACTCCTAAAACCAGATTTTTCCAAAAATATCTCCATTGACCTTGAAGGGTATTTTTTCATTCCTCAAACAATATTAATGCTTTAAAATAAGTTTAAAAGTAGCAAACACCTTTTTGAGAGATAAGAAAGAAGTTTTCAAAAATCAAATGAAAGGAAGATCAGTTCCAAAAAGGATGAATATATTCCACTCTAAAGGCAGAGATTTTTTTCCAATTCCTCCTCCCCCTCAAAAGACTGTAGGCGAGTTAAAGCCAGATAACCATTTAACTAGATACACTTATTTAAGAGAGCCCACTACAGAGCAAAATTTTCCATAAGGGATCTTGAACTTGGTTGAGTTTAGGAAAGCTGATTTATCTGAATAAGCTTTTATTATTTCTTTAATCAAATACCTTAATAGATTTTTCAAATCTCAGAAGATCAACATCAGATTCATTAAGATTTACATAATAAGGTACATCTAAGAAAAGTACCAAGATATAATACAGAACATAAGATTTGATGAAAGCATCAAAAACTTAGATTAAAAAGGGTATGATGAATCAAAAAGTGATAATAATTGAATGTGATGACACATTAATTATATATGAAGCTATAGACTAATGATTAACTTACCCAAATGTGAGCCTTCAAACAGAAAAAAAAATGAATTTTTCCTACAACAAAAGACTCACTAGAATGACAGGTGTGTATACTTTATTTTCTGGAAAACTTAATTTATTACTAGAAAGCTGCAAAAATCAATTTTTAATACTTGAATCACATTTTAAGTATACCAGTCGCTCAGCATTTTTTAAAATGCTGCTTTTAAAGCAATAGGACACATACATAAGAATTTAATCTTTCTAAATCCAAATGTTCATATATTGATTTACTTATAGTAAGTTAATTGAATGGAATAATTGTTATTAGATTAAAAATCCACTCTATCTCCAGCATGATACAGCAAAACCTAAATTCTAGTCTCTAATAGGAGGCTGTAAAAGTTGGCATCAATATGCTATTTTTTACCTGGGCTGCAGCCAACCTAAACTATTTAGAAATGAAAGAATTGTTGCTAAAATGAAACTTAAGACAAGAAAAATGCCATCTGAAGGATGTATAGGTTTTAACATTTACACTCACTTGCCATTTGTTCCAGTTGGAAAGTGGATGTGGTCTATTCCAAAGAAGTAGGACTGCATTTTCTTTGCTACTAAAATGGCAAAGGGAGCCCCTTGCTATTGTTCAACATACACTCAGAATAAAAGGCCTCTCTTATTGGAATCATAGCTTCATTTTGTCCAAGTGTTGATTTGGCTTCCAATATGAAATGGTAAAAAGATGGAGGAAATGTGTATGAATGTAAGGCGAAATGTTCTGTATTTATGTGGAAACAAAGACGTGGAGTCTCTTGAATGTTCTGTGGCACAAAAAGGAGAGGTGCTTTATTACATAAAATCTATGTATGTCTACATACGTATATATAAATATATTTTACACACATACACACACACGAATATCTGTTAAGCCTCATTAGTCTGAGCAATTGATAAACAAAGTGGAATGAAACTTTCCCAGAGAGAGAGAGAGAGAGACCCTTCCACTTTAAGAGTATTAACTACTATTTCCTTTACTATCTCAATAAAAAGGAGAATGTCAAATCTCAAAAACACAATTCTGAGTGTTGATATCCCTATTTTTTAAATTAATATATCCCATTGGATCCAGGTGATTACTTGGGATAAACAATAAAAGAGGCATGAAATATTTCGTGATAATATCTTTGTCCCACACAAACCCTTGGAACTGAATCCTCTTTGCCCTTCAAAATATGCAAAGTCAAGTTTTGACTCAGACTCTTAACTTTTTCTTTGCTGGATCCATAAGGAGTTTGGCTTTGAGGACGTCAGAAGAGTAATAGCCAGGGCATCTGCTCATTGGAGACCACTCCTGGGACACAAAGTATCACTTAGGTGTATCACACTGCAAGGTCACTGAAGAAGAAGAGACTTTACATCATCTCTTCAGCTCTTTTCAGGCACGTGGAAAAAAAGGTTCTCTTAATGCCCATTGGTTCACAAGGTCCAGGCTTGGGCCCTGTTTTTCCTTGCCGCCCTCCCTAAACCCTTTCCAGCTGCGCCAGAGTGTAGGCGTCCTGGTGTCGAGCACGGAGAAAGGAAAAGGCGGGAAGCGTGGGGACCAAAAATCACGACTCCCTAAACCACAGCAGTGGTGGCAGCAGCAGCAAACTGAAAAGGGAAGAAGGATGGATGGGGAAGGTGGGAGAGCTGCAGGCTGCAGTGCAGAGCCCAGCTTAGCTACCATCACTCCTCCTCCCCCCCCTCCACCTGCTCAATAATGCAAAGGATGCTGCTGATACAGCCAGCAGAGGGAAGCCAAGAACTCATTCCCTACCTCTCAGCGCCCCCTCTCCACCTGAAATCTCCAGAAGAGGATGCTCTGTATCCTCCCGCCCTACTCCTCAGCTAGAAGGAGAGACAGACCGATGAAGGAGGGGATGAGGGTGGTCAAATAAAGCAGACTGTATTCGAGTAAGGGGTAAGGGAAAACATATCCGTTCCTTCCAGTGATCCCCGGGGAGCAGAGGCCAGCATTGCCCTCCTTTCCCTCGGGCTGGGTCAATTCCCTAAGGCTTTTATTCAAGAGCTCCCGAATCAACTAAGAAGTACCTTTCACAGTTCAGAGTCAACCTCCAGGCGGTGAGGGGAGCAAACACGGGGTGAAGGGCCACCCCGATAAGTATGACAGCAGAGGGAGCACAAGGCTTTATCCCCGGCTGTGAATCACCGCTCGTCCTCCTTCTAGCCTAGCTTAGCCAGTCCTGCAAAGCTCAGAGCGTCCTGAGCCAGGGTAGCCCTCGACCCTCTCCCCCCGCCTGCTCCCACAGGTAGCTGACGCATCCTCACCCCCAGCTGTCCCCTTCCCCTCCAGCTTCACTTCTCTTCTCCAGGAGCCCCCGGGGCGCCACCAAGCTTCCTGGACAGCTCCAGGTCAGGAGACAGAAACTGAGAGCGGAGGGAACAGACAGTTCCGCGGACCGTCGGAGCAGCAGTGAGCCTGCTCCCCCTCAAGCCCGTCCTCGGCATCCTCCTGTGCTCCAGTGCCCTTTACCTGAGTAGCCTTGTGGAACTGTTTCTTCAGCCCGGCCACAGACATGGTGGGGGGGATAACCCGGGATGCGCGCTGCTGCTGCTGCTGCTGCTGCTGCTGCTGCTGCGGTGGCAGCGGCGGCTGCAAATGCTGTAGCCTGAGGCGGCGGCGGGGGCTCCCGGAGCGGCTGCAGGAATGCGGTGGCAGCCGCTGCCTGATCCCTAGGAAGGATAGGGAGGCTAGGGGGAGGGGGGCTGCTGCTGGCAGAGAGGGAGAAGCGAAGCGGGGGAGGAAGAAGGGAGGGGGAGGAGGGTATTCTCGGCGGGCACCCCGCGAGTTGCAGCCAGCGGCTCTGCCTGCCTGCCTGCCTCCCTCCCTCCCTCCCTCGGCGTGAGCAGGTTATCCGAGGCTCCGCTTGGCGGTGCAGAGACAGACACCCTGACGTCAAGAGAAGGGTAATCCGGCCTCTTAAAGGGGAAGCGGGAAGCCCAGGCCCAGCCGCGGCCCCCGGGGCCGCCCCCAGCCCCAAGGAAGGAAGATCAGGTATGCTGCTTGCGGGCCGGCTCCTGCTGGGGCTGGGACCCCCGGGCTACTTTGTGAGAGATGGACGGGCGCATAGGTACACACACATACATGCAGGTACACAAGTTCACACACTGGCGCGAACGGAGGCGAACAGACCACTGCGGACGCTAGCGTAAACGCATTCTTGCGGAGATTTTGGAGCTGGACTTTCGGGTTCGAAGGCAAAGTTCACTTTCAGCTGATTTTTTTAAAGTGATTTTTCTCCTCTGGCTTTTTGAATCCTTACGCTCTGGGTAGGAGGATTCGCCAGAGGTTAGGGGAGGGTGGAGTTCTTGGAGTCCAAACACCTTGCACTCAGATGAGTTGCTCCTGGATCTAGAAGGCTTCAGCTACCCTGAGTTCCTTATTTTCACTTTCAGTTTTACTTCCAATCCTTCTTCCATAATCCGGCTCCAACCTATTTTAGCGGCGTGCTTTCACAAGGCTCCGCTCAGGTGTTTTTATGTTCTAGTCTCTGTGCATTTGCTTGCTTAGAATGCTTATCCACTCAACTTACCCCTCTGAAGGCTTTTTTTTTTTTTTCTTTAAAGAAGCTTAGCTAAGATACCTCACTCCTAAGGGAAAGCCATCTTTTGTCCCCACGGGTTATTAATGCTCTTTCCCTCATTTTATTTCACATTTACTTATCTGCGTTCATATTGTGTCCCTCCAAACAGAAAAAAAAAAAAAAAGAAGTTTCTTGAAGGAAGGAGCTGTTTCTTTTGACTTTACATTCCTAGAACATAGTATACTATCTTGCACATAGTAGTAGGTTTCCTCATTGGTGACAAGAAGGAAGCAGAAATAAAGGATCCCTGAGATCCCTATCAGGCTCTAACCTGAATCTGAATCCTGGGAAAGGAAGTTTGAATACCACCACATTGTAAATGCTTGTTTCTTAGAAAGAAATGTCAGAAATTATCATTTTACAGGTAAGAAAATTAGGCCTACAGGGTAGAAGCATCTTTTGATTCAATTAAATAAGCATCGATTAGCAGCTCCTTTGTGTTAAGGCTATGCTAGATATTTGAGAACAGAAAGACAAAAAAACAGTTTCTGCCTTTGCATTCCACTTCAAGGGGAAAATGCCTTTACAGATAATTAAATACAAAAAATACATTAAATAAATCCAGAATATTTCGGAGGAGGGAACTCTAGAGAGGAACTGCATTGTTGAAGGGCTTCAAATGCCTTTGTATTTAATCCTAAAGTCTACTGGAGGTACTATTGGAGATGCTTGTGCAGGGAAGTGAAGTTGCTATAACTTCATTCTTCCAATAACAATTTAGCAGCATTGTGAAAGATAAATTAAAGAGGAGAAAGTTCCAGGTACAGAAATACCGATTGCAACAGTCCAGGTAAGAGGTGATTTTAACCTGCACCAGGGGAGCAACTAAATGAATGAAGAGATCCATCAGATCAAGAATGTGGAATAAGAGATGTGGAATCAACGAAATTTAGCAACTGGCAGGGTGAGTTCCAGTGAACAGACTAAGAATGATTCCTAAGTGTTGAACTGAGTGGTTGGAAGAATGATGATACTTTCTATAGAAACAACTAAATTAACCGGCAGAATGAGTTAAAAGAAAAAGATGATTTGCCCAAAGCTAGTTCCATATAGCTACTAAGAAGTCTATCTGAATTCAAATCCTAGTTTGATTCATACCCTATTCAAGGCATCTTTCCATTGTATCATTCTTTAGTGATATCTTGCATCTTCAGCACCTAACCCAGAGGATAATTCTTGCTCTGTTCTGGAAAGTAACCCAAGGCTTATCCATGAGGGACATTTGAGCTCTTTTTTCCCCCCAATCTTGACACTTTATCATTACCTTTTACCTGAAACGGTTTTCAGAAGAGTAAATCTGAACTGAGGTTGTTGCTATCCTGCTTTTATATAATCATGGGGCAGGAAAGTACGTGCAAATTCCTTTCTAATATAGACATGAGAAATTTAGAATTTATCCCATCTTCCAAGCTTGGAGATTTTTGTTTTTCTTTAAACAACAACAACAACAAAATAGCAATGGTAATGAAAATTTTTAAAGTCTATTTACAGTCTTATAATCCAGCCAGAGTTATAATTAATGTAATACATTTGCAAGAAGGCTGGCCTGAAATAAGTGCTATTCTGTGGCTGGGGAAGAATGAGGTTTCAAGGGGATGATTCATACTATACTCACGAGTGAGTGGCAATTCAAACTATGGTGAGGCATATTTGGGAGGAAGGGACATGTTCTAAAAGGCATCACTTCCTAACTGTAAATTATAGAATCATCAATTTAGGTACCTTGTAGATTGATCTCATTTAACCACCTCATTTTACAGATTAGGAAACTCTGTATCCTTCCTTTCTTCTACTTATATCTAGGCTTACACTAAGTCCTCTCCACTTTTAAGGCTTTGGGCATCCATTGGACATTCCTCTTCCAGTACTTAAAAAGGTCTGACTTTCTTTTCTACTTCAAAGTTGTCTCCTTCAGCCTCAGACCTATTACCAAGTTTCTATTTCCAGACTTAGGATATTCTCATAACATTATTCACTGTCAGAATTAGGAAAACAGACACCTTTGAAGCCAATCTTTAACAGTTCATCTTACCTGCTTTATCTAGTTTCCTGTATTTTTTGACATATTTGCTTTCTAGAACTTACATTGCAATTTTTCAATACCAGATATTCTATAAATATACATAACACTTCTCTCACCTGCTGTGCGGTCCTCTGCTGCCAAGAGCAATGAGGGTTTGAGGGAAAAGAGCAGTAGAGGAAGTGGTCACAAACATTCCACCAAGCCACTGCAGCAGAAAGGTACTTTGCTCAAGGTCAGAGACAAACAAGAATGCCAGGTCAATGATGAGGGCAGTCATCCCCCTACCACATGATGAGACAACCAGACAGACAAGTTCAAGAAAAGCACCAAATAACCTCTTGTGTTCCAGTTGGCATCAGATTTCAAGTTCTACACGTGGGGCTAAAGAATAATCTAATTTCTGAACTTCTGTCTCCACCTTACTGGTCCTCCTGGCATTACAAATTGTACCTCCTGTGGAAACTGTTGTTTACACTCCTTGGTTTGTTTGAAAGCATGCAACTATGGGAAACTACGTAAACTCAAATTATTCCTTCTCTCAAACTCTTGGATCACATCTATCCTCTAGCTGGGAGCTGTCAGATCCCAGGAGGCTCACAATCACTCACTAGTCATTTAATTATTATGTATTGTTTTCTTGTTACTAAGAACTATGTATTTGTTTATTGATTCTTCAGAGAAGTAAATTACCAATCAATGCTAAGCTTTCCTAGAGAGCACTGTTTTCCAAAGACCACTTATCAAATTCTGAACTCACCAAAGCAACATTCTAATCTGAAATTTGGTTTCCTGGTAGCGCTGTCACTGATAAAATTATTTAATAAAATGTATTTCCTTCTTCCTTAAAAGAGGACCAATTGATGAATACCAATCTCTGCACAACTCTCATTTTCGTTATATTGACATTCTAGTTTATAAACCAAATCATGTCTATTTTGTTAGCATGTATGAGATTATCATAGGAAATAAACTATCAAAATGCACATGTAGATAGATAGATAGATAGATACAAATGGGGAAGAAGAAAGGAAAGGGGGAAGCATTTATCAGTGCCTATGTGCCAGACACTGTACTTAGCACAGATATTTTCTCCTATCTTCACAACCACCTTGGGAGGTAGATGCTATTATGGGTATATTATGGTAAGATAAAGATAGACAATAAGGCAGACAGAGATGAAGTGACTTGCCAAGGATCATATGGCTTCTAAGTGTCTGAAGTCAGCTTTGAATTTAGGTCTTCTTGAGTCTGGGCTCAATAGTCTCTGTCAATAACTCAGTCAATAAACATTTATTTAATGCATGTTGTTGTCAGGCACTGTGCAAGCCTGAGGAATACACGAAGAGGCAAAATATGTTCCTTGCCCACAAGGAGCTCACAATCTATTCTTCTATCCATTGCACCACCTAGCAATTCTTGACAGGGAGGATGGGATTGGGAGGTAGAGGGATAGTAAGATAGCTGATTCATAACCATCAATCCTGATGCTTCTAGCTCCATCAGTTTTCAAAGATCCATTTGATTAGGACTTGGGGGAAAGACTGCTTCTGTGGAAAGGAAAAGAGTAGGCTTTCCCAGATCTGGAAAGAGCTCGCCTGGAGAGCCACAACAATGAGGAGGAATAACTATCTTTTAACTTCCTATTTTGACTAATTCTTGTTAAGTAGATATCAACTCAATTATTTCTACCACCTGAAGAAGGAAATGTGTTATCAGCACCCTCTAAACTACAGTGCCCTAGGCAAAAGCCAACTTACACTTTCGATTAGTTTTTGAACCCAAAATGCTGAAAAACTATACCTTGAAAAAGTTAGGGTCAAGAATAATATTAACTGAATGACAGATTTGGGGGTCCAAGTTCTCAGTAATTTATTGTCTTCTCAAAAGTTTATTAGTCTTGTGGAGTCAATGAAATCAATTATCTACTGAATATATGGTTTATCTGTCTGAGCTGATTAAAGTAATTCTACCTTATAGCCTCAGTCTCATCAATGGTGGGTAAAGCCATTTAGTTTTGCCTAAAGCAAGCACTCTGTTCCTCAGGCAGATTGCCCTTTTAACCTTGGCCAGTCATTTCAAAAGTACAAGATCAAAGATTAATTGAGAGGGTTAATGTAGCTCAGCTTAAATGTATCACCCCTATGGACAAAGCTTATTCTTTGGATAGATGAGGCATTTAATACATAAATGATTGTGGAATTGAACTGGATATCTAATAGCATCTTTTAGTGGCTAAAAACAGCAAATAGATTTACTGTTTAGAAAACCAAACTAAAACAATCAAAACCAAAGGGCAAAAAGTTATGAATCTAATCTTTATTTTTTCTATTTTCATTATAATTTCACAAATAAATAACCCTTTGTTAAAATTAAGTTAAATTGCCCACAAAATAGAACAAAGATCATAACAAATCTGAGACTATAATACCAACAACTGAAAAATCAGCCTTAAAACATCATCTTGATGATGAAACTAAATATCTCTGAAGATCATATTAGCAAACTGAATTCTGCCAGCTTTAGAAAAACAAGAAATTTCTTGGATATGGGTTTCCATAGAGTCCCATTTTATTTGAGTTGGAGAGCTGTCAACACTGATTCTCCAAATGATTTTACCTATGACAGTATCACAAAGAAAAGGAAATCTCTAAGATAAACACAGTTCATGCTGTCTTTCATTCTAAGTATACAAGAATGAGTAACAGCGGCAGGCAGATGGAGATACCTTAAGGAACTAGTTAGTAGCAAAGGAAAAAACACAATTTTCAAGGCAAAAAGAATTAGAAATTTAAATAAAAAAACTAAGCCAACCAATTTTTACAATTAAGGGAAAAGTTATAAAGTACATTTTAATGTGAACAAAAGCATTTTACTAGTAAGTCAAAGAATCAGAAAATGTAACAACATATTTGTAGCAAGTATTAGTTTTCATTTATAATTTTTTTTAACTGAGGCAATTGGGGTTAAGTGACTTGCCTAGGGTCACACAGCTAGGAAGTGTTAGGCATCTGAGACCAAATTTGAACTCAGGTCCTCCTGATTTCAGGGCTGGTGCTCAATCCATTGCTCCATCTAGCTGCCCCCCATTTATAAGTTTTTAATCGGTAAGAGGAGAAGTTTATTTGTTTTGAGCTTTGAATATCTACAAAAATAAACATATCTAGGAAAACTACTATTTATTAAGCACTGACTATGTGCAGAACAGGTTACTGAGTACTGTGGAGATACATAAGGCATTTTTTGCCCTCTAAAAAATTAGACCCTGGAGGAGGACATCAACACAGTACTTTATTATAAGTGGCCCAGAGAGGTACAAAGTGTTAAGTGAGGTCTGACGGAGACATCCAAAGGATCCTAGATTTCAAATTGGAAGGGACACAGTTTTTACATCTCTTTCCTTTCTAAATATATGTGCCTCCCTTCCCTAGCCAACAAGCCATCCCTTCTACAGGGAATTAAGAGAACAAGATACCATATTATCTTGTTCTTTTAGTTCTTATTTTACTTTGAATCAGTTCATGTGGGTCCGTATTCATTATTCAGCAGCAGCATAGTAATATTCTATTACATTCTTATACCTCAACTACAACTGTCTAAGCAGTGGGCTTCTACTTTGTTTCCAATTCTTTGCCACTACAAAAAGTACCACTATAATGTTTTATTGCACATAGGATGTGTCTTTTTGTCTTTGACCTCCTTGATCAAATGATGTAAAAGACAAATATGAGATCTCTGAAAAAAAGAGTATCATTATCTCAGTAATATTTTTAGCATAATTCCAAATTGTTTTTAGAATAGTTGAATTAATTCACAGTTCCACTGACATCATTATTATCAGAATGTCTATTTTTTCTGAGCTCTACAAACACCGACTGTTTCCATCTCTTATTGCCATATCTAACTTACGCCAAACACTTCATTTTGCAATTTATAAAACTGAAGGTCAAAGAAATGAAGTCATTTACCCAAGATTATACAGCTAGGAAGTGGCAAAGCCAGGA
Organism: Sarcophilus harrisii; assembly: GCF_902635505.1. Classification (NCBI taxonomy): domain Eukaryota; kingdom Metazoa; phylum Chordata; class Mammalia; order Dasyuromorphia; family Dasyuridae; genus Sarcophilus; species Sarcophilus harrisii. Next base: position 103,421,031 of record NC_045426.1, read on the forward strand.
TTAAAAACCTGGTCCTCTAGTTACAAATCTATTTGACTATCAAATCAGCAAACTAGATTTTGTCAGGTTTAGGGAAGTAAAGAATTCTATTAATGAAACTTGTTCCATTTGCTACCAGAAGGCAGAACTAGGGGAGATTGCTAAAGGTAATAGAAAATCAAATTCATTTTCATAAAGAAAAACTTTTTAAAAATTAGTCGCCTGTAAGAAGAATTGGAGGGTACAGTATGTCCCTTCCAATTCTGAAATCCTATGATTTTAAAGCATACCAGGTTCCAAAAAGATGAGTAAGATTTCAACAGACACAAATGAAAGAAAACATTCCAGGTGGAAGATATTGTGAGCAAAGATATGGAGACAAGAAAATATAATATGTTTAAGCAATGTTTCATCCAGATTTCACTCCTTAAAATCATGAACATAAACATAGTAATGAAATATTTCTTACTTGAAAAGCTGTCAAAAGAAAATGAATAGGCAATCACAAATAATTCTTTTCTTAGGATGAGATATGTCCCAAAAAACTATAAGAAGTCTTCAAATGGTGGCTAGGACACCATTTTAGGATATATAATAGAGAGGAGTCCTCTATGAATTAGAACAGATTACTTTTGACCTATACATAATACTAAACTTGAAAACACTTTTAGGATTATAGGAAACAGAGCTGGAAAGGACTTATGTCATTTAGACCAACCTCGTGTTATTTTTGAAAAAGTTAAGTGATTTGCTTAAAATGAATCAGCCAATAAGCATAAGATACTAACTATATGTTAGGAATTGTGCTATCCATTAGGGAGAGACAAAGAAAGACAGTCCTCCTAATGGAAGAGAAACCATACAAACAATTATGAGCAATCAAGGTAGATACAGGGTGAATTAGAAATAATCAGCAGATAGAAGGGGGAAGAATTCAAGGAAATGGAGAAGGCATCTATAAAAAAGGGCTTCTGCCAGGACTCCCAGGAAGTCAGGGAATGTAGGAGGAAGACATGAGTGGGGAGAAAGAACAGCCAGGGAAAATGCCTTGAATGGGGAGAAGGAGCATCTTGACAAAGAACAGAAGGAGGCCACTGTTAAAGGACTTCAGAATGGGAAAAGGGAAAGAAAGAATAAAAAGACTGGAAAGGTAGAGTCAGGTTTCAAATGACCTCATATTTTATATATATATATATATATATATATATATATATATATATATATATATATATATATATAGATTTTTTTTTATCTTGGAGGTGATGGGAGCCATGGAGTTTATTGAATAAGGCACTGACATGGACCAGGAAAGTACTTTGACAACTGAGTAGAAAATGGCTGAAGTAGGTAGAAAACCTAAGATTTGAATTTAGGTTTTCTGATTCCACATCCCTACTGCAGAGGTAGTACCTTTTAGTATGATCTATTCTTCCTATGATTTAAATCTGTATCTATATATTATTCTGAATTTATTTTATTTTATTTTTTTTGGTGAGGCAATAAGGGCTAAGTGACTTGTTCAGTCACACAACTACTAATTGTTAAATGTCTGGCCATATTTGAACTCAGGTTCTCCCAACTCCAGGGATGGTGCTCTATCCACTACACCACCTAATTGCCCTTCTATTATTCTAAATTTAAGAGAAAAGAACAAATTATCCACAATCTTCTCAGCAATGTCAATGCATTTTGTAGCATTAGCTATATAAAACATAAAACTAACTACAGAAAAATGGTAAAATTCATAGAATTGTAGAATTGGAAAGCCTATTCTACAAAGTCATCTGGTCCATCCCATTCATATATTAATGTAATGGTGGGATTCCATTTACTATCCTATCCACTTAAAAGTAATGATCTTGTTATATGGGACTCCATTAATAATTCCCCCAACTGAAAACTGAGATACTAATACATTGTTGATGGAGTTGTGAATTGATCCAACCATTCTGGAGAGCAATTTGGAAACTATGCCTAAAGGACTATCAAACTGTCCATACCTTTTGATCCAGCAGTGTTTCTACTGGGCCTAGATCCCAAAAAGATCATAAAAAATGGAAAAGGACCTACATGGCAAGGAACTGGAAACTGAGTGGATGTCCATCAGTTGAAGAATGGCTGAATAGTTATGATATATGAATGTTATGGAATATTATTGTTCTATAAGAAATGATCATCAGGATGATTTCAGAAAGGCCTGGAGAGATTTACATGAACTGATGCTGAGTGAAGTAAGCAGAACCAGTAGATTATACACAGAAATAACAAGATTATACGATGATCAATTCTGATTGATGTGATTCTTTTCAATAGTTAGGTAATTCAGGCCAGTTCCAGTAGTCTTGTGATGGAGAGAACCATCTGCACCCAGTGAGAAGACTGTGGGGAATGAATGTGGATCACAACATAGTATTTTCATTTTTTTATTCAAGTTGTTGTTTGCTTGAATTTTCTTTTCCTTTTTGATCTGGTTTTTCTTGTGTAGTATGGTAGTTGTGGAAATATGTATAGAAGAATTGCACATGTTCAGCATATATTGGATTACTTGCTGTCTAGGTAAGAGGGAAGGGGAACAAAGGGGAAAAAAATTTGGAATACAAGGTTTTGGAATACAAGGTGATTTGCCCTGTAACTCTGGAGCATGTCCTTTGATCTGTTATCATTCCATCTCTTCTTCAGTAAAATGGAGTTCTCTAGAATTCCAGATAGAGATATATACCTAAAATCAAATGTGTATGAGTGTATATGTATATATATATATATATATACCAATTTGTCTTATCTACCCATATACCATATCAAGTTGCAATTATTCTCTCAGACCTAAAATCTAGAAATGGAAAGTACATTAGAAAGCATTTGGTTGGGTTTTTTTCATTCTTACCCCTTTTAAAAAATATTTCATTTTTCCATAAATCCACAAGAGACAATGTAAGAATTATTGGACTACTTGAAAGCCATGATGAAAAAAAAAAGAGGCTGGACAAAATCTTTCAAGAAATCATCAAGGAAAACTGCCCTAATATCATAGTTCTAATATCATAAAACTAGAGAGTAAAATAGTCATTGAAAGAATACACTTCTCTAAAATGAAAACTCCAAGGAATATTGTAGTTAAATTCCAGAATTATAAGATCAAGGATAAAATATCGCAAGCAGCTAAAAAGAAACAATTCAAATATCAATGAGACATGTCAAGATTACCTAGGACCTAGCAGCTTCCACATTAAAGAGTAGGTGGTCCTAGAATATGATATTCTAGAAAGCAAACCAAGCAAGAATCAAACACCAGCAAAATTAAACACTATCTTTCAGGGAGAAAAGATGGGCATTCAATGAAATAGGGGATTTTTCAGTCATTTCTGATGGAAAAAACAATAACTAAACAGAAAATCTGGTCTTCAAATACAAAACTCAAGAGAAGCATAAAAAGGTAAACAGGGAAGAAAAAGCTTTTTTTTAAGGTTAAAATGTTTACATCCCTACTGGGAAGATGATACTTGTAACTCTTAAGAACTGCATTTTTGTCAGGGCAGGCAGTTAAAAAAATATTATTAAAAGGTATAGGTGTAAGTGATATTAATGGAATGATATAAAAAAGAAATCATGAATGGCATTTTTATTTTTCACAGTTACATGTAAAACACAATTTTATGTTAGTTTTTAAAACTTTGAGTTCCAGATTCTCTCCCTTCCTCTCCCCATCTCCTTCCACCATTGAGAAGGCCCATGTGAATTTATGCAAAACATGCACTAAAAGTCACAGTGCAAAAGAAAACATAGATCTCTCCTCTCCAAAAAAAAAATTAAACAAACCTCAAGACAATTCTTTCTCTGGGTATGGATAGCATTTTTCATCATAATCCTTTGGAGTAGTATTGGATCATTGTATTGCTGAAATAGAACAGTCATTCATAGCTGATCATCTCACAATGTTGCTATTACTTTATACACAGTACTTTTCACTTTGCATAGCTCATGAAGGACTTCTGAGGTTTTTTGGAGAGCATTCTGCTCATCATTGCTTATAGAACAATATTATTCTATCATAATTACATACTATAATTCATTCAGCCATTCCCTGATTGATGGGCACCCCTTCATTTTCCACTTTGCCCTGATAAATGAGCTACTATAAACATTTTTTGAACATATAGGTCCTTTTCCTTTTTTAAAAAATTTCTTTTGGTGTCATCAAACTGTGCATACCCTTTGATCCAGCAGTGTTACTACTGGGCTTATATCCCAAAGAGATTTTAAAGAAGGGAAAGGGACCTATATGAGCAAGAATGTTTGTGGCAGCCCTGTTTGTAGTGGTCAGAAACTGGAAACTGAGTGGATGCCCATCAATTGGAGAATGGCTGAATAAACGATGATATACAAATATTATGAAATATTATTGATCAGTAAGAAATGACCAACATGATGATTTCTGAGAGACCTGGAGAGACTTACAGGAACTGATGCTGAGTGAAATGAGCAGGACCAGGAGATCATTATATGCTTCAAAAACAATACTATATAATGATCAATTCTGATGGACATGGCCATCTTCAGCAATGAGATGAACCAAATCAATTCCAATAGAGCAGTAATGAATTGAACCAGCTGCACCCAGTGAAAGAACTCTGGGAGATGACTATAAGCACTTCATAGAATTCCCAATCCCTCTATTTTTGTCCACCTGCATTTTTTATTTCCTTCACAGGCTAATAGTACACTATTTCAAAGTCCGATTCTTTTGTACAGCAAAATAACTGTTTGGACATGTATATATATATATATATATATATATTGTATTTAATTTATACTTTAACATATTTAACATATATTGGTCAACCTGCCATCTGGGGGAGGGGGGGGGAAGGAGGGGAAAAACTGGGACAAAAGGTTTGGCAATTGTCAATGCTTGTAAAATTACCCATGCATATAACTTGTAAATAAAAAGCTATAATAAAAAAAAAAGCAAGACAAGAAAAAAAATTTCTTTTGGGATACATGCCTACTAGTGGTATTGTTAAGTCAAAGGTTATGCGTGATTTTATAGCTGTTTGGGCTCTCTCCTTTCACGCTGTCCTTCCTCAAAAGTGTTTTTCTTCTAACCACCCTCTTCTCCAATATGCCCTCACTTCTATCTCTTTAGTCTCTCCTTCTTTGGTATCCCCTTTCTCTTCTACTTTCCTGAGGGATAAGATAGGTTCCTATATACATAGTAAGTGTATATGTTATTTTCTCTTTGAGCCATTTCTGAGGAAAGTTCTCTCCTCCTGTAAAAGCTTTTTCTTGTCTTTTTTTTTTATCATGGATACTTTATGCCAATTCACTGGTCCCTTTCCCCTTCTTCCAGCACATTCCTCTCTCATCCTTTAATTTGTTTTTTTAGATATTATCCCTTCATGTTCAACCCATAACTGTGCAATCTCTCTCTCTCTCTCTCTCTCTCTCTCTCTCTCTCTCTCTCTCTCTCTCTCTCTCTCTCTCTCTCTCTCTCTCTCTCTCTCTCTCTCTCTCTCTCTCTCTCTTTCTCTCCCTCCACACATATATATGTACATTATCTTTACATCCACATCTATATACTCTATATCTTTATTTTGTTATTTTTTTCTAATGGGTGAGGCAAAGTGGGAAAAATAAATGCTTGACAATTGAAAAAAAAAGTATTTTTTAAAAGCCCACCTGGTAGCTTGGGTTAGGGAAGCATTCTGTTATTTGTAGTTTCTTCTACAAGTATTAATGCATAGTCATAAGATGCAGTTGATTTAAAATGCCATCATGTATATCTTGGTTAGTTCATGATGTTCCCAAGAATAGGATCAACATTAGATTTTATCATAAACTACTTTAAAGACAATTAGGAACAGCAAGACCTATAGTGTCCCTATAAAGACTCTAGTTATTTGAATAAGATGCAATGAAGAAATTTAAATTGCTTAAAAGGAAAATTTAATCCAAACTAACTGGTTTTTTCCCTTTGCATGGTACCTGCACAAGATCTGTTAGACATTTAGAAGGTTGACACATTCAAGGAATGGCCTTCACATTTGTGACAGAAATACAAAAAGGTTTGCTCTCATTCACTCAGATCTTCACTTATATGGTACATAAGACAAAAAAGAACTTGAATTACACAAATTCCTTTAAGCTTCTCACAGATGACAATTCTTACATTTCAGTTACTTTCGAAAAATTTTAAATGCTATTTAAATCAACAAACAATCTTTGTTGATACAAAGTATAAAAGAGTAATTTAAGCTATTATTTCCATTTAAGTCATTAAAAAAAATTTTGGTCCAGATGTATGCTTTCTTAAGGGTTAGGGGAAGAGACAAGAATATGCATACACATATACACAAATATGTGTATAAATACATACACACATATATAAAAATATGCACACATATACATTATATATGTATATATTTGTGTGTGTGTGTGTATATATATATATATATATATATATATATATATATGCATGGGTATCGTACTATGTGTGCCAGATACCATACTAAGCACTTTACTAGTATTGCTAATACTTTATAAGTACTGATACTCTACTCATTTTACAGTTGAAGAAACTGAGGCAAAAAGAGGTTAAGTGTTTTGTCCAGGGTCATACAGCTAGTGTGTGTCTGAAGTTGGATCTGAACTCTTATCTTCCTGAATCTAGACCCAGTGCTCTATCATCATGCTTATAAGGGCCAGGGAATTCTTTCCTAGGGTGGAAACTTTTTCTACCAATTCAGCAACACAGTAGCATAATCAGGGTGTATGTTAGAGATATGATTTGATTTCCCAGACTCTAGGAAATCCCTACATTCATTTAAGCTGCTGCTCTCTTATTTATTTTTTTTTTACAATGAATTATACATGAATGTGATAAGAACTAGGTTCACAAAGAATCTAAAGGTCAGAAAATTTAGAGATGTAAAAGAAAACAACTTAAAAAATAACCTTCTATATCACGTTCTGTTTGTAATTATTATGAGGTTTTTATAAATTATAACACTAATAGCAATTTTAAAAGAAAAATTAAACCCTATCAAAATTAAATATAATTTTGGATGTTGTAATGATTCCATTAATTCACTGGGTAATGTATGAAAGGAAAAGTGAAAGTACTGAGTATTCAGATGAATAAGGGAGCACATTCTAAATATATAGAGTAAACACACACATGTTTGTCCTTGGGGGGAAAATACACACATATAACATATGACAATCAAGCATCGTGAAGAGCAAACTGGCCTTGGAGTAAAGATAAACCAAGCCCCAAGTCCTGTTTCTTACATTCTCCTGATGTACCCCTCAATGCTTTAGAGAACTCTTAAAGAATATAAATAATAGAAAAGCCACTGATCTGTATTGAAAGCAAGGAAGGGACAAGGTCCATTAGGGTTCCTCCACCCTAGACAATGTAGTCATATTTTGCAGACCCCTTGTAAGTGTTTTTTCCCCTACAAATTAACTTCTCATCAAGAATTTCCTATACCAATGAAATCAGAGATTGGGAACAACAACAAATCCTAAATTTGCTATTATCTAATTTTCAACCAATGGACAAAAAGCCTAGTGGCCAGGGAAATAAAGACAAATCACTGGAAGAAGGCAGTGGAAAAGTGGAACTGTGTAGCATGTTATCAGAAATAAAGTTTTGTTATAAGGAATTGTATGCAGAAAAACAATTTTCAATAATTTCTAATGAAAGATTAGTTTTTGGTGCTCCCAGGAACCTAACCCTCTATTTCCCACAGGTTCAATGTTTCATCATTTGTGTTTTTTACTTTTACAAAATTTTCTAGGAATGTTAACCCTGTGAAAGTTGACAACTGACATGAACAGTTGGTATAAGGAAAAAAAAAAAGGTGGGGGGGGGGGGAAACAAAACCTTTGTAAGGGCCTACTGAGAATATCCAGATTGCCGAACATAGAAGCATTCTCTATCACCTCCTGAGTGAGTGGGTGCAGCTTCCTGTGATTCCCTGTGTAGCTGGAACAAGCTGCCTCTTTAAAACTGACAGCCTGAAGTGAGTACTTTTACCTGTTGCTTTCATAGGCTAAAGATCACATAGCTCTCTTAGCTAAGCTCTGAGAGTGAGTTGAATTAAAGGGGAGGGGGATTCCTTCCCCCACCATGCAGCTCAGCTCTGAGAAACGGGCCTGTTCTGCAGTGTTTGTCCTTCTCAGTTTTCCAGTGCCAGCTGTGATGCCCATCGGTCATAGGAATCCAAGCTATGGCACCACCGGAGCCAGGACTGCAGGCAGGATGCTAGTCTGTCCAGGCCAAAGAAGCCAGGGTGCTTGGGACCTGAACCCAAATGGGGCTCTGACCAAAAACTTGGGACTGCTCTACAGAAGCTGAGCAAATCTCGGAACCTGATCCCTTTCCCTATCAGAGAGTAGAGAGGGAATGAAGGGGCCGATTATGCCTCCTTGTGCTGGAAGCTTGTACAGCTATGATTATATCCTCTGAAGTAAATATTTCTTTGTAAAAGCTAATCTGTTAGTGGTTAAACTGAACTGGGATATGGGAATAGCATAGGTGGGGCTGGAGCCATTTACAGAAAATCTAGACTCTCCCAAATCTTCTTCGGGGTATCAGAGAACCCTGGGGAAGCATAGACAGACTAAAAAACATATTTCTATTCTGGTAATTAAAGAGAATTGAGAGAATGGAAGAAATTGCTCAAGGAAGGAACAGTAAAGAGGCAGAATGAAGTTCACAGTTCTCTCAGATTTTGGAGGATAGAGACAGGTGGCAGAAGGAAGGATGGCAAGAAGAACCAGTAAACAGGTAGAGCTTTGTAGCAGATCTGAGGCACTTCCCAGGGAAGAGGGAGCTGGATCATCTCTAGAGGAAGCTGTTTCTTGAGCTCCCAGGAAGGTAATATGAATCCACAGGTTCCATAAGGTGAAAGGTCATACAATTATGATTGTAGAGAAAAGAGAAAAAAAAGATGAGTAAGGGTGACTGGGACTTGCCACTACAGTGTTTCACCAGCAACTATTTTCTGACACATTGAAAAGGAGAGCAGTTGGCTGCCTTATTGGGTCAGATATCTGGGAAATGAAAGAGAGCCAAATTGTCAGACATAATATCCACTTTCAGGGCAACTAGAGAGGCACAGTGAATAGAAGGTTGGGTCTACAGTCAAGAAGATCAGGGTGCAAAACTGCCCTCAGATAGGGCTATGTCATTCTGGACAAGTCACTTAACGATGTTTGCTGGAGTTTTTTCCTCTATGAACTGGAGAAGAGAATGGCAAACAACTCCATTATCTTTGCCAACAAAACGCCAAAAGGGGTCATGAAGAGTTGGACATGACTGAACAAGCCACACCCACAAATATCCATTTATCTATAGACTTGTGATTCTAGATAAGGGTACAAATGATATCAGCAGGTATACCCTAATGAATGGGAATCTTGAAGGTTTGGGGAAAAGTTAAATACCCTTGGGAGCAAAAGTAGTATTCTCATCATGTCTCTCAGATAAAGAGAAGGGATTCCAAACAGAAGGCAGAGCTGGCTAAGGAAATGGAATTTGGATTTCTTGTCCACAGATCAAAATAAAGAAATGATAGTTTTTTGATCCAGAATGAAGTGCATTTAACATAGGCTTTTTACTCTGATCTCAGGCAGATATTCAGAGAAAAGCTATCTAATTTAATTAATTCATACAAACTATGAATGAGCACAGTCCCTATTCCTCCCAAAGGAATTTCAAAAGAGGATATTTATTCATCAAAATCTAATCAATAGATCTCAGACCTGTGACAAAGTAGAGACTTTTAGATTTTTTAGATCAAAGAAGACCTATGTTTCAGGTTATACAAAGTATTCAGAGACCTTCTTTAATCTGAATATCATACTGGATTTTTGATATGGGAGTATTAGGTCTTCAGGGCAGCTTTCTATCCTTTCCAATCTCTGAATAATTAGGCAGATAATAAGCATTCATCAGGCGATGTGCTGAGCACAGGTGACACAAAGAACAGCAAAAAGCCAGGGGCAGGACAAAAGCCAAAATGACTGGTGATGGCGGGGATGGCCTACATGACCTTGACGCATTGTGGACTTCACGGCCCCTGGAGCAAGTTGTTCTCCTCTGCCCATCTCACTGGGGGAAATCTTTCCACACTTGGGGTAGACAAATTAACTGATGGGCCTGAGGCCTATTGGTCACTCTCTGTTTGCTTTAGCAGATCTGCTGACCATTCTACCAGGGCTGGGGCCCTATGTCTGCTACAGCTTTTTGAGTGACAGGCAAGTTACAGGGAGACACCAAAGGTGGATGGTATGGGGTATTAAAGAAGGACTAGCAGAAAAATAGGAAAAAAATCAAGAGCGGGAAGGCAGAAGGATTAGTGAGGATCCTTCCTCTAGTAAGTCCAGGAAAGGCTTACTAGAGAAGGTAGGGTTTTAACTAGGACTTGAAGAAAGGGCGCAGAGATAATAAGAGAAAGTATTCCAGGAATAAGTGTGGGGTCAGAAAAAATGTCAGGAGCTAAATGTGAAGGGTCTTGCTCAGCAAAAGTGTCACTGACTGAAGAGTATGAGGTGCTAGGTGACCGGGTAGATGGAGAGCTATGCCTGGAATCAGGAAGACCCTGAGCTCAAAGTTAGCCTTCGAAATGTGAATTGTATGGCCTAGGACAATTCATTTGATTTCTGTTGGCTTCAGTTTTTGCATCTATAAATTGGTTATAATAGGACCTACTTAGAAAAGTTGTTGTGAGGATCAAAGAAAATAATTTTTATAAAATGCTTCAACTATTCTCTCAAACTATCTTCTATTTAATTACTTTTTAAATATTTGTATTTATGCAGTATATATTTTTGTATGTACTCACCTCTCCCTTCTCCTTGCAAGTATTATTTAGTTCTTTATACTTTTGTGCCCAGTACCTAGCACAGAGCAGGTGTTGTACATTACATATATTTTCAGACTTTTATGATGGACTAATGTGTTGTGGTGACTTTTTTCTCTCTTTGTCTTTAAAACTATTCATCTTGGTGGGAGAGTTTGGAGGAGGGGGGCTAGGAGAAACTATGATGATTAAAAAATACTTTTAAAAAACTTTAAAAAAAAAAAAGAATATTTTCTTTTTTACATATAAGTGAACCCCTTGAGGGCAGATGTGGTATTTTCCCTTTCTTTGTATATTCTGTACTTAGTAAGGTGCCTGAAATACAGCAAATATTTAATAAATGCTTGTGGAATCACTGATAAAAAAAGAAAACTTACTTTTTAAAAATATTTGTTGCCTAACTGAGTGATACTCAAATACAGCCTTCTTTAGAGGAGTCTGAATTCATCCCCACTATCTCCACTTAACTGGGATGGGGAAGCAAAAGGAGGAAAGTGAAAGGATGCTACTGACAGGATAACTTTACTCTGCCCCCAGTTCTAGGATCATGAAATCATAAAACTAGAATTTGAAAGATTTTAGATATCATCTAAAATTCCAAGAAATTTGACAGGAATTCCAAGCTTTGTGAATTCAAATCCTGTCTCGGGCACAGTAGCTGTGTGACCCTAAGCAGTCACTTAACACTGTCCACTTCAGGTTCCTCCCATCTATAATGGAAATGGTAAACTACTCCAGTGGTGTGAATGAGGTCACAAAAAGTTGGACAAAAACAAGAGTGACAGTAGAGGGAGACCTGAGCAGGGAGCCAGAAGTTCTCAGGCTGAAATTCTGTGGCTTTGATGCAAGGACTCTAAGCCTTAGCTTCCTCAGCTGTAAAATGGGACACCTACTTTACAGTGTTGCCATGAAGATCAAATGAAATCCTATATGTAAATCTTAAAGTGCTGCATAAATATTATCTAATCATCTAATTACTTATTAGCCACTCTTGAAGTTCTTCCAAGCAAGCTTTTAATTATAGGGAGACTTTGTCTCCCATTTTACTGAGAAAACAGAAGCCATCTATTATTTCCTTCCTTCCCACTACTCCATACTTTAAAATCTACACGTCACATTGCCCATTCTCTTCTTCTTTGCCTGACTTTTTGATGCAGAGGCACATTTCTGGCCAGCCAGTTTTTCAATCTGTGCTCTTGATCCTGTTCTGTCCTGTCTACTCTGGAGAGCTTGCTCCTTTTATCATTCCCCTTCTTTCTCATCTTTAATCTCCATTTATCTACATCCCCAGCCCTGCTGTTCCCAGACATCCAGATCTCTCACATCCATTTAAAAAAAAATCCCATATTTCTCTGCCACCTCAATCTGAGTTTCAAATACTTAATAGCTTAATACAAAGAAGCACCATGTATTTGTGGGTTCCCGTTTGAAACTTACTTTGGTATAAATTCACTTTGAACAAAACTTGAAAACATTTTTATCACTTCATATTTTTTAAAAATTGTGTCATTTTTATATGAATACATCTCACAGTCAAACATGAAGAATCTGATTGTCATACTGTGTAGCAGAGCTGGTTAAGCTAAATTTCAAATAAATTATTCCAAAAGACTCCCTGGCAGATGCTTCATGATAACTACTGCTCATCTTTCATTGACTGGGAAGAGAATAGAAATTCACAGGAAAAATATCCCTGAATCCTTTACTGTGTCATGGATATGAAAATGAGGCTTTAAATCATCATTATGAACAACATGAGGAATAGCTACATTGGATAAATAGAGTCTTAGGGGAAGGGGAGAGCAATTACTGAATCCTGAATATTACTACACATTTTCACAATATAAAAATTGCTATTACACAGAGGTCTAATATCATAGGTGTAAAAAGATAGCTTATTTCAAGCAGTGATCAATATAGTGGGGAAAGTTTCTCAAAAACTAACAGGCGGGCTTAAAGACAAGACCATGCCCCAAAAGACTTGCTGGAGCAGGGCCAGGTCTAGCCCATAAGGATATCCCATTTTAAGGAGTCTCATGAATGAGGTTATTCTTTTCTGGACAGAATCTCCTGTTTTTCTCTTGTCTTTTTTTTCAGTAAAGGGTATCAAAGTGCTCATATTCCATTCAATGTGATTGGGGATGGAATAATGATGCAAAACAATGGAGGAGTATGATGATAGAGCTGAAGACTTCTGGGCCAGGAATAACAAAGCCTGGTTCATCCTAAGACTAGTTTTGTACCAATTATGTTGCAACCCTGAGCCTCATTTTTCTTATCTGTACAATAGGGTTGATGGGGATGAGCCACACGATCGCTAATGCCTATAATATATTCATAATACTTCTATAACTTTGAAAAAATGGGTTATGTTTGTATAGCTTTACATCATGGCACAATGCCAGGCAGATGGCATAGTGGAGAGAAGACTGGCCTTGGTAACCCAAAGAACTGAGTTCAAATCCTTCCTCTGCTAATAGCTAGCAATAAACAGTAGTCACTTAACCTCTCTTGATCTCAGTATGCTCATCTGTAAATGGGGACGCTAGTGCCATATACTTCATAGGATTATTGTGATTGTCAAAGGAGAGTATTTCTCAAACTCTTGACGTGCTGTGTAAATACCAGGTATTAATATTATTCAGTTTCCCACAACAACTCCATGAAGTAAGTAGTACAGCAATTTATTATCCCCATGCATAGGCTACACAAATCTGTAATCCACTGCTATTCCAGGTTTAGTGTGGGTTTCGGGGTGGGAGGGGCCTAATGGTGTACATATCCCTAAATCGCAAGTCCAGTGCCTTTTCTACCAAGAAGTCAGACAAAAACCATAAATTAAAGAACAAAATATTAACCTGGGATAGAATGACAAATTAAATAACAGGGAAAATCAAGCAATAGAAAGCATCCTTCCTCAGCCTCCTCCAGTCGTGATATGTAAAGGGATCCAGTCTCCCAGGACGATAAAGGAAACGCTGCCAGAAGACTTACACTCTGAGTTGAGGAATGACTGTCTTGTGCTTACATCTCCCATAGCTCTGTCTCCAAACCGCTTGGGCTTGCTGTTGTTCAATCACCTCTGCAGCTTCTCCACTCTTGTACTTCTGCTCTTTGCTGCTTCTATGGCTGGAAATGTGCTTTGCTATTTTGGCTTCTCCCTCCCTGCAAGTTAGAGAAAGCAACATCCCTTTCATGAAACTACCCAAGTTGACATGCCTGCAGAACTAATCAATACTTGTTGGGCTTTTTCTTGGTGGATAGAACTCTAGGTTAGGAGGTCTAAAGTCAAATCTGATCTCAAACTAGTTGTAGGATCACTTAATCTGCTTGTCTCAGTTTCCTCATCTGTAAAGTGGGGATAATATCACCCATCTCACAGAGTTGTTGGGAGGATCAATGAGATAATATTTGTAAAAGCACTTAGCAGAGTGCCTGGCCTTGTGCAATGTTACCTAAATAGGACATCAATCTATTTTCATCTTCACTGTGTTTATTTTGTGAGAAGGAGCTCAGCTCACTAGCATGGACCAACAATTGTCCTTTTATAAAAAGAGTAGCAAGTAGGTCCAAGAAAATCATTTCTCATCCCAAGGAATGTCAACCAGCCACTATTTCAGTAAAGAACTGAAGATATTCACGTGGAAAGAAAATTAGGCTTGTAGTCACTAGATCATTCTGGGTTTGAATCTCAGCTGTGTCAATGACAAGACACATGATCCTCAGCAAATCACTTAGCATCTCAGAACCTGTTTCCACAACAATAAAATGGGGAATAATAAAACTGAGAGCACCTATCACATAAAGTTGCTGTGAGAATGTTTTATGTGTCTTAAAATGCTGTATAAATTTTAAATGTAGGGGAGGGGATGCTCCCTCCCGGGCTGCTGAGGCCGGAGCAGGAGGCCTTACAGGCGGCTGATGCAGTGGGGCCTCAGCTCTGGGAAACCCCACCTGCTGGGGAATCAATGCTAAAGTGCCAGCATTGATCCACACGGGAGAGGAGCCCCATCAGTGCCTCTGGGTGGGAAGCACTTCCACTTGAGCCAGCACCGCTTGGCGTACACGCAGGACAGCCCTACAAGTGGGAGCTCTGGGCAAGGCCCAGAGGGCCCTGAGCTGCGTCAATCCCACCCCAAGGTCTTCAATGACCCTGGCTATTTCTGCTAGCACCTGGCTGCAGATGTGGGCACTGCCGGACCTGAGGAGTCCTGGGTAGGCTAGACTTGAAGTGCCCTGCTCCTCCTATTCCCAGGCATGAATTTAGGGGAGGTCTTTCCACCTAACAGCCTGCCACCCTTCTCCCAAAGCCTGGTAGGAGGCTTCCATAGCCACCATGAAAGATGAACTTAACTTTGCCTCGATTTCCTTTCCATCTGTTCCCTTGTAATCTCCCTCCTCCTCTCTCCATGCTTGAGCCTGTAGGAAATGGGGCTCATTTCCAGGCACACTGATCACCATTATGGACTGACTGGAATAGGTGGGGTTGAGAGAGACATGAGGCTGATTGCCCTTTGGATGGGGGGGGGGGCAGAGAGAGAGAGTTTGTACAGAGTCAGGAATAAATATTATCCTTGTGGCACGAAAAAAAAAAAGTAACTTTTCCTCAAAACATTTCCTGATGCCCAGTTTCCGTCTAGCTGTGGGAGGTACACGACTAAGTGCAAACTCCAGAAGTTCAGCTCATCTCACTCCTTTTCTCATCCCACATTCAATCTGTCATCAAATTAAGCCACTTCTTTCCAACAACATCCTTCAATTCCATTCTTTTGACTTTTCTCTCTATAAAATAGGATTACTAATACTTCTGGCACCAGCCTCCTCCCAGGGCTTTTGTGGAAAAATGTGCTTTATAGATCTTAAAGCCTTATGAAAGCATCAGCTATTATTGCTCTAGTTGAACCATTCTCTCCTTTGTCAAAGGGAAGAATAGAAGTATAGCCTTTTTCCTGGGGTAAGAGTAAGGAGGAAGATAGATGGTAGAAATAATTTGGTAGCTCAACTTAATTTCACAAACATATATTAAACATTTAGTATGTGCCAAGTACTCTTCCAGTCTCCAAGGAGACAAAGACAAAAATTAAATAGTCCCTGAACTCAAGAAGCTTAAAGTGTTACTCCCTCCACATGAACTCTTGCCTGGATTGCATGGATAACCAATTCTTTAAAAAAAAATAGATCACCTAAGTCTCATTTCTATTTTACCTTAAGTTTTTCAGAATATTTTTTTCTCAATAGCCTTGTGAGTACTTATATTATTATTGTCATTTTATCACTGATACTCAGTAAGGGGATGCAGCTTGACTAAGGTCACACAGCTAGTGAGTATCAAAGATAGGACTTAAACACACATTCCTTGTCTAGCCAGGACTGGTGTTGTTGGGGGTTTTTTTGTTGTTGTTTTTCCTATACACCAGATGTTCTCTGCAAATGATCCTTTAATCAGGGATAGTTTGTCCCAAGAGAGAAAGATGGGTTCTCCCAAGCAACTCACCTTTTTGGTCCAGGCAGATGTTAATGTGAGAGCTGTTCAACAAATCATCTGACAGACAGCAGCTTTCCAAAAAAACCGGGTATCTGATCTCTACTTCTCACTGTTTTAGTCCTGAAATGGAACTGCTTTCGGCAACTCCAAGAGCAGGAAAGGGAGCTAAGGGGAAAAGACCAGATCAGATATTGGCCAGGAAGAAACTGAACACAGCTGACCTTCAGAGCTCCAGCTGTAAGCCCCTGCTGTCACATTTGTGGCTTTACTTTCATTTTTGCTGATGCACAGATAAAGGATTCTGAAAACTAAAGGTCTTATTTCTATAATCAACAAACAGCTTAGCAAGCAGAGTGCTGAGCTCTTGTCCTTTTCATGAACACATTCCTGTTTACACAGAATAAGCTTTTCATACAGGACTGGGCAGCAAACTCAATTCTTTCCTGTTCTAAAAAGATTACTGAAGAGTAAGAAGGGGGAGGACAGTTGGCAAGGGACTGTTTAGACCCCAATCATATTGTCTCTATCTGTTAGCTTCTCTTTCAGAGGACCAAAAACTATATTCCTTTTCTCACTGAGTCTCAAATCACATGTGGTTTAGTCCAATAACTCTTTAGAACCCTGAAAACATTTCTTTAACTCTGTTTTCTATGTAATCAAAATTAAAAGCATTAAATTTGAAGTAAAAAGACCTGTGTCCAAATGCCAGGATTGGTCCTTACAAGGAGTGTATTTTTGGAGAGTCTCTTAAACCCTCTGGGTCATAGATCCCTTGTTTGCAAAATGAGAGGTTTGGACAATATGATCTTCCAAGTCTAAATCCTAACATGAGTATTCTTGCATAGGAAGAATAAAAGAACAGCCATTCACATTCCTCACTCCTGCCACTGTCTCCTCTTTTTCTCCAAGGTAAGATTATGAATGATAAGCCAGCTTTGGCTTTAGCTTGCCAGGTTCCAAGCCTCCTAAATCCACTATTCCTCCACATTTCCTTGTCTATCAAGGCCACCACTACCCTTTCATCTCCCTCTCCTTTTGCCCCAGATTGTCATTTCTGCCTCCATAGCATCTCTCATATTTATTCCCTCCTTTCCATTCAACTAGCTATCACCCTGGACTATGCCCTGCATCCATTACTTTTCTTTTGGACCATGATAATACCTTCCTAATAACAGACATCATGATGCAGGCTCTCAAGTTAAAGGAAGTAAGTTCAAATCCCAGGCTCTACCATTTAAAACTTTTGTGATCTAGCAAATCACTGTTAGCCTTTCCACCTCATTTCTCTCTTGTAAAATGAGGGTTTTAGATTTATAGAACCTAGAAGCTACCTTGTAGCTCTAAATTTAAAGTGTTTTACCCTCCTCTTAAACTCTCCTTGATCATAACCATAATGTTGTGCAATGGGGTATTTGAAGTTTTGTGCAGTGATGTGAAACTGTCAGTGAAGTTTGTTTTAATGTTATTATGGTCAGTACTGATTGCTTTTGCACATGTTCTATGTGAATAACCACTATGGGAGTGCAGGTATTAGAAAAGTAGTACTCAGTGATTGCTCTTACACTACATCAGGGACTATTAATTTAAGTCAATCAACTAGAATTTATTAAATGTTTATTAGGACCAAAGCACTTTGCTAAGTACCCTAAATACAAATACAAAGCAGACAGTCTCTGCCTTCAAGAAGTTTATATTCTAGTGAGAAAAAATAATATGTAAACTGTGGTGTTCTCTTCTTTTTTATAATGGTTCTCTGTGAGCAGGTTTTTTGGGGAGGTTTTCTGGAGGCAGCCTTAGTTTCAGTTCAGAGTAATAATCACTCCAAATACAGCCAGCTGATAAAATCCAAACGTTTATTTCTTATCTCTTTCCTTGGGCCCGGTTAGGTTTCTTAGAGGCCTATCTCTCTGCTTGGTTCCAAGAGCTCTTGCAGCTTGTCCTTTGCCTCTGCTTTCTTCAGCCTCCAGCCAGCACAAAGGTGGAAGATGGAATGAATCTGACTTCACCTCCAAGAGTGGGCTTGTGGGCTTCTGTATCTCCCAGAGTGCTCTTTGGCCCTGAGAGCTTCTTGCTTATATGCTGTTCACTGAGTACACACCAATCATTATATCACTGGGAAACCATTATTTGTTCTATGTTAAATCAATGCTAAACTAGATTTAAACATTGTCTCCTCAATTCCACTTAGTACCTTGTTTCAAGTTCTGGCCCATAACATCTCCTTGTAGGATCAGATCAATCATACTGAACAATGCTAAATTAGATAATAATTATCTCTATTAACTCTAATGAGTTAACACTTTGTAAGGATTCCAACAGTAAACCATAAAAGTAAGCTGAAAAGGAGGGTTGGGGGTGGGAGGGGAGAAACAAAAGTTATCTAGCACGGGGACTTAGTAGACAAAGTCCTGGTTGGAGGGTTAGAAGGGTTATTAGAAGGGTTATCCAGTCATATTCATGATGAACATACTGAAAATATTTGGAGCAATGTGTAGATGCTTTGAAGGAAATGTTAGGTGCCACTTATTCATAGGAAAGAAGATGAAGCAAGAGTTGTCTTGTGTGATATATCTGAAACAGTGTTATATTTCAGCATCTCTAAAGAGACAGATGTTAGTGGGTGTTTTTAGATGCTAAATTATTAAATTTCTTATGGCTATTCAGAAGTTAATGAGAAATGTTAGTGTCTCCCTTGTAAAAGAAGGGGGAGGGAAATTCCATCTTAGAATTTTGGTAGAAGAGAAAACTGGGCATAGTCTGACATATACATTAGATTTTGGAAAGGCAGATTTTAGAGGGTTCAGAAAAAGTATAGGTAGGATGTCATGGTCCAGTGCAGGCAGATAGGAACCTCTCAGGAATAAATTGTGAAGACACAAAAAGAAATAATTCTGAGAAGGAGGAAAGAGGGAGTTGCCTGACAAGACAAATATTCATGTAAAAATAAGTCACTAACCAAGATTCAAAGTGGATGTGTTCATATGTTTATGCGTGTTTAGACCTTGCAGCAATGTTACTTCTGGTTAAAAATCCTAAAAAGATCATATTATATAAAGAGATAGAAGTAGCGATAGGTATCATAAGTAGTTATAGCCATATATACATATGTGTGTATATATATATATGTGTGTGTGTGTAGATACATGCATTATACATATGTGGATATATATATTACACACATATGTGTTTATGAATATATGTGTACATTAGTTTTTTATATATATATAATATATATAAGTCTACAGGCAGATATATGTTAGTATATATGAATATGTATATACATATGTGTGTGTTATATATACATATATGTATATGTGTATGTATATATATATATGCATACATATATATATATATATATACATATTTCCTTATACATAAAAGATGGTTCAGGCTTGTTGAGAATATCATCAAGAATACTAAAACCCAAAATGAGCTGAGGCTGGTGACAAAAATTAAGGATAAGAAAAGGAGATTTAAAATTATATTGAGGGGACAGTGGAAGATCAAATAAGACAAAGTATCTTTTATCAAAAGGGATGGTTTAGTGGTAACTAATATTGAGAAGAAGGCAAGGCTAATAATCCTTATTTATTTTTTCTCTAGAAAGAAAAATGATGAGAGAGGGAAGCTTCCATTCAATCTACTAAACATTATTTAAACTGTAAATAATTCAGCCCCAGGGCAGCCTGAAGCCATTGTTGCCTGTAGAGGAAATTTGGGACAAACTTCCCTTTGCCCTAAGAGCAGACCTTGACCTTTAAAAATGAGCAAAAAAGCAAAAAAAAAAAAAAAAAAAAAAAAAAGAGCTCTAACTTTAGATAGCTTTTATTAGACAGAGAAGAACAGACCTCAAAACCTGAAAACATTAAAGGCAAAACATCCCCAGATCCTCAAAAGATGATATGAGTTGTTTTCTATCTCACAAGGTTCTTGGAAAAATTCAAAAAAGAATCTTAAAAGAGAGTTAGAAGAAAAATGGGGAAATGAAATGAGAGCTCTAAAAAAGGAAACACAGAAATTTACTGAAGAAAATCATTCCTTAAAGAATCATTTTGGCAAAACAGAAAATGGATTTCTGAAATGGAAAAAAAGACCAATGAACAAAACGACTAATTTAAAAGTTCAAGTGAAGAAGGAGATTTACAAAAGCTAACTGAAGAAAATAATTCACTAAAAATTAAAATTAAACAAATGGTGAGACATCAAGAATCAAACAAAATAAAAAAAAAATTGAAAAAATAGAAAAAAGATGTAAAATACGTCATCAGACACTAAACACATATGCACCAAGTGGCATAGGATTCAAAGTCCTAAAGGAGAAGTTAAGAGAGCTGCAAGAAGAAATAGACAGCAAAACTACAATAGTGGGGAATCTCAACCTTGATCTCTCAGAACTAGATAAATTGAATCACAAAATAAATAAGAAAGAAATTAAGGAGGTAAGTAGAATTTTAGAAAAGTTAGATATGATAGATCTTTGGAGAAAATTGAATGAAGACAGAAAGGAATATACTTTTTTCATAGTGGTACATAAAATCTAACAAAAATTAACCATGTATTAGGACATAAAAACCTCAAAATCAAATGCAGAAAGGCAGAAATAGTAAATGCAGCCTTTCCAGATTATGTTACAATAAAAATTGCCTGTAACAAGGAGCCAAAAAAAAAATAGACCAAATATTAACTGGAAACTAAATGATCTTATCCTAAAGAATGTGTATGGGAAACAACAAATCATAGACACAAATGATATAATTTCATCCAAGAGAATGACAATAAGGAGACAATATACCAAACTTTATGGGATGTAGCCAGAGCAGTTCTTATGGGGAAGTTTTATTTTTCTAGATGCTTGTTTGCATAAAACAGAGAAAGAAAAGATCACTGAATTGGGCATGTAACTAAAAAAAAAAACTAGAAAAAATTAAAAACTTTCAATTAAATACCAAATTTGAAAATCTGAAAACAAAAGGGGAGATTAATAAACCTGAAAGTAAGGAAATTATTGAGCTAATAAAAAAGTATGGAATTTTATGGAAATTTTGTGGAAAAAAATAACAAAATAGATAAAACTAACTAATTTGATAAGAAAAAGGAAGGAATAAAATCAAATTGTTAGTATCAAAAATGAAAAGGGTAAAATTTCCACCAATGAAGAGAAAATTAGACCAATAATTAGAAGTTATTTTGTCCAACTTTTGCCAGTAAATCTGACAATCTAAGTGAAATGGATGAATACCTACAAAAATATAGATTGCCCACATTAATAGAGGAGGAAATAAATTTACTTAAATAATCCCATTTTAGAAAAAGAAATTGAACAAAGTATTAATCAACTCCCTAAGAAAAAATCTCCAGGGCCAAGTGGATTTACATGTGAATTCTCAAAATGAATTCCTGTGCAAACGATTTGTAAAACTAGGGAAAGGAGTCCTAAAAAATTCCTTGTATAACACAGATATGGTTCTGATACCTCAAGCAGATAGGGTCAAAACAGAGAAAGAAAATTACAGGCCAATTTCCCCAATGAATATTGATGTAAAAATTTTAAGTAAAATATTATCAAAGCCACTATAGCACCCGGATAACACACCATGACCAACTAGGATTTATACTAGGAATGCAAGGGTGGTCCAATATTAGGAAAACTTTTAGAATAATTGATTATATCAATAAACAAACTGACAGAAATCATATGATTATCTCAATAGATGCACAAAAAGCATTTGACAAAATCCAATACCCGTTCTTATTAAACACACTAGAAAATATAGGAATAAATGAAGTTTTCCTTAAAATGGTAAGTAGCATCTATTTAAAATCATCAACAAGCATCATATGGAATAGGGATAAACTAGAACCATCCCCAATAAGATCAGAGATGAAACAAGGTTGCCCACTATCACCATTACTATTCAATGTTGTATTAGAAATGTTAGTTTTAGCAATAAGAGAAAAGGAATTAGAATAGGTAATGAGGAAATCAAATTATCAGCCTTTGCAGATGATATGATGGTATACTTAAAGAATCCTAGAGAATCAATTAAAAGACTACTAGAAACAATTTACAACTTTACCAGATTTGCATGATACAAAATAAATCTATAGAAATCATTAGCATTTCTGTATTACCAACAAAGTGCAGCAGCAAGAGATACAAAAAGAAATTACTTATAAAATTATTGTACATGATATAAAATATTTGGGACTTTGCCAAAACAAAGTTAGAACTATATGATCACAGTTAGAAAACATTTTCCACAAATATCAAGTGCTCATGCGTTGGCTGAGCTAAAATAATAAAAATGGCAATCCTACCTAATCTACTTATTCAGTGCCATACCAATCAAAGTCCAAAGAAGTTATTTTACAGAGCTAGAAAAAATAGTAACAAACTTTATCTGGAAAAACAAAAGGTTAATTTTCAGAGAATTAATAAAAAATGCAAATGAAGGTGACCTAGCTGTATCAGACCTAAAACTATATTATAAAGCAGCAGTCATCAAAACCATTGACTAAGCAATAATTATAGCAATCTAGTGTTTGATAAACCCCCAAACCCCAGCCTTTGGGATAAGAACTCATTATATGTCAAAAACTGCTAGGAAAATTAGAAATTAATATGGCAGAAACTAGGTATTGACCCACACTTAATACCCTATACCAAGATAAGGCCGAAATGGGTTCATGATTTATACATAAAGAGTGATAAGTATATGCAAATTAGAAGAATAAAAGATAGTCTACTCTCAGATCTGTGGAGAAGGAAGTATTTGTGAATAAAGCAGAACTAGAGTACATTATGGGATGCAAAATGGATAATTTTGATTATATTAAGTTAAAAGGTTTTTGTACAAACAAAACCAGTGCAGATAAAATGAGAAGGGAAGCAGTAAATTGGGGGGGAAATAATATCCAAGTTTTCTGATAAAAGCTTCATTTCTAAAATATATAGAGAATTGAGTCAAATTTATAAGAATACAAGCCATTTTCCAAATGATAGTCAAAAGATATGACCAGACAATTTTCAGATGAAATTAAAACTATTTCTAGTCATATGAAAAAATGCTCTAAATCATTTTTGGTCAATTATGCAAATTGAGTTCCCACTACACACTTCTCAGATTGCCTAAAATGATAGGAAAAGATAAAGATGAATGTTGGAGAGGATGTGGAAAAATATATTGTCGGTGGAGTTGTGAACTGATCCAACCACTCTGGAGAACAATCTGGTACTATGCCCAAAGGGCTATCAAACTGTGGATAACCTTTGATCCAGCAGTGTCTCCCCTGGGTCTATATCCCAAACATCATATTTTTATGATTTCACAAAAAAGGGAAAAAAACTCATATGTGCAAAAATGTTTGTAGTAATCCTTTTTGTAGTGGCAAGGAACTGGAAACTTAGTGGATGTCCATCATTTGGAGAATGGGTGAACAACTTATGGTATATGAATGTTATGGAATATTATTATTGTATAAGAAATGATCATTAGGATGATTTCAGAGATGCCTGGAGAGACTTACATGAACTGATGCTAAGTAAAGTGAGTAGAACAAGAGAACATTGTACACAACAACAGCAAGATTCTACAAAAATTAATTAATTTTGCTGAATGTAGTTCTTTTCAAGAGTTAGGTGATTCAGGCCAGTTCCAATTGTCTTGTGATAAAGAGAGCTATCTACACCCAAAGAGAGAACTGTGGGAACTGAATATGGATTACAACATAGTATTTTCACTTTTTTTTTCTTGTACATTGCTTGCATTTTGTTTTCTTCTCCATTTTTCCCCTTTTTGATCTGATTTTTCTTTTGCAGCAAGATAATTGTGGAAGTATATATAAAATAATTGCACATGTTCAATATATATTGGATTATTTGACTCTAGAGAAGAGGGATAGGGGAGGAAGGGAGAAAAAAGTGGAACACAAGGTTTTAAAAAAATAAAAACAATAAAGATCTCATTTCTAAGATATAAGGGAATTGATTCAGATTTTTAAGAATAAGTGCCATTTCCTAATTGATAAATGGCCAAAGAATATGAACAATTTTCAGAGGAAGAAATCCAAGCTATCAATATCCATATTAAAAATGCTCTAGGTAATAATTAAAGAATGTCAAACTAAAATAACTCTGAAATATCACCTCAGATGCATCAGATTGGCAAAGTTGACAAAAATGGAAAACAATCAACATTAGAGGGATATCAGTTATTGGGTCTTTTAATGCTCGTGAAATTATGAACTGCTGCAAGAAACGACCAGCAGGATGATTTCAGAGAGGTCTGGAGAGACTTATATGATCTGATGCTGAGTGAAATGAGCAGAACCAGGAGATCATTATACACATTAATAACAAATCTATATGATGATTAATTCTGATGGATGTGGCTCTCTTCAACAATGAGATGATTTAAACCTGTTCCAATATTTCAGCAGTGAATAGAGCCATCTATATCCAGAGAGAGAACTGTGGGAACAGAGTGTGGATCACAACATAACATTCTCGTTCTTTCTGTTGTTGTTTGTTTGTATTTTGTTTTCTTTCTCAGTTTTTTTTTTTTCCTTCTTGATCCGATTTTTCTTGTGCAGCAAGATAACTGTATAAATATGTATACATATATCGGATTTAACATATATTTTAACATATTTACCATGTATTGGACTGGCTACTATCTAGGGGAGGGGGTGGGGGGAAAGAGGGGATAATTTGGAACAGAAGGTTTTACAAGGGTCAATGTTGAAAAATTACCCCTACATATGTTTTGTAAATAAAAAACTTTAATTGAAAAAAAAGATATTGTGAACTGGTCCCATCATTATAAAAAGCAATTTAAAGCAATGCTGTTAGTTCCCCAAAGCTTTCATACTGTGTTTATTTTTTAATCCAAAAATACTGCTATTAGGTCTAAACTCTAAAGTAATCAAAGACAGAGGTAATGGCCCATATGTCCAAAAATATTCATAAGAATTCCTTTCAAGGTGGCAAAGAAATAGAAATAGAGAGAGTTGTCACCAATTATGGAATAGTTGAACAACTTGTGGTATATGAAGATATTGCAATGTTATTTTGCTATAAGAAATAATGAGATTGTTTCAGAAAAATCTGGAAAGGATTCATGAACTAATGCAGAGTGAAATAAGCAAAACCAGAAGAACAATTTATGTGACAAAAAGCATTTAAAGATAAAGATCTCAGACTTAGTAATGCTAATCAATGTAATAATCATCCACAATTCCAAAGAATCCATAAAAAAAATTACTCACCCTCAGAATTCTGAGTAAAAATTGAAACATCTTCCTTTCTTCCTGGACATGGGTAATACAGAGATATGTTTTGCTTGACTATACACATTTGTAATTGATTGTTTTTCTTGCCTTTTCAATATGTAGAGGAAGGGAAGAGGTTAAAGTGAGAGAATTTGGAACTGAAAATAAAATAAAATTGAACTTTTAAAAAAGTAGCTTGGTAAGTGTACTTCCATGGTATCATTTAGGGAAGAACGCATTAAAAAAAACTTCCAAAAAGTGAAAATATTAGCATAAAAATAATACAGTTATAAACTAACTTAATTATGAGGTAATTTGTAAAGAATTAAATACACTGAACTGCACATATTGGGAAACTAAAGCTATTATACAACAAAGGACAAGTGATTAAGCTGTTAAATTGTTCTAAAACCACATAATTTATAACAGGAGTATTTTAAGCATCACATAAAGAAGTACTATGTTTTTTTCTATAAATAAGCACTTAGATCCACTTCAGAAACCAAAGCTTTGACTTTTGCCAATTGCACCTATTAACTCAAGGACTGAATTATATTGGAGATATATTTAAATAAACTCTCAAGTGAAAGAAAAAAAAAACTACTAAACTTTATTTAAAAAAAAAAACCCTCAACTTCATTTTAATAAATAGTACCCTCCCAATCCAATTTTTAAAAGGATGACTATAACAATAATTCAGGAATGGTATAAAAGTGGCCACAATAAAGAAAAAGACTTTTCTTTATTTAGTACCCTCACACATTATTTTTGGTAGACTCTTATATTTGTATTCCCCTTTTTTCCCCGCAAAAAAAAAAAATTTAAACATAAAATTTTGTAAGTCTTTGCAAAGAACATTTCTTTGTGTTCTAATTCTTCAACACTTTGTTTTTAGTCTTTTCAAAGTTGACTACATAACAAATGGGAAAGTTCCTCAGAGATAGCTTTGATTGGTTTACCTATAGTCTAGATGAATCCAAGTTCACAAAAAAAAATTCATTTTCTCAACTGAATAGAAATAAATGATATGGATTTGATACCAAAGATAAATAAGGAGAGAACAAGATATAGGTAAATACAGAGACTTTGATTTCTTTGGAGTATAGACTTATCAGTAGTATTTCTTGGTCAAGGGTATGGAGTTTGATGACTTTTTTTAAGGGCCTATTTAAACTTTAATAAATTCTTGTTAATTATTAGTTTTTTGCATAATTTAAATTGTCTTCCACTGGTTAAATCATTTTACAACTCCATTAACAGAATATTAGTTTACTTTTCTTCCTACAATCCCTATAACGTTGATTCTTCCTGACTTTTATTTTTCACATTCTTTGTCTTTCCAATGTATTCCTGTGAGGAGATTGTCTGGGGAACAGAGTAAGAACCTAATTACGCTCAACAATTCAAGTCACCAGGTCCAGATGTTCTATATTCTCAGGGAAATAACTAGCAGGAACAGCTTAATGTTTGGAAGGTTAGGGGAAATAGTAAAAACAACACAAAACTGAGGAAGAATAAATGTGCTGCTTTTCCAAAAAACAGGAAAAAATGGAATCTGCATATGCAATGTAGGCCAGTAGGCTTAAGCTCTGATAACTGACAAAATCCCAGCACATATTAATAAAGAAATAGTTAATGAACATCCAATTAAGCAATAATGACCACAAAGAACTATTTCACTTCATCAAGAAAAATTGCACCAAATAGTTTGGTTACTAATCTAGTTAATAGAGGGAAAGCTGTATACAAGATTTACCTTATTAATCTACACATAAGTTAATGGGAAGGCTATCCAAATTAATATAAAGTAATTTTTAAATGAATAGACTACTCATACCTTGAGCTTTGGTAAGGAAGACATGGAGGCACTAGTAAGGACCTCATGTTGTTTGGTGGAATAATGGCATTTGCACATCACTAATGGCTCCATGGATATCTCTCCACCTGTACATCCCATACACATATCACACTGATCATATCTAAAGATATTCTTCACACACCTCTCCCTCTTCTGAACTCCTTTCCTTCCACTGAGGATATCACTGTCTCTTCATTCACCAAATTCTCAACAACAAACTCAAATCCTCTCTTTCTAGCTTCTCATCTCTAATTGTCCATTCTTATCAGGTCCATTGACAACACCAACGTTCACACTAATATTTATTCTACTCATGACCATTTCCCTAATTTAGGTTCTCATCACTTTCTGATCTCCTCTCTTCTAAACTTCATTGATCTCAATGCATCCAGTCTCTCCTTTCTCTAATCCATCCTTCTAAAACACAGCTCATGCTCCCCTGCTTGAAAAGGTTCGGCAGCTACTTCCATCTCAAAGATGAAATACAGACTTGTTCCATAGCTATCCTCTAAGACGATTTTATATTATTCTCCTTCTAGACAAACCAACCTACTTGCTATTTCCCAAACGATGTTACCCATATGTTATTCCACTTTCTGCCAATCAGTCTCGCCCAAGCTTTCCCCAGGCCTTCATTGTCCTTCCTCCTCACACCACATGTGAAAGAAATTTGTGTTTCCTTTACGTACATGTTTTGTATTTATTTATATATGTACATTTGCTCCCAAAGAAGAGAAGTTTTTTGAGGGCTGTCCTTATATTTTTATTTAGTACCTACAGTGCCAAGAATATGGCAAGCTAGGCATTTAAAAATGTTTGCTCAGTTTTCAAAATTAATGGAAACAGCTTATTTTTGAAGCACTCACATTGTTCTAAATTCCCAGAACCAGTGGCTGTAAGAATGAAGGGAGAGAGAGCAAAAGCTAACTATTGGGATTTTACAATCCTAAAAAGTCTGAAAACTTTTTAGGATTGTAAAAAGTCTGAAATCAAGGAATAAACACAAACAACAAATGCAGAATTTCATTCCCCCATACCCCATACCTTGCAATAATTAGGACCTCCTGCTTACAAAGGACACTCAATTTCATTCTTTCAGAATTTCCACTGGCAGACACTTTTCTCTCTTTCTCTCTGCTTCCCACTTTCCCTGATTTCCTTCATGTCTCAGCTAAATCTTAGTGCCTTTCCCTTTAGATGATCTCCAATAAATAATGTGTTTATTTTGTTTGTATAAAGTTCTTTGCATGTTGTTATCCCTTAAAACTGGAGCCTTTGGGTTTGTTTTTGTTTTTTTTAACTTTTCTTTGTACCCCCAGCAATTAGTCAGTTCCTTGACCTAGTAGGTGCTTAATAAATACTTGATGTTTTGATTTAACCTTCATCTTACTATCTTTGATAGCTCTACCTGAGCACTGGTTCTTAAGGCTGGAAGACAAGTTCCAATCTGGCCTCAGACACTGGTTAGGTATGTGACCTTTTTGTCTCAGTTTCCTCAATTATTCAATGGTGATTATAATTATACCCCATTTCCCAGGATTGTTTTGAGGATTAAATGAAATTATATTAGTAAATATTTAGCCCAGTACATAATGCATAACAGGTACTTATTAATTTTTGAAAATAAAAACCTGGCCTCCAGTGACATAATTCACCATTCATCAAAATTCATCTCAAAGGAAAAATCAAAGCAAAATGGCAACCATTCCAAAAAATGTCTCTTTAGGAATTTGAAAATGCTAGTATGACATCTTCCATATAGAAAGCATTTGTAATTATATCTGCTAATTTTATTTAGTTCTCATAAAACTCCTGAAAAAATCATGTAACACCATTGTGAATGTTTATTGAAATTCTCTTCAATATTCTTGCCTCAATCAACAGTATGAGTGAAATGCCCTAGGAACTGAGTTAAGGAGACAATCATTGAAACCTAAATAAAGGAGATTATTTGAAAAAGGAGTTCTCCCATTTTACATTTAGATAATAAAGCAATCATGAAGTCAATCCTTTTTCTTCATTGGCTTTATCCTAGTCTTCAAGTTCCCTATAAGTTCAATCCTTTATTTCTAATTATTTCCTTCACTCCTCAGACCTGATATTACCTACTTGGAAAGAAACTAATTTGTTTTCTAATGATTTCCAAAATGGCTTGATTTCTTTGCCTGCTTTGAATAAATGGCAAGTTCTTGCCTGCCAAGTCTTATGCCTATAATATGATTAGTTCTAATTTATTTGGCAGTAGAATTCTCTCAGGACTATATTTTAAACTCAGTCTCAATAAGACTGATGAAAGTTTTTTTGTCTATCTAAATGAATTGGCAAGTGGCTTCTCAAGAATCCTGATTCTTCTACTTTATCTAATGCCTTTCTGGGCTCTAGGTTTTTCCAGTTGTAAATCTATGCTGTTGGACTAGATGTTCTCCAATTCAAAAATCAGGTGCTCATTGTTCAGTCATTTCAAACACTTCCAACTCTTTATTTCCCCATTTGAGGTTGTGTTGAGAATTATACTGGAGTGGTTTACCATTTCTTTTTCTAGATCATTTTACAAATGAGGAAACAAATACACAGGGTTAAGTGACTTGCAATATAACCCAAAGAAGATCAGAAACCCAAAATGGCCCTGGCAATCCTTTTTTTAATTTTTTTTTTTTTGATTTTTAGCACAAAGTGTTTATATCCATTGAGTGGGTGATGTCTGGATAAACTATGATCAATGAATGTATCACATATTACTTGCCATAAGAAAAATTAATTTGAGGAATTCAGAGAATATTTGCATCAATTAAAAGTAAATGAAATAAGCAAAACCAGAAGAACATTATCCTCAAATTATTATAGAAATGCAAATGAAAAATCACTACAAAGAAACCAAACTCTGAGTCACTGGGAAATTTTTAATGATCTTAGAGAACAGAGAATGAAACCTAAATCTGTCTTCTTATAAGAGAGGTGGGGGAATCAATCAACAAGCATTAATTAAATGTCTGCTGTGTGTCATGTGCTATGCAGGGAATACAGATGCCAAGCCTGAGACTACAGTGCAATGCAAAGAGTGTTGGATTGGGAATTGTATGACTTGTTTCCAAATCTTGACTCTACCATTTAACTACCTATGTGACCTGGCACAAGTCACTCACCTCTATGGACATCAGTTCCCTCAAATATAAAATAAGGAGGTTGGGTTAGGTGACCCAAAAAGCCCCAGCTGTCTATAATGATATGATGGTGCTTTCCCTCAAGGGGCCTACATTTTTATGATGCTATAAATGGGCACAAAGTTGTATACAGTGTCAGAAGTTTCCTTTCAAATTGGGGAAGAAAGGGAATGAAGTAGTTCCAGAAATGACTGTGATATAAACACAAAAAGGCATCAAGAAAACTAATGAAGTAGTTCCAAGTTTTCTTGATGCCTTTTTGTGTTTATATCACAGTCATTTCTGGAACTACTTCATTCCCTTTCTTCCCCAATTTTTTTAAAAAAAAGATGAAACCAATAAATGTAACTCATATTCCATCTAAATGCAGAATATCCATACATCAATACCAATCTTATCACCTAGTTTATCAAATTCACTGCACAGCCAAACAATATTTCCTCTGCTCAGAGCTTCTTAAAGGAGTTGAGGGATAGAAGTTGAAGCTAAAAGTAGGCACTTGTGATTGTTGTTAGGATGTCAAACAAGTTTTCATCAGTTCACAGGATGTCTCCCCAGCCTAGGTTATGAGTACTCAGGCAAAAGATGTTGCCCATTTAGATCCAGCGATCCCAATGGAGGTGCAGAGCAAGACAGAAAAGCTTCAAAGGGAAGATTGGTGACCAGCCAGCCCTCCCCATGGCCAGAGATGGGTGGTGGGCACAGGGAACCCCAAGCCTCCAAGATTCCTCCCACCTCTGGAAGGCTGGAGTCAGAGGATCAGGCTTCAAATACCACTCTGTACTACTTGTGGAGAAGTGCCTTAGACCTTGGATCTCCATTTCCTCCTTTGTCAAATGAGGGAGTTAGACTAGATGGTCTTTGAGATTACCCTCAGACGCTCTGAGAAATGTCAGAAGAGAAGTTGCACAGATAACAGAGAACACAAACAGGTCAGAGATTGCCAGCCTAATCTCTAGTATATTTACACACTAATACATGAAGAATTTAATAGTGAATCCATAGAAAAAATGTACCATAGGAATTTTTAATTTGTAAATAATGTCTAAAGAGTACTAAATATTTTTGTGTGTGTCCACAAGCACAGAATATTAGTGCTAGGAGGCTCCTTGGTGAACTCCACTACAACATCCTATCAAGTGGTCATCTGCCTCTGCATGAAGACTTCCAAAACCCCCTACATGCTGAGACATTTTGTTCCAGGATTTCCTGACTCTAAGACTATGTTTCTCTACTAAAACTATGTAATTTCTTACCTAAAGTGGGTAATAAAAGAATAATCTATACCATTTTACAGATTAATCCACTGAGGCTATGAGAAGTGTCATGATTTGAATACTTAAGAAAGTGTCAGAGTTAAGATTCCAACCCAGGTCTTTTGCCTCCAAAGTCAGTGCTTTTAGAGTCATATTTTGAGGTCACCTAGTCTGGAGAAGGGGTTGAGGAGCAATGAATGGATCAGCAGAAATGGCTGATGTTGATGGGCAGTATACCCTGGGACATTTGTTTGGCCATTTGATTTCATTGTTACTCAGTTACTCAGTGATAACTAGATGGGCACAGAGGGTTATACCAAGCTAAAGCATTCTAAATTAAGTATTTGTAACATCTTCATTAGTTCTGCCTATTCTCTGAAATGCACTAAAGCATTTTTCAATGCTTTTGAAGAAGCATTTGTCAATGGCAAAAAGATCTTGTAAACCATTATTACATTTCTACTTTTGCAAAAAGCCTACAAAACATCATTATAACTACTTTTTCTAAGAGGAGTTTTATATGTTCCATTTCTAATATGTCTGTCAGTCAAAATAAATACTTTTGATGACAACATATTATTCATTCTTTAAGCAAACATTTATAAAGTTCTTTTCATCGGATCAAAGGCTCAAAGACACCAGAGACCCTTAATGTCATGCTTTCCTTTTGTGATAAAGAAACAAGAGGTTAAATGATTTACTTGTTAAATGTTATCCTCTATGTGAAGCCTTTTTCTGATTGTATTCTCCCCACATTTGTAAGTACCTTCCCCGCAAAATGACACTGACTATACCTTTTTATGTACATATTTTCTCCCTGGATAGAATGTCAGCTCCTTGAGGGCAAGACCTGTTTTACTTTTCTTCCTTGGATCCCCAACACTCAGCACAGTTTCTGATATATAGAAGGTCCTAAATAAATGCTTTTTGATTTATAATTCAGGACCACAAAGGTAATAAGTAGCTAAGTAAGAATTTGAACTCAGGTCTGCAGTCTTCAAATCCAGTACTCTTTTCAAGACCACAAAGCCATGTGCAAAACATTTAGTTAATGAGAGAGAGAGAGAGAGACAGAGACAGAGACAGAGAGACAGAGAGAGACAAAGAAGAAGGAGGAGGAGGAGGAAGAGGAGGAAGAGGAGAAGGTGGAGGAAAAGGAGGAGTAGGGAAGGAGGGAGAAAGAACACTTAAAACAGGAAGAGAGAGAAAGACAGAGATAGAGAAAGCTAATTTTGTGAATAAGAGGGCCAGAATCCCAGAAATCTAAAATGTTTCTTAGTAGGCTTTCTTAGAAGGGAAAATATACCTTTCCTTCTAAAGCTGTCATTCATTAACCTTTTTTGAGGAAGAAGAATAAAGCAATATAAATAATACTGAATTCAGTCAGATAATCTGTGTTAAATCCATCCAATGCTATGAGTCTCAATTTCCTCACCCATAAAATCAGAGGATTAGATAACATCTAAAACCCTTTCAGTTCTGTCTCTGATCCTTTGTGTTAGGTGCTCAGGCTATAAAGACAGATTTAGTTTGGGTCCTATTTGCAAAGAGATTTCGGTATAATAGAGTAGAAAGATATGCAATACAAAAAAATAAGGGGGATATGAGAGGATGAGATAATGGCAAAGGAGAAGCTCAGGAAAACCGATATAAGAAATTTGAGGAGGGAATCTGATGAGCAAGTTAACAAAAAAGGAAAATAAGAATTGTTTGAGAGGCTGGGAGAGAAAAGACACACAAATGCACTAGTGGAACTGTGAATAGATCTAACTATTGTGAAAAGTAGTTTGGAATCATATCTCACACACACACCCCCAAATCATTAAACTGTGCATTACTTTTCCCCAGGGATACTCATTACTAGGCATTTACCCCTAAGAGATCAATGGATATAGGAAAGGATTTGTATTTATAGCAGGGATTTTTGGTCTAGAAAAGAGCTATGAGTGCTCATCATTCAAGGATTAGCTGGAAAATTTAACTATATAAATGCAATGCAAAATATTATTGTGTCATTAAAAAAAACAGAAAGGGTCAAATTTAAAGAAGTCTAAAAGTATTTGTGTGACCTGATGAAGAATGAAATGAGCAAAAGCTAATTAATGTGGCTACAATCTATTAAAAGAAAATAACTGTGAAAGAGTTAAGAACTATGGTCAGCAAAATGACCAATTATTACTCTAAAAGTCTGATTACAAATCATCCTTCTCATACCAGTAGAAAGTGGATAAACTCAAGGTGCAGAATGAGTACATATATCTTCTGACAGGGGAAAATATATGACTTTCTTTTGACTCTGTTCATTGATTATAAAGGAGAGTTCTGATTTGTCAGGTGTGGTGGGAGGAAAGGTAAAAGTGTAGTTAAGGAGTAATGATAGTAAAGACAAAAGAAAAGAAAAAAGTATTTAAATTAATAATTGCAAATAGAAATAGAAAGCAGAGGAACTTTATAAAGGGACACAAAGAGGGAAATGTTGGAATTATCATATTACATTTGAAATATTTTTAAACCACCTAAGTTGTATGTAGTAGAAATATAGTTTCTGGAAACTGAGTGGATGCCCATCAATTGGAGAATGGCTGAATAAATTGTGGTATATAAATATTATGGAATATTATCGTTCAGTAAGAAATGACCAACAGGATGATTTCAGAAAGGTCTGGAGAAACTTACACGAACTGATGCTGAGTGAAATGAGCAGGGCCAGGAAATCATTATATACTTCAACAACAATACTATATGATGACCAGTTCTGATGGACCTGGCCATCCTCAGCAATGAGATGAACCAAATCAGTTCCAAAAGAGCAGTAATGAACTGAACCAGCTACGCCCAGAGAAAGAACTCTGGGAGATGACTAAAAACCATTACATTGAATTCCCAATCCCTATATTTTTGCCCACCTGCATTTTTGATTTCCTTCACAGGCTAATTGTACAATATTTCAGTCTGATTCTTTTT
Source organism: Sarcophilus harrisii (assembly GCF_902635505.1). Taxonomy (NCBI): domain Eukaryota; kingdom Metazoa; phylum Chordata; class Mammalia; order Dasyuromorphia; family Dasyuridae; genus Sarcophilus; species Sarcophilus harrisii. The sequence continues at coordinate 103,455,872 of NC_045426.1, forward strand.
GTACAGCAAAATAATGGTTTGGTCATGTATACTTATTGTGGATCTAATTTGTATTTTAATATATTTAACATCTACTGGTCATCCTGCCATTTGGGGAAGGGGGGGCAAGGGAGGAGGGGAAAAATTAGAACAAGAGGTTTGGCAATTGTCAATGCTGTAAAGTTACCCAAACATATAACCTGTAAATAAAAGGCTATTAAAAATTAAAAAAATAAAAATAACAAAATATAAAAAATGTGTATATATATAATATAAAAGTATATATAAAAAGTATTTTAAAAGATCAAAAAAAAAGAAATATAGTTTCACATGCAGCCCTGTTTTTATATTCTTTGAATATGGAAGCAATTGAGTTTGTTAAATTCAAAAAGCACTGTCTTTTATCAAAAGATACTTGAGACATAGAAGATTTTACTTGAGAGATAGGGAAAGAAGGTGGGTCATGGTAACAAAGCTGTCATGTACAAAGACATAAAGAGGATGGAGAGTGGTTTCTGTTTTCAAGATGGAACATGAGAATGAAAAATAAACATCAAACAAGACTGGGCAAGAAGCTTGGAGTTAAATTGCCAGGGGTCTTGCATGCCAGAAATTGAAGGTTATATCTTAATCAATAGGGGATTAAAGAGACTTGGAAAGTTTTGGAGTAGAGAATGACAAGATCATACCAGGATGGGTAGCAGTAAATAATGGAATGGAAAGGAGAAGAGATCATATGCGAGGAGAACAATTGAGAGGCATTGCAGTAGTACAAGTGAGAGGCAGTGAGGGCGCCAACTGTGTCACATGAGTGAGAAGGACAGTACAAATTCAAGAGATATTTCCAAGAAATAGAATGTGGCAACTCAACTGTCAAATTGATGTTTCTAAAAGGTCAGTTCTGACCACATCTCTCTCTGTCTCTCTCTCTCTCTCTTTCTCTCTCTCTCTCTCTCTCTCTCTCTCACACACACACACACACACACACACACACACACACACCATTCGGTTAACGCCAGTGGTTCCCTATAACTTCCAGTATAAAACATAGAATGTTCTGTTTAGCCTTTTTTACATATTCCTAAATAAGCCTTGTGTCCTCTGCCACCTAGTGATAATTACCATCTCCTGACACTGGGCATTTTCAATGAATGGCACCCCAAGCTTGGTCTCAGCTAAATTCCCACTGTCCACAAAAAGCCCTCCCTTCCTTGTTAATCATGTTGCTTTAAGGTAGCTAGAGACCTAATGCAGAGCTGTCAAGTTTCCATAGAGTCCTATGGGGACAACAATCCCCAAGAAAACTATTTTCAACTCTTCTTTACTGGCTAAGATTCTACTGGTCAATTCAGTGCCTACAAATGAATCCAGTTCCTCATTGAATCAACCATTCTTTTTCAATGCTTAGTGTATTGTAGGTTGCTATTGTTCTTCTTCAGTCATGTCCCAGTCTTTGTGACCCACTTTAGGATTTTCTTGGCAAAGATACCGAAACCATTTGCCTTTTTTCCCCAGTTCATTTTATAGATGAGTAAATGAAGCAAATCGGGTTAAATGACTTGCGCAGAGTCATACACAAGCACGTGACACAAAAGTGTCTGAGGTCAGGTTTGAACTCCAGCCCTTATTACATTATCCACTGTGCCACCTTGCTCCCCTGCACTCTCTGGAGTATTTCCCAAAGGTTGTGCTACAGAACCATGGTGCTCCATACAAAGTAAGGGGTTTAATAAGAAAACGCTAATACTACTGACATTTTTCAAATTTTTTATTATGTGTGGTGACTTTTAAAATATGTTATTTTCCTATATTTTGCTCCAAATTTTCCCTAACCATTTTTTTAATCAACAGGATTATTCCATTTTCCAGGCTCCAAAATGACAAGTTTTTGAATCTATCAGTATGTTTCAAGTAGCAGAATTTCATGGCCAAGTCAGTTTAAAAAATTGTAGTAGGATAATAGCTACACACTGGGAGGATTTACCTGAATAAGTCTATTCCTCCATGGGCACAGTTGTTTCCCAAACCAGAAATAATGATGAGGGTCAGAGCTGCTCACAGCTGAAACTTGTGTAGAGGAACATGAGGGATAGTTTTAGCTTTATGTGTCCATACTGAAGAGTGTGCAAGTTACTTATATGAAGTAAATGTGCAAGTGATAGCCTTCTTGGCTTACTGGGTTTTTATAAGAATTTCCAGGGAGATTCAGAAATAAATATAATTTATTAGTGATTGATTTAATTAATATGGGAACTTAACAGAATTATCTCAAGTTCACAAGGACTCATAGAGTCCTTCCTCTGTCACTTATTAGCTGAGTGACCATAGGGAAGTCATCTGGCCTTTCTGAGTCACATTTTCTCACCTTTAAATTGGGGTATTGGTATTGTAGTTTTTACTATATGAAATTGTTGTAAGGTCATATTAAGTCATTTATGTAACATACCTTGAGAATATGAAGGCTGTAGAAATGCCAGTTATAATGATGACATTCTATGCCATTTTTCATGAAGGATTCATCATTGGCAGGTAACATTCTTTCTCTTGCTGATGTCCGTTACCTTTTAGATTACCTAAAATTATAATTGTTTTGAGATGTTGATCTTTTGCATAGTTCACACAAGGTTCCAAAGGGCTACATAGAGCAGACCTAGTCCATAGAGATCCATCTTCCTTCCCATTCTGTTAGGTATTCATGACTAGCTTATGGGAGCCATTCCCCTTTACCCTGTCCTCCCCACTTCTCAGATACAACCAGGCTCTCATCTTCCTTCTCACCTTCATGGCCACACCTGAGGACAGGAATAGGTAACCCTGAGAATCTGCTCCATATGTCCAGTCTAAGGTCTTCCCCCTCTGAATACTCAGGCACAGGCTGAGTATCCTCCAGTGTTCATTCCCCTCTAAGGTGTAAGGTATACTACTCAATAAGCAAGGATTTCCAATTATAATCATTACTTTAAAATAAAAGAACATTACCATTATCCTTGTTATTTGTCCCAATGGAGTCTGACGATTATACTAATTACCACTATGCCCTATGCCACAAGACTTCCCAGAGTTCTCCAGACCCCAGAGTATTGGCAACTGCCCTATTAGTTCACCCAAAGGACCACCTGGTCTTTTCTCTCTCCCTATAGCTGACTCTCATTAGAATACATGAGCTCCTTAAAAGCAAGGACTTTTTTTGCTTTTCTATGTATATCACCACCATTTAGCATTTAATAAATATTTAATTTATCTTTAGTCTTCCTTTTCTATCTCTTTGCCTTCCTTCATTTTCTCCTTTCCTTTCTTTTCTCCCTCCTTTCCTTCTTCTTTCCTCTTGAAAAACTTGGAAGTAGTTTTGAATTTTAATGTAGAAATGTCAGTTATACGTTTGTAACTGTAAATGTTTGTAAATGTCAGTTTATGTTTGTATATGTATGTTTGTATCTATATGTCTTGAAACAAATATAGAAGTAACCTTTTCTACTAGTAAATGTACCTTAATTTACAAGATAAAGTTGAAATTTAGAAATAGAATAACTCAGAAAAAAACTCACAAAGTTCAAGGAAACAACTTATCCTTGTCATAATTTCTGTTATAGCATCCTTTGAACAACAGACTAGTGATTTTTAAATCTCATTTTTATTAATATCTTTTTGCTTTCCCAGCATATTCATTTTCTTTTTTCCCCATTTAATAGTGTTTTTTCAATTATATGTAAAGATAGGGTTTTTTTATTCATTCACTTTTATAATTTGTTCCTTCTCTGGGAGAAAACTGCAGGCTTACAATTGCTTGAAAAATTAGAGATTCATCTCCATAAGCTGGGTTTTGGTGCCCTCCAGTGTGAAAATGTCAAATATAACCTGCTTGGGAAAAGACAACTAGCCTAGGACAAGATATGCCTGAGGAAGGCCTTTGTAATTTAATGAGAAGAAATGTGACAAGACAAGACCTGAAGTGGGGAGTGGTTCTAGAAGGAGGAAAAGTCAATGACCGCCCCCTCCCAATAATCCTCATCAAATACATCTTGCCAGACTTGTACCTAAGGTTACCTTCCTAGTCTCAACCTTGTAAAACTGAAAGGCCCTAGAACACCCAGAATTGTTGATGTAGTTACAACAAAATCAGGTTTGGTACAAGAAAAGCATCCCCATCAGAAAGGAAGGAGATTGAAACAAAGATCTCAGCTTGGTGTTTGGCCCTAATCTATGCTCAGACAAAATGAAACGTGGAATTGCTAAGAGTTTTAAAAAATACTACTTATTCCCAATATTAAATATTAATCTCCCAACTATTTTCCTAGTAATAATACATTATTGGGTTCTTTTATGATCATTCTATGATTATTGCTTGCCATTTTCTTTTCAGTGTAGGAATAAACTACCTGTTCTACACCTGATTCTCATTTGTACATTTAGTACCTTTTCTACTTTTCCCTTTGCTAGGGAAAACTCTTAGACTTCAAGCCTATAATCATTTCTGTAATTAGAAGCTCTATAAGTACCATAATTGTTTGGAGTATTTGGAATGTGGGTAAAGAACCAATGAACATGAGACTAGGGAAGCCCAATTCCTGAAATTTTCTAATTTCTAATTCCTAATTCCTAATTTCTGGGGAGTCAAGCAATTCCTGAGCAGTGAATCCAAGACAAACCATGATGACAGGTACAAGACAGCAGCCCTTGTGGCCTCAGTTCAACATGCTTAGCTGGCCAGTGTGCTAGACTTTCTCATAAAAAGTTGATTAGTCTGGGGCAACTAGGTGGTGCAGTGGATAGAGCACCAGCCCTGAAATCAGGAGGACCTGAGTTCAAATCTCATCAGACCTGTGACACTTCCTAGTTGTGTGATCCTGGGCAAGTCAACCCCAATTACTTCAAACAAAAACAAAAAAAAGGTGATTGGCTATTTTTTTGGCTTCAATTTGCTAATTTATAAAACAAGGATGTTGGACTAATTCCCTTTTAAGGCCTGCCAGGCCTACTTCCAAAAACAGAAAGTTCCTTTACTCCCTATTTTATGGGACATATTCTCCATTGTATATTTCCTCTGAATTCTGTTTTGCTAAGACAAATGGATTTCTTTGCTATATGCTATATGAGTATTCATTGTGGAAGTGCTATTTTGTGGGAAAGGGGTCAAACTTTCAATATAAATTTTGGGTCCTCTTTTCCTAGTCAATGAATTGAAGTTGAGCTAGAACCTGAAAATCCATACTCCGTAGACCCCAGCTTCTCAAATTGTGGTTCACAAACTCAAATGGGTCTTATAACTGAATGTGTGAATGGAATTTATTTTTGGCAAATATATGGTTTGTATACCTATTTTATATAACTATATGCCCAGAGTACACAAAAGTTTCTCTGCTGAAAAGGGGTTGTAAGTGGAAAAAGTTTAAAAAGTCCTGTCTTAGCCCAACAATATTTAAGGGAGTAGCAAATATATATAATTCTCACCTGAAGGTATCACTGATACCTTCTTTCTCTGAGGAGAGGAGATTTTCTGGTTCCATTCTTTTGTTTCCTTTCCTAGCAAGAATTAAAGTCTCTCTTGGAGAAGGAGAGAAATGTCTACCTCCCTGCCAGACACATAGGACAATTCCATTCTACATTGAAGGACAGCCTTGCTGCAATCCCATTTGTAAATTATCTGGATGATTGCTTCTCTTCCTCACCCATCTGGCTGCATGTCTTCAAGGCATTTCCATACTCCTTGGTACCCAAGCTAGAAGCAATAGTAATGGATGAAATATTAGTCCTTAAAATAACCAGCCCTTTCTTTTTTGGAGGGGGAGAAGGAAGAAGAAGAAAAATAATAATAAAGTAGTAGTTTTATTTGTGCCATGTGAGATATTATGTCCAAGTATGAGCATATCCATTTTATAGCATAGATAATTGAGGTTCAAGAAGGGGGATTGATTTGCATGGACATCCCATCTCTCAACTCAGGCCATTTCCTCTGCTTGTTTTCCATGCCTGGAATATTCTCCCTATCTATTTCTGCCTCCTGGCTTCCTTCAAGTCAAAGCTAAAATCCCACCTTCTTCTAAAAGTCTTTTTCCATTTCTCTTCCTCTTGTTTACTCACCTCCACTGGTATTGCCTTCCTTCAGCTGGTTATCTCTAATTTATCAGTTGTCTATTATTAGCCCAGAGCTGTTTATATATTATCTCCTTTATTAGACTGTAAGTTCCCTAAAGGGAGGGTTTATTTTTTGTTTTCTTTTTTGTTCCCAGAATTGGCACAGAACTTGTCCTTCCTTCTGGAAGGGAACCAAAATAATATCACAATGTTAAGAGTTCAGTTACAGTGTGTCTGATGTAGCTGATCAGACCAGCTAGGGATGCTGTGCTACAGATCAGGACAAATAATCCCTATGACCATTTGGGGTGGATTCTCTAACTTGCACATCTCACATTTCTTATGAGATAATTCAATTCTGCTTTGCTTATAGATCACAGCACCTTCTCTGATGAGGGCATGTCATGGTGGGTGATCTTATGCCAGTGTCTCCCATGTCATACAAAAATTCTAAAGTGCCTAAGAGAGACCTTGAGAACATCCTTGTATTACTTCTTCAGGCCACCTTGTGAGCATTTGCCATATGTGAGTTCTCCATAAAATAGTCTTTTTTGGCAAGAGTCCAATTGGCATTGAAACAATGTGGCCAGCCCAATGGAGTTGTGTTCTCTGCAGGAAAGTTGCAATGCTTGCTAGTTTAGCTGGAGAAAGAACCTCAGTGCCAGTGATCTTCAGAATCTTCCCAAGACAATTCAAATGGAAGAAATTCAGTTTCCTGGCCTGGCACTGGTATACTATCCATGTTTCACAGACATACAACAATGAGATCAAAACAACGACCTTCAGTTTGTGGGTCAGTCTAATACCTGTCCTCTCCCACACTTTCCTTCAGATACTTCCAAACACTGAGCTAGCTCTGGAAATGTGTGTGTCAACATCATTATCAATGAAAAATATACGGAACTTATCACAGCATTCAAAACTTCACTATTTGCTGTAACTGATGGCTCCATATAAGGATGTTGTGGAGCTAGCTAATGAAGTGTTTTCTTGGTGTTAATTGTCAGGCCAAAATTAGCATAAACAAGCTAATCTATAAAACAAGACATTCAGTAGGTGATGAAGGGAGCCCCAAAACTTTCTCTTTCTCTCTCTCTGACTTTGGGGGGAATGCTAAGCTCTCCCCTGAGATATCCTGCTCCAGGGAATCAAGATAAAGTGGTTTCATTTGGTTATCTGGGTGGGACTGGTTGAGTCCAGGACCACTCCTACTTAGCCCAAGCTGGAGATTTCTATCTAACCCTGCTGAGTTGGATATTAGCCCAGAGACACTCATTCAATTCCAAGATTTTCTATTCTGATTCCAGCTCAAACTGCTCCTAGTCCCCATCAAGAGCTGCCCCCGGCTTCTAGCCAAGGTTTCAATTATAAAAAGAGGCAACTTGGGATTCATTCCTTGCAGAGGACCTAACATGCCATGCCAAGGAACCTCTCTCTCCCCTTGGCATAAGCTGCAACCTTCTGCCCACTGAAATGATATTCTCTTTCAGCATTACTCCTTCTTTATCTCTCCTTCCTAGTTCCCTAACAGGACTATGCCTTCTTTATCTTCCTGCCTGGATTTCTCTGGCTCACTTCCCCAACCCTCTTTACCTTCCTGTTAGGATTTTTCTGCTAGGATAGAATAGGATTTTTCTGCTAAAAACTTTATTTCCCTCTGTCAGGACCTTGCCACCAAGGAATTCATTCAGTCTTTCTAGCAAAGGCTGACTTCCCAATGCCAATAATCAACCTCTTCTGCCAGTTTAACTATTCGGGTTCATAAATTCATTTACAAAGGGCTTGCACTGCCAGAAAGAGGTTCCCACAACTCCCTGCCCTGTGCTGAACCTCATCATTTGGGGACACAACCAAGAACTTCATCATAGGTACTTAATAAATGGCTGGTGATTTTTTGACTTGCTCAGAGCCACATAACTAGTAAGTGATAGAGGAGATAAAATGCCAGATCCTAGTAATACTGATCAGACCAGTGTAGTTGGAATGAAAAATACTAATGTGAAATAAACCTGGAAAGGTAAGTTGTAGCTAGATTGTGAAGAGCTTTAAAAGCTAAGGATGTTTTGTCCTAGTAGCAATTAGGATACTTCAGATACTTCTAGATACAAGTAGATACCTCTAGATACTTCTAGATACAAGCAATTAAATATTTTATCCTAGTAGCAATTAGGATACTTCAGATACTTCTAGATACAAGTAGGATGCTTCAAAACCATTGAAAGTTTTGAGCAGGGGCGGGAAATGATCAAATGTTCTTTAGGAAGATTGTTTTAATAGTTATATGGAAATTATATTGGAGAGAAGAGATATTGGAACCCAAAAAATTCAAGTAAAAGAGTTTTGTAATTGTCCAAAAAAGAAGTTATGAGAACCTTAACAAAGGTGATGGCCCTAGGAGAGAAGAAGCAGAGTGTAAGTCCTGTTGTAGAGAGGAGGAGTCCAAAATGCTGCAATATTCTTGAATATTGCCTGAACCAGATTAAAATATAATTAGAAAATATTTAACAAAGTAAATAATAATGCAATAAAACATTGTTAATATGTGGTTTTCTAAGTCAATATGTGATCCACAGCTACCTGTATGTTCCAGTGACCTCCATTTCTATTTGAGTTTTGACACAAATATTGTAGACAAAGTACAGAAAAAGACTTAACAACAAACAGAATATGGAGACTGAGGATACCTGGAAGGATCATGGTGACCTATTGGAGTATTTGGAAGTGAGATGGTTTTAAGGGAAAAGATGATGAGTTTGATTTACCTTTGAAATCTCAAGATGGAGATATTCAGGAGAAAGTTAATGATGCAAAACTGAGGCTTAATAGAAAAATTAGAGCTCTGAATAATCTTCAAAGAAATAATAGTTGAACCTCACAGAAGTAAAGAAGCTTGTTGAGAAAAGGATGTAGAGAAGAGAAAGGAAGAGGACCCTGGACAAAGCCTTAGGGGATACTCACTTCTTTTGGGTAAAGAGTATGACTTAGAACAGGGGAATAAAAAAAAGTGGTTAAATAAGTGGAAAAATAACTCCCATAAAGCAGTATTACAAAAGTTGAAGGAAAAGAGTATATACCCTGAAAGAATTCAGCTGTCAACTGTTGCAAAGAGGCGAAGAAGAATGAGGGCTAAGAAAAAACAATCAGATTTATCAATTGAAAGGTTCATGGTAATCTTGCAGAGGGCAGTTTCAATTGAGTGGTGAGGTCAAGCACCAAATTGTAATGGATTGAGAAGTAAATGGGGAGAGAGGAAGTAGAGATGAGCTTTTAAGGAAAATCTGTCTGTGAAAAGGAAGAACTATCAAAGAGAGAGGACTTCATTTTCTAAACTAATTGTTCTTCCTAAACAAGTACAAACTGGGCTATGTTTGAGAGGGAAGAATGTTTAATATCCTTCTCCCTTCAAGTACCTATCCCCTCCACCATCCTCATAGAATTGTACATTTGGGATCAATTTTCCCACTTGTTGAACTAATGCTAGCTATGTATTTCTATATAATGAAATGTTTTTGTTTGAAGATAGTTGTTAAGTTTATAATAAAGAAAATTAAAATTTTAAAGATGTAGCACAGAGCAGAAAACATACAAATCTGTTATTGATGTTGCCTTCTTTTTTTTGGTATAAGGTAGAGTGTGTGTGTATATGTATATACATGTGTGTATGTGTCTATACACATATACACACCAACATAAGATGTCTAAATATAAAGATAAGGAAAATAGTGGTAAAAATCTGTAGAATCTTGCCCTTCTCCAAGAAGACTGAGATTGTTGTATTTGATGGAAGTGGGATAATAGGCCATGAAGTGATCACTCTGTTTTCCTCTTAGAAAAGAGAACTGGACTAGAATTATATCTGTTTTCTCCTAAAAGTCCAGGGGTGTGATTTATAGATTCAGAACACAGCCTCTACCTCCCTAGGTCACTACTTCTTAAAGAGAGATGAGAGTTTTCAGCTTATATGCCTCTTTTCCACAAATCTCTAGATACATAAAAGACTACCATAGTGAATAAAAAGTGAATCTTTATTGAAGGAAAAGAAAATAGAAATTAGAGAAGTTGCACAGAATAGTATATATCAGAAAATATAGACTGAGTTCTCCTTCTGGGAGTAATATGCTGCCACTTTCAAAATGTGTCTGTCTCTTTGTGACCGACTTTATGCGTCTGTCTGTGTATTTCTCTGTGTCTGCCTGTGTATTTCTCTCCATTTCTGTCTCTTTGTGGTTAGAATCAGAACCATATCTGTCCTTCTTCAACAAGGAATGAAGAATGTCTCCCATCTCCAAAATTCACACTAATTTCTTCCACTCATGCTGACATGCTGACAATGCTATGACTATAATAGCATTCTCTCTACCAATTAGGAGTGTCGCATGCATACAAAACATGCAAGATGCTTCAGGCTTGACTTGAATCCTAGTTTTTCTGGTAAAAAAAACATAAAAGTCCAATATTGTTTCCATACATTTGATAATCTCCCCTTTAAGAGCTGTCTTCAGATTAATTCCTCAATTGTATTAGTTTTCCATAGATCTCTTCTATATGTAAGTGGTCTAGTCTAACTGCTCATTTTCTACAAAACTATTAAGACTTTCTCCGGTACCTATCCAGGACTGAACTCCTGGGATTCCATTGCTCCTTATGGGGCATAAAAGTTTGTCATAAAAATATTTATAAATATTTTCCATTTTTTATTTGTTATCCTTCTAGTTTCATTCTTAAATGTCCTTGGGACATCTCTATTTAGTTGGCTGCCTCACAATGTTTTATATAAACAATTTTGTTTTTTTTCCCCACTGTTTCTCATTGTTCTAGGAGGCATGATTTTCTATTATACTTCTCAGTAAGATTTTATAAATTAATTTATATTCCCAACCAGTGCTGTCCTCAATTACCAGCTCTCTGCTTGGAATCAAGTATTTTCTGGAGGACATGGTTGCTAGGATTTTTTGGTTTCTTTATAACAGAAATTGGTCTGTGACCTATATTTTCTCATTCTTATTCTTTCTTCTAGTTTTATATTAATTTTGCTCTTTGCTCTAACAAATCAGCAGCCTGACTCCACATAAACAACTGATTCAGAAGTAACACCACAAAAGTAATGTCATTTCCTTTCTGTTAAAATATAATCAACAGCAAAATCGAGAGCATCTGAGAGCATCACATTCACATATAGGTGCCCCTACATGGGTGCAGGGTGATCCACACGCACCCAAGACCATATTGAGGTGGTTATTTTTTTTTTTTTTACTAATTAACCAAAATTTATATACAATTTGTACAAAACAAGGCTATTTGTTGAAATATCAGAATAATAAAAGTAGCAATGGAACACTCCTCCCATAAATACATGTGCTATAAGACTGTACACAAAACCTGAGAGGCCCACAGGGAGGTAATTTCAAGAAGTTATCGAGACTTGACAACATAGGATGTCTGGTATTTCATTTCACTATTGTGGCTGTTTCTTCCTCTTGTATTGGCCAGAAGCTACTTCCTCTTGGTATCAAATCATGGTCACTTTATGCTGGGTGTGGCATTTCCACTGCTCATTTATTTCCTCTGTGGTCATAGATACTGAACTTCTGTTATAAGCTTTTCTGGGCATTATCTTTTCCAGTGTGCCTCCTCTTTAAAGGGTGAAATAATAAGATAGCTTCTCCTTGAAAAGGGCAGGCTGATAGCTCTTTAGGCAAAATAGAGACTGTGAGTCACTCTATCCAGTCAAGGAGTGTAGCATAGTAGCAAGCCAAGGTGTTCCCAACTAAATTTATTATTCTAAATTACTTTCTCTTGCCAACAGGATCAAGATCTGTCTCAAGTCTATCTGATTTAAGAGTTTAAAAGTCCCCTTTAAGTGCAACAAATTGTCATATTGAATTCCTGTTCAACCCATCTTGGAAGGATATATTCCAATAAACTTCAAAGGTCTCTATGGATCAGAAACTTTGTGGCTTCTTTTATCCACATAATTGTTTGGGTCACGCCATGAATTTAAATCTTGACAAACATAATAGCTGAGGTAAAAAGTCAAAGTCTGCCTGTATGTGCAACCAACTACAATCTTCATTCTTTGAGACATTCTTTAAAATGTTATTTGGTGTTCATCATGTCCAGCGACTCCTAATACTTTTCTCAAATAAATTATTCATGATCTAGAAGCATGAATCTTCAGTGTAGTCCACAAGCCTTTGATTTCTCCTAATTCTTACTCACAAACCACATTTTCCAAGGCATTTTTTGATCATCCTCCCACATGCCTAATTATGCATTGAAGCCATAAGTATTAAAGGGCATGTTGATTTAATTGGGAGTGAAGAGATCTAATTAAATTATTCATAGAGTTTCTCTGCTTCTTCATTCTTTGCAACTGATTTTGATGTATAAGCAGAAATTAGTTTCACAGTGGATTTTTCCCAAATATTTCTCATGAGTATTTAAAGAAAGTGTTCCATAAAATGATATTTTTTGTTGCTTTTGGAAACATAAGATAACCAGTTCTTAAGACATCTTTATGTGATTCTTCAAGGAAAACCTAAGTGCCATTTTTCCATTTTGTGACAGTTTTTACATTTTTTTTGTTTTATTGGGGAGTTTCATTTTTGGTGAGAAATATGGGTATTCTCTCCTTGAAAATGATCCCATGTTTAAAGTACTACCAACTAAATTCATGTTCATAGAAAAACCAAAATCTGTAGGATTCTTGCTGAGCACAATAGCAAATACTCCCAATCCTTGCTGCCAAGGAACCTGATGCTGGTGGATCAGTTGGAGTTCAGGAGTTTAAACTTCAGCAAACTAAAATCAATGAAGTATCCACGCTAAGTATAGAACCAATATGATGAATACCCGCAGCAAGGTGGGATGGAGCACCAGGCATCCTAAGGAGGATAATACTTCCCAGGTTAGAAACAGTACAGGTCAAAGTTCCTGTACCACTTATTAATGGGAGAGATCCCATGAGTGGCTATATAGCACTTTCCAATCAAGGTGAGAAAGGAAGACCTAGTTGGAAAAAATTAAAAGAGAACCAACAATACATTTATATAATCCATAGTACCTTCTGACATCTTTTCTATTGTTCTGCCTCAATAACTTCAATAGTAAAAGAACAAAGAATCCTTTTGTATTTTTTCCTCTTTTATGGATTTCCAATGCCAAAGAATTCATCATTAACTGGCTAGCTTTTGTGGCAATAGCCTTTAGATACTAACATATATTGTATTGCTGTGATTGTACCTGAAATGTTTCTAGTCCTGGAAAACCTATCAGTTTATGCATACCTTTTGTCACCCTTGCTAATTTGTCTAAGAATTGTACTTCTTAGTACAGAATCTCAGAGCAGGGGAGTCTTATTAGTCTCAACCCTAAAAGACAAGCAGTTTGTCTAGTCTCTGTTCAAAGGCTTCAAAAGGTAGAGAAACCTGTTGTTTCAATATCTAGGCCCTTGGTCACTGCCTGGTAGCAGTGGTACCCCAAGAAGAAAGCCGGAACAGAATATACGACAAGCTCTCTAGGAAACAGAAGAGGGTTCTAAAATAATAATAATAATAACAATAAAGACTGAAAATTCAAAAATAAAGCGATTTGCAAGCCAAGAAATGTGAATGTTTGAAGAGCCAAGGATTGAAAAATGTCATGATTCTTTATTAAAGCCTGCCATCTTGAGGTTACTTATAGAATTACTCTTTGGAGAGCTTTAATTTTAAGTGAGTCGTCTTCTCTCAAATCGGCAGTAAAAGAATAACTGAATAACCACAGGAAAAGTCTTCCTTTCCTAAAATAATCCACATTATTTTGACTTAAAAACACAGCTAACAATTGTGAAAATACATACTTTAACCTTAATTGCTATAGGCTTATAAGAAATCATATGAGGGAAACCTGATGTACAAAGGGTATCAGAAGTTAGAGTATTTGCTGAGCATTATTACATTTGGCATTTGAGTTTACTATTTGGAATTTAATCCAGATTTTACATATTTTTAAATGCGGCATACGTGGAGATAGTGGATTTTCTGCTCTTTATTTATTAGGATTTGGTAGCATTATCAAAGCCTCATCTACTATGAAACTTCTGATACTCTTTTCTACGATGTTCAACAGTTTTATAACATATTTTTCAAGTGTGCAGCTATTTTGTGTCCATTTTATAGATGAATCAATTAAGTAGAATTTATCAAATAGGAACTATACTATGTATCAGGGTATGTAGTAGGTTCCAGGGATAGTTCCAGGGAACTATCTCTATTTACAAAGAGTTACATTCAGTTAGGGAAGCTGGCATTATAATTGAGTCCTAAAGAAGTTAAGTGATTTATCCATGATTGATTAGCTAGTATTTTAACCAGTATTTAAATCTACATCTCGCTTCAGACTGACACAGTTGATGACAAATTGACTAAAGCAGATTCATGAATTGCATAGTGTAGAAGGCAGAACTCTGGAGAAGTATACCTGAAACAAGGTGTTAACTCAGTGGAATTAATGTGATGATGGTTCTCTAGTTCACATATATATTTAGTTCTTAGCATGGTGATGTATATAAGGGCTAAGAAGGACTGGAAGAGAGACATTCTGTCTTTGACCAGCCTTGTGGTGGCTCTCCTGCCTCCTGCACTAAAATCAAGGCTGGTCCCGAGGTCCTCCAGAAAGCTAGCCCAGACATGACAGCAAGGGGCTGAGAAGAATTTTTTCTCTCCCAGCCTCCAATTATTTTGTAAATCTCCCACCTACAGCTTAGCCAGTCTCTCAGCCTTAGTCTCCTATATAAAACCTGTCCCCTACTTAGGGTACCCCAGAACTTGCTACGTGGCACCCCAAGCTGCAACTTACTTGCCCTAATTAAAGACTTCCATTTTGCCATATTGGCTGTTTTCTCTTGAATTCAAGGTGACATGATGCATACTGACTGTAACACTTGGTTAGTTATTTAACCTCTCTGTGCCATGTAGGCAAGTCTCTAAGAATATAAATTGTAATGAAGACAGTGCCTTGTGTTGGAACAGGGACTGTCTCACAGGGTTAAAAATCAAAGGGTCAGTCCTTATTCCTTGACCCTCAAGTCCTCCATTCCATCCACAATATCACTGACCAGACAACTTTCCCCAGCTAGAAAAGGCTCAAAAACGAGGAAAATGGGCTGTTCCCCTTAGCCCAATCCCAAGGTTTCAACTTCTCATTTTGGGTGCAAAGGAAGACTGCAGCTAATTCTTAAGTACTCCCCCTGGTCTAAGGAAGCTCATTTGGCAAACAAGATAGAACTGCTAACAAGGGAGGTGAGGACAAACTATGGAGCTTATGGCCAGAAGCCACCTGGTATGAAAATGGGACCTGAGATCAGGATCCAAACTCAATCAGAGGGAAGACAGACTGGAGTAGCACGAAGGTAAGTTGTAATGCTCAGATTTCTGTGTTTTCACAGCTGGCCAGCAGGTCCAGACCCACCACCAGCTTTTTGTAAATTCCCATCAGCTCCCAAGATCCCAATGCTGCGACCAACTTTGTTCTTCTTGGCAGAACCTGGCTGTAACTGGTGGCAAACTGCAGGAAGCTTAAAGAAAAGTCTCTAAGTTGACAAAATAATTGTCCCAACATCCATGCACTTAATTCATAGGAGAACCCACTTACACCTCACCCAATGTCAGTTTACTCTTACTTTACAGACAAAAAAGGATAGACATATCAATAAATTAGGAATTCAGTGGTGATGTTCTCATTAGCTGTAGATTTTTGGAAATGTATGTGTTTATCAGATCCTTGAGGGCAGAAACTATTTTAATTTTATATTTGCCAAGCACATGGTCTAGAGCCCAGCTTCCTAAACTGTAGTTCCCAACTCCACAGGTGGTCTCATAACTGACTGTGGGAGTCAAAAATTATGATTTATTATCAGTGTTTAATTTGTATACTTATTTTATAAACCTATATTTTCAGGGTCATATAAAAATTTCTCAGGCAAGAAGGGGTTGTGAATGAAAAAAAATTTAAGAAGTCCTGATCTAGAGATACTTCCCCAACCTCCATTTATACTACCTTTCTGGGTACCCCAAGAGGGGCTGCTATTCCTTCCTTCAAGGTTCTAGGAAATACTGAGAAATTAGAAGTGTCTTTCTAAGGCTATAGCTCACAAGCCCCAACTAGTGTGCTTCTCTCATTCTCTCTCTCTGTCTCTTTGTCTATATCTCTGTCCCTATCTCTCTGTCCCACTGCCTCTCTGTTTCTCTCTGTCTCTCTGTCTCTGTTTCTTTCTCTGTCTCTGTCTCTCTGTCACTCTCTATCTCTGTGTCTCTGTCTAATACCAGACTTAGTAACAGACTTAGTTAACCCTAGAAAGATGAATTAAGGTATATTGTTAGAACAGATAGTACAAACATCCCCCTAAAATGGAACATACTTTCTGGTAGGCACATACAGTTAAAAAGGAAAACTAAGCTTAAGTTTCCAGCACATGGAATAGAAAGAAGGTAACTCCTAACTCCTCAAAGTCCTTTTACCAAAATCCTCAAGTTGTTCTTCTTAGGTATGATGTAGCTCTCTACTCCTTGTAGAGTCTTGGAGCTCCCTTTCCTCAGTATGTCTAACAGGCCCTGTCTTTCCTTGTATACCTTGCTGGTTGTCACTGGTATTCCCTGGACACTACTAGGATGTCAATGAGAAGTATCTGTCATCCAACCTTCCAAAATTCACAGGATTGCTCTCTAGTCAAGGGTAGGAGGAAAAACCAAGTCTTCTCCTTCCCCACCACTCTGATCCACTTCCAGGAGAGGGCATTTACTAAAATTGCTCTCTCCTAGCTCACTATGGTCCCTTTCAATTTTGATATTCTGTGACTATTATTACTATTAAAAAATAATAACAGAAGCTAACATTTATAATGGACCTAGTATGTACCAAGCACCAAGTGCTTTACAATTCTCTTTTTATTTTATCCTCACAACAACCCTAGAAGGTAGATGTGGTTATTATCCCCATTTTGATGAAGAGACTGAAGCAAAAAGAGGTGATTCTGGAGGATAGTATGATTGAGGGTAATTAATAGAGCCTAAAAGGAAGTACTTTCCTGGTAGAGAGGACTTAATTCAAGGAGGAAGAGTAAACAGAAAAGCCTGGAATCAAATTCAGTGAGTTCACAGGAATTCTCTAAAGTTATTCACAAACTGGAAAGTTCACAGCAAAAGCCAAAATCAGTATATAGATCAGGGAAGTATTCTTAAGAATGGGACACTAGGAAATACACATAGGATGATCTGTTTCATGGGCTTCTTCACTCAAGCTCACTCTCTCTGTCTCTGTCTCTGTCTCTCTCCTCTCTCTGTCTCTCTGTCTCTGTCTCTCTCTCTCTCTCTCTCTCTCTCTCTCTCTCTCTCTCTCTCTCTCTCTCACACACACACACACACACACACACACACACACACACACACTTACTCAGCAGTGATGTCAGGCTTGTTCTACTCTGCCCTTGATGAAAAAATTTGCAAAGGCATCACAGAGTAACTGGTGTTTGACCTGGAACTTAAGGATGGAAATAACTTAAATAGATGGTAATAGAAGAGGTATGCAATACAGGGATAGAGGGATATGTAAGAAAAGGCTCAAAGAGAAGGAAAGAAGGAATGAATTGAGGGAAGGGATAATAGTGAAATATGGTTTGGCTGAAAAACTGCTTGTGAAGGGAAAACTATACCAGAAAGGTAACTGAGGGGAAGATCATGTAGAATTTTGATTGTCAATTGAGTTTGTCTTTGTGCTTCAAATGTGTTTCTTGTAAACAGCATGTTGTAGGATTTTGGTTTTTTAATCCATTCTATCTGCCTCTTGTTTTATGAATGAGTTCATTCATTCCAACGGTTGTGATAATTGTATATACTTCTCCATCCTCCCTTCTATCAGATTCCTTCCTTCTTTTATCCCCATTCCTTTTTACTTTCCTGTAAAGTAAGTTGGATTTCTACATCCAACTGAGTGTGTATGTCATTCCCTTTTTGAGCCAATTCTATTGTGAGTTTTGAGTTGCTCACTTATCTCTTCTGCTCTAAAATAACAGCCTCTTTATGTGAAATTGTTAGTTTTTCTACCTCCTCTTCCTTCTTCTTCTGTTGCAATTTTTTCTAACACCTTAATTTGTTTTGTTTTTTGGTTATTATCCCACCATAGTCATTTCAAGCTCAAATCTTATGCCTATGTATACTTTTGTAATTATGCTTATAATGATAAAGTTCATAAGACTTACAAATATCATCTTGCTATGTAGAAATATAACACCTTATAGGATCTCTTATCTGATAAGTAGGATGCTCCAAGAAAAACCTGAAAAGTCCTCCATTAACTCAAGCAAAATGAAATGTACTGTGTACAAAGAGCAATACAGTGATCCTATATTACTATGAAGAATTATGATGAAAAATGCTATCCATATCCAGAGAAAAAATGGATTGTGTCTGAATACAGATCAAACATATTATCTCTCTTTTGTTGCATTTTTCTTGAGGAGTTCTTTTGGGGGTGGGGGTGGGGGTGGGGAGAAATCTATATTTTCTTTCACAACATGACTTTTAGGAAATGTTTTGGATAATTTCACATGTGCTTTCTTAATGTGAGGTGAGGGTGGAGAAGGGAGATTTTCTGGAACTCAAAGTTTTTTTTAAAAAAGTGTAAAAATTGTTTTTAAATGTAACAGAAAAATATTATATATTAGAATGTATGTTTTTTTCTTCTTTTTTTCTTTTAATGTTTTTTAAAGTCTTATATTTGAAGATATTTCCTTCAGTAACCCACGGGGAAGGAAAGTCTGACTATAGTCCTCTTCTCCATTTGAAAGTTTGCCTACATAACGTCTCACAAGATCAATACCTGCTATGGTATTTCACCCCACAACCATCCAGAGGTGATAGTACTGCTTGCACTCCTCAGTGTTCGGACTCAAATAATAGCAAATGCACAAATTTACTGACCATGTTGTGTGTGTTGGGGGGGATATACATAAAACAAAAAAGGGGGAATTGTTAAGGACCATGCCTAGGGAAGGGACAGGTCAATTCTCCAAAAGCCTCCACAGCTGTGAATCATCACATCCCAAGGAGTTATAAAGCAGCCTTTACTGACACAGTTGTTGCTTGTGGACTGGGAATGAAATAAATTGGAAGCAGAGGGAAGAGGAAAGAGGTCAGAAAATACCACTGCCTCTCAGTCTCCTTGTATCATCATCATCCTCTCACATGAAAAGATCTATTCTTCAAGTCTGAGTTAGATCTCCAGCAGGTGGCTCCCATATCATAACATAAGATAATTTTTTTATTTAGCTCTTGTTAATTAATTTGAATTCTGTTTTTCTGGCTGCTTATAGTATTTTCTCCTTGACATGAGAGTCATATATAATATTCCTGGGAATATAATATTCCTGGGAGTTTTCATTTTAGGATCTCTTTCAGAAGGTAATCAGGGGATTCTCTCAATTTCTATTTTGCCCTCTGGTTCTAGGATATCAAGGCAGTTTTTCTTGATTATTTTTGAAATATGATATCCCAGCTTTTTTATGTTTATCATGACTTTCAATTAATCCAACAATTCTTAAATTATCTCTCCTCAATCTATTTTGTAGGACAGTTGTTTTTCCAATGAAAAATCTCACATTTTCTTCTTCTTTTTTTATTCTTTTAATTTTGTTTTTTCATTTCTTGATATCTTGTGAAATAATTAACTTTCATATACCAATTCTAATTTTTAAGGAATTATTTTCTTCAATGAGCTTTTTTAAACTTTCTCTTCCATTCAGCCAATTCTTTTTTAAGGAGCTATTTTCTTCGGTAAATTTTAGCATATCTTTTTTTTTATTTTCTGTGTTTCTTTTACTAAGCTATTAACTCCTTTCCCCCCATGATTCTCCTGGTTTACTCTTATTGCTTTTCCAAGTTTTTCTTCTATTTATACTTCTTTCATTTGCTTTTTAAAACCCTTTTAAAGCCCTTCTATGAGTTCTTTTTGGGCCTGAGACCAATTTACACATTTCTTTGAGGCTTCACATGTAGCTATTTTTAAAAATAGTATTTTACTTATTTTCCCAAATACATGCAAAGATGGTTTTCAACATTCACCTTTGCAAACCTTGAGTTTCAAATTTTTCTCTCTCTCTCCTCCCCCCAGCCTTCTCCCTAAGTCACAAATTCTTCCAAACATATTTCTATATTTGCATGCTGCATAAAAAATAAGATCAAAAGAGGAAAAACAAAAAAAATTACACAAAAATGACAACAAAAAAAGTGAAAATACTATGCTTTGATCCATACTCAACCTCCATAGTTCTATCCCAAAATACAGATGCCACTTTCCACTTCAAGTGTATTGGAAGTCCTTTTTCTAATCAAATTAATTAAAGGTTTACCTATTTTGTTGGGGTTTTTTTTCTTTCACAAAACCAACTCTTAGTTTTGTTTGTTAGTTCAATAGTTTTTTTTTACTTTCAAATTTATTAATCTCTCCCATTATTTTCAGAATTTCAAATTTGGTATCTAATTGGGGGTGGGTTAATTTGTTCTTTTTCTAGCTTTTTTTGGTTGCATGCCAAATCATTGATCTTCTCTTTCTCTATTTTATTCATGTATGCACTTAGAGACTTAAATTTTCCCTTAAAAATTGCTTTGGCTATATCCCATAAATCTTGGTATATTGCCGCATTATTGTCATTCTCTTAGATGAAATTATTGTTTGTTTCTATAATGTGCTGCTTCACCCACTCATTCTTTACAATTAGATTGTTTAGTTTCCAATTAGATTTTGGTCTATTTTTCCATGACCCTTTATTACATGTATTCTTATTGTGTCATGATCTGAAAAGAATACATGTACTATTTCTGTCTTTTTACATTTGATTGTGAGGTTTTTATGCTTAACACATAGTCAATCTTTGTGTCATTTCCACGTACTGCTGGAGAAAAATTTTCTCCAAAGGTTTATCATACTTAACTTTTCTAAAATCCTATTTACCTCCTTGATTTCTTTCTTTTTTATTTTGTGGTTTGATTTATCTAGTTCTTATAGAGAGAGATTGAGATTCTCCCAGTAGTATAATATTGCTGTCTGTTTCTTCTTGTAACTCTTAACTTCTCTAGGAATTTGGTTGCTATACCAGTTGGTGCATATATGTTTAGTATTGATGTTACTTTATTATCTATGGAAACCTTTAGCAAGATATAGTGTTTCCTTATTTCTTTTAATTAGATCTATTTTTGCTTTTGCTCAGTTTGAGATCAAGATTGCTATCTCTGCTTTTTTTTAAATTTCAGCTGAAGCATAATAAATTTTGCTCCAGCATCTTACATTTACTCTGTATGTATCTTGTAAACAACATATTGTAGAATTCTAGCTTTTAATCCAGTCTGTTATCCCTTTCCATTTTCTGGGAGAGTCCAACCCATTCACATTCACATTTAATATTACTAACTCTATTTCCCTCCATACTATTTTTCCCATTATCCTTTTCTCTTACCTTTCCCCCTTTCCCTCCTCACCAGTATTTTGCCCTTCCTCAATTTGCCCTCCCTTTTTTTAATCCCTTTTCCCTTCTATTTATGCCCTTCCTTCTATTAATCTCTCTCTTTCTTTTCCCCTTTCCCCTTCTACATCCCTATAGGGTGAGACAAGTTTCTATACCAAAATAAATATGTATGATATTTCCTCTTTGAATCAAATCCAATAAAATTAAAGTACAAACAATGCTCATCTCCCTCCCTTCTTTGTCTTGTCATGGGTTTTTTTTTTGCCTCTTCATGTGATATGTTACCCCATTTTACCTTCTCTTTCCTCTCTTCTTCTAGTATAATCCCTTTTCTACCTGTAGCTTCTTTTTTATATCATCACATTAAATTCAACTTAAACCTACATTCTTTAAATATACCGCTAACAAAGATATAGTTCTCAAGAGTTACACGTATTATCTTTCCATGCAGGGATATAAACATCTTAAACTTAAAATTTTTTTTTAATCTTCCCTTTTTACTTTCTTATGCTGCTCTTGAGTTTTATATTTGAAGATTAAATTTTCTGTACAGCTCTTGTCTCTTCATCAAAAAAAAAATGAAAAGCCCACATTTTATTGAATGTCTATCTTTTCCCCTGAAAGATAATGCTTAGTTTGCTGGGTAGTTGATTTTTGGCTGAAGTCCAAGATCCTTTGCCCTCCAGAATATCATATTCCAAGCCCTTCAATCCTTTAAAGTGGAAGCTGCTAGGTCTTGTGTAATCCTTATGGTGGTTTCTCAATATTTGATTTGCTTCTTTCTGGCTGCTTGCAGCATTTTCTCCTAGATCTGATAATTCTAGAATTTAGCTACAATATCCTTGGAGTTTTCATTTTGGAGTCTCTTTCAAAAGGTGATCAGTGAATTCTTTCAATGGCTATTTTACCCTCTAATTCTAGGATATCAGGGCAGTTTTTCTTGTTGATTTCTTGAAAGATGTTGTCCAGGCTCTTTTCTTCATCGTGGTTTTCAGATAGTCCAACAATTCTTAGATTATCTCTCAGGGTTCTGGTTTCCAGGTCAGCTGTTTTTCCAATGAGGTATTTTAATTGAGTCATTCACTTCCATTTGTCCAGTTCTTATTTTTGGTGAATTATTTTCTTCAGTTTTCTTTTTCTTAACCTCCTTTTGGATTTGGCTAAATGTACTTTTTAAAAGAGTTGTTTTATTCAGTGGATTTTTTCCCCATTTTTTTTTTGCCAACTCTGTTTTTAAGTTGTTTTCTTTTTCTATTTTGCCAATTCTGTTTTAAAGGAGTTGTTTTCTTTTTCCATTCTACCAAATTTATTTGGTAAGAAAATGTTTTCTTCAATATAATTTTTTTTTTCATTTCATCAAATTTATTTTTAAGCAGTTGCTTTTTTCAGTATTTTTTTCAATTTCTCTGAATTTATTTTTAAGGGGTTGTTTTCTTCCATCAATTTCTGTGCTTTCTTTTGCAAGCTATTGGCTTTTTTCCTCAAACTTTCATAATTCTCCTGCATAGTTCTCATTTATTTTCTCCATTTTTCTTTTCTCTTTCTTTTAAGATTCTTTTGAAATCTTCCAAGAGAGCCTTTTGAGCTGGAGACCACTTCATATCCTCCTTTAAAGCTTCACCTGAAGACATTTTCCGTTTGCTTTCTTCTTCTGGGTTTGTGTTCTGATCTTCCCTGTCTCCATAGTAGCTTTCTATAGTCAAAGCTCTTTTTGCTTTTTTGCTCATTTTTAAGTTGAACTCTACTCCTAGGGTACAAGGGAGATTGTCCCAAGCTTCATTTGCAGAGGGACAGGGGCCTCTTACTGACTGTGCTGGGACTGGAGGTGCTGCAGGCTTTCCTACTGCACTGGATGGGCTTGGCAAAGTCCCACCTGTTATGGTGGGATTTGCGGGTTCACAAGCTGGTCTACTGATCTCTTGGCTGTCTGAATCAGGACAAAGTAGAAGGTGGCTGTATCTTGGCTAAGTGCTTCCTGCTAGATTTCAGGAGCTGGCTTCCCCATACCAAGCTTGTCACATTCCCCTCTCCTCCCCTTCCCCCAATAGAGAAAGACCCTTCTTGAAGTCCTTATAGATATCTTACTCTGGAAAATTGTCACATTCCAAATGTTTGTGGGTTCTGTTGCTCCAAAAGCCCTTCAGAGGCTTGATGTAGCATTGATTCTGAGGGGAAACTGAGGAGATCAAAGGTTATGTCCTGTCTATTCTGCGCCATTTTGACTCTGTCATTTTGACACTGTTGCCCTCTTCTACATTTGTACCTTGATCCTCTCTGTCGCCATAGCAATTTTCTATAATCATATCCTTTTTTTTCATTTATTTTTTGCCTATTTTGTGACATTGTCATTTCATGTAAGAGTTGACCTCTGCTCCTGCACTGTCTTGAGCTTCTTATGCCAGGTCTTGGAGTCTGGCTGGGTACTTTCATTGGACCTTAGGGCCTCCCTGTTAGCTTGTCCTTGGGTCTCCCTACAGCCAACTCCAAGGGCAGAACCTTGCCATTGGTCAATAATGGGGGTGAGGTCTTGAGGGTGGTCTGCACTAGGACAGGGGTCTCACTATGTTTCTGGTTTGAGATTTATGGCTTGCCTCTAGGGCTGCTGTATGGCACAGTGGTGGGCCCTCATTAGTGGATTACCCTGGGCCTCAGAGCTGAGCTGCAGGCCCTCCCCCCACTCCATACTGCTGCTAATCAAATTGAACTCCCCTGACACCCCAATGAGACAGACCTTTTCTGCTGTACTGCCAAACTGCTTCCCCATTCCTACATTGGTACAGAGGCATTTTTCAATGTTGTTTGAAAAGGGATTTGGGAACCCAGGGCAGCTCCTTCATCACTCTACCATCTTAGCTATTTATTTGTTTTACATTTATTGAATAAAATTAATGAGAGGTTTGAAAAGTCAGAATATAAAATATGTCTGTTGTATTTAGTAGCTATGAATATTTAAAACTTTTTAAATTTAAATTTAATTTTGGAACAAAGATGTTCCAAATCTAGCATTATTTCTATAATAACATACTACTTCTAGTCCAGACAGATTAAAAAAAAAAACATTTCCAAACCCACGTATTAAGTTTTTTTCCTATAAAAACTGTTTTATGATACTGAATATTGAGAAGGATAAAAATAATTTCTTCCTCCATTTCTTTCCCATTACATTCCATCTTTTCTGTGTAGTTAACTGTCATCAGGTAATTGCAGAGAATTATAAACTACCTCAATATTTCTCCTAATTTCCTTTCAAATAAAGTATATACTCCTGATACTGGCATTTAAGGGCTTCCTAAAGCTGAGTCTTCACGACCTTTCTAACTTTCTCTCATACAAGTTTCCATTGCAAACTCTTCCCTCTGTCCAAACTGTTTATCATTCCCCATTCTTTTCTTGCCCTATTCCATCTCTGTGCCTTTGCTTAAACCATTTGCTCAAACTTTCTCTACTTGTAACTCCTTTTTTGCCCAAAAAAGTTTTGCTATCTCGTGTATATAGTGATATAAATATGTGTATAAATCAAACATTTACTGTTATTAAATTATAATTTCATTATCTCCCACAATGTTATGAGACCTTTTGGGGGTTTCATAAACCACAGTTCAAGAAACTAAGCCCTACACATGGAATAAACTACATAAACCCCTAGTTCTATTAGTTTGTCTGTCCCTTCTTCCAGGATCCAACTCAGGGTTACCTCCTCTATAAAATCTTCTCTGTTTTCCATAGGAGAAAATGATATCTCCCTCTTCCTTCCTACAGATTCCCTCTTTCTCTTCTTGTCAAATTATCTTTCTTTGCATTTTGTTATGATCATCAGGTTGTAAATATTATATAAAGACTATTAGATTTTTAAAGTCCTTGATGACAAAATCTGTGCCATTTCTTATTTTTGTAGCCCAAGTGCTGAATACATTAAGTTGTATGCAATTGGTGCTTAACCAACAGTTGTTAAACTGAATCTAACCTAAAGCCTCATCCAAGAGCTTTTTAACAATTCATCTTCCTAGATCTTAAAGCCAGAGGTCAACTCAAGCCATCTAGTTTAACTTCCTCTTTTTATAAATAAGGAAACTGAGGCACAGTGAGTTTAAGAGGCTTTCCTGAGATCACACACAGGTTGTAGGCATCAGAGACAAGAACTTCAAGTCAGATCTTCAAACTCCACAACAGGTGCCCTTTCCACCTGTGCCCCACTTTATTGCTGCTTTAGCATCTATAGTAGAGTCTTACTGCCTTTCTCATCTTATTTTTTTGGTCTCTGCCATAGTGGGCAAAGACATCACCTTAGAGACTCACTTTATTCTCCAGAGATCTTCAGTGCTGTATTGCTGAGTGCGAGCCTTCATATCTCCATTCACACATTGATGTTTTTGTTTTACCTTTTTTTTGCCCCTTCCTGAGGACCTGGTGTTTCCCCCATCTGGCATAAGTATCTGATACACACTATAAAGGTTGAAGACTTCCAGCTGTGCTTTACAGGTTTGTTGAAAAATACAAAGAAAAAGATTTTTAAACTGTAGAACTAAAATGGATCACAGTTCTGGGATGGGGCACAATGGGAATGATCATTATCTGACGTCAATAAGTCATAGCTTTCTCAAGTCACTAAAACTGTACTCTTTTCTTGTTGTTCTTGGCCCAAGTGAGGATGCCGACTTTACAAATTTCCTTTATTGCCTCCTTTATCACAGCCAAAGCTGCCTCCCCTCCAAGATGGATTTCAATTTACTCTCTGCTGATCTCGTTTGTCCACAACTGTTTGCAGGTGGTTTCCCCACCTGGAACTGGAGCTCTCTGGGGAAGGGACCAAACTTTTGCCTTTCTTTGTATCCCTAGTACAGCATTGGGTACACAATACCGGCTAAATACAAGTACAGCTAAAAACTAGAATGCTAACTGTCATCTGATGTTATTCTCTTGTCATACCTTTAGCACTCATTTGTACAGACAAGGGCTCAGCCTTCTATTTCACTGAAAAGATTGATATTATCTGATGAAGAGCTTTCCTCTCTTCATCAAACAAAACTTTTAAAACATCATTACCTTCTATATATCCATCTCCCTTCCTTCCAATCTCAGAGGAGCTATCCCTGATGCAGTTTAAAGCTAATCCTCTCAATGTGATCCTGTCTCCCTCTTGCCTTCTTTAGAACATGTTCCCAATACTCTTTCTTCTCACTCATACATCTGAACTTCTCCCTTACCACTTATTTTTCTCAGCTGTCTAGAAATATGCTCAAGACCAAAAGACAAAAATTCCTTCTCTTGACCCTTTTATATCTTTCTCATACTACCATTCTGTTCTCCTGTCATTGATACATTTGGTAACATCTTCAATCCCAGCTCTCAATCAACAAACATTAATTGTCTACTATGTGTCAAGCACTGAGCTAAAGTCCTGAGGAAACAAACTCTTCTTCAATCCTTGCAATCTGTCTTTTCATCCCCATCACTCTACAGAAACTCATCTTTAAGAGATTTGTCCAGTCCCCAAATCTAATGGTCTTTTCAGTTCTCACCTTTCTTGGTCATTCAGCAATGTAACAGATTTTGGCTCAGTCATATATGGGTAATTAGAAGATACTAACTATGGGATGGAGCATGAGCCTGAAATCTGGAAAACCTGAGTCCAAATCTGGCCTGAGATCCTTACTAGCTATATGCCTCTGGGAAATTATTTAACTTTGTCTCAGTTTTCTCATCTGCAAAATAAACTGTAGAAGTAAATTGGTAAACCACTCCAGTCTCTTGGCCAAGAAAACCTCAGATGGAATGATGGAGAGTCAAATATGATTGAACATATACTCATATGTTTCCTTCATTCATGGGGTATTCCTTCTTATCATTCTGGGGTCCTGAGATGATCTATGGGTAGATTTGGATATTTCTTTACTGATTAATTATAAAATCACAACTTCTTTCTCATGAATTATTCAGTTATTTCTGAGTTATCTAACAGTTTATGAAATATTATTTGTTTTATAAACTGGAGAAACTTCTATTTCCATGAACAGTTGCACGCCTCTCTTTGTTTATATCAAAATTCCTAAACTTCTTGGCTTAAATAAATATCAGTGTTAACTGGCTAATTTATTTTAAGAGAAATAAATAATAAAAACAAAAACATCAATAATTATTTATAATATTTTAATTGTGAGAAAGATCACAACTAAAATTAAGTCTGTCACTATTTACTCTTGACTTTTCAATTCTGAAACATCCTTCCACCATTCAGCTTCCCTAGATAGCAGCCAAGTCCCTAAAAACTCTTTGTCTTGTGTATTCAAAATGTAGAGGTTAAACTCTGTTATCTCATGTTCTTTCTCCAGCCAGGACATGAAAAGTTTCTTCACAGACGACAGTTAAAACGTAATCACCTTACAAATAATTAAAACTTACTCTCTTTATGTATAACAGTTAAGCCTCTTTATCTCGCCTCACCAATTACTCATGGATCAGTCTTAGAGCATTCACTTCCAACTAACTCCTTGGGGAATTGCATTTAAACTATCATTATTCCAGATTCCAAAACTTCTTCAAGAGGTAGTAACTGCTTCAATAAGCTCTTTAGGAGAGCTTATTGAAGTTGCCCTTACATTAATTTTTGACACCTTTTTTTATTTTAGAAATTCCCTTCTTTCAGACACAAAACATTATATTCTCCTTGTCCTCCTACAACTATAACTGTTCTTTCTTTGTGTCTTTCAGTGGCCAACCATTTAACACTGGTGAGTCTGCCATTGTCCCTTTTTTTTCTTCCCTATTCAGTCTCTCTTGACACTCATTCACTTTGATAGCTTCAGTCACTATCTTTGCCTCCAAGATCTAGTCCACATTTTCATCTCCTCCTGTCTCTAGAACATCTGTAGCTGAGTGTGTCCCACAGCCATGTCTAACATGCCTAGAACTGAAGTCATTATCTTTTTCTTTAAATCTACTCTTCCTTATTTCTCATTTTCTCTCTGGGAGCACCACTATTCATAATGGGCTTCTGTTTTTTCAGCATTGGCTCATCCTTGATCTTTGGCTTACCTTGGTTATCTTTTACTTTTCTGGCTCCATTTTCTCTTATATTGAATCACCTATCCGGATTTCACTTCGACAGTATCTCTCAAATCCATCACTGCTTCTCTATTTACATCATCACCATGTCACTATAGTTTCAAATTAGTGCAGCAAATTCTTATGAAACTTTCCTTGCCTCTCCCCCCACACGCATCTTTTTACATTAATTCTAGGATAATCTTTCTCAAGGGTAGACATTGGGATGCTGTTGCTCTGATAAAAAACCAAAACACAAAAACAAAAAGCCTGTAACAGAAGGGAATCTGACTGCAGCTACCAATTATCTTTGTATGAACCACTAGGTTCAACGGATTCCTGGGGTCAGACAAATGAAGCACACTAATAGTTGGTAGGTTGGCATTAACTTTATTTAAAGAAACACAGTAATAGGAATAAGTTATCTTAAAATGACTCTAAACAGCAGCTGCTGCTTTAAATTGTGCCCCAAACTCCAGAGGGTCCGTAATCCTAGGGATACAACATCTGGCACAAGGAGTTTGTTCAGCTCAAATTGAAATCCCTTTTAGAAATAAGTAACCCTCATCTACTAAGCTGTTTGTTGTTTAAGTTCAGAAATCTATATCAAGGATTACAAGGGAAAGGGATTTGCCCTGAACTCAACTATCCTAAAGAATTCCTGGGACTCAAGGATGAAGTACCAATCTTTGGGGTTTAAATGATACCCGTGGTTTGGAGGAAGACTCTGGGCCCACCTCATCTCAAACAAACACTTATGCTCGTACTTCTCTGGTTTTATTCATCATGTTCCACATGTCTTACATGACTTCAGGAAGACCTCAGTTCAAATGCACTCTCATATATTTTCCAGCTGTGTAATTCTGGACAATCACTTAAGCTTGTCTGACCAAGTTTCCTCATCTGAAAAATGGGGATAATAATAGCAACTACTTTACGAGATGGTTGTGAAGATTAAATGAGATAATAATTGTAAAATGCTTAGCACAGTATCTGGCACAGAGTGGATATTATATAAATGTTAGATGTTGTTATTATCACCATCATTTTCGTCTGTTAAATCCTATCTACCTTTAAAGTGGAACTTACATAACATGTTTCCCTGGAATTATATTTGCATTTTGTTCAGTATCTGAAATTACTCTGGATAAATTGGAAATCAAGAATCAATTGTTATCCAGTTGTTAAAGACAAAAACAAAACAAAACAACTATCACTCAACCCCTAGGTTAAACATTTCAGGCACAAAATTGCTTGGTTCTCTTGGCTAGCCCCTACCTGAGTTAACAAAGAGGTTTATTGTCTCATGACCTTTGTAAGAATGACTGTCAGAAAATGCAAGCAAGTGAAGGGTTTATTGAAGGAATGCAGATGCTTCTTTAAGTTATGGATTGTGAGCAGTAACCAAGGAACACTCTAAAAACTGTAAACCAGTAACAGGATGGGGAGGGGGGGGGAGGCTGATGCCCTTACTTTCCAGAATGAGTACTGGCATCCTAACTTTGTTAGGAACCCTTAATTGCATTTTTTCAACCCAGTACTTCACTCCTGCATCTTCTTTGATGCTTTTTTTTGGAAGACCTGCTGCTCGGCCTCCTTTCCAAGGGTTAATGCAATTCCTCCTCAGCCCTCCTGTTGACTCACCTCAGCAGTATGCCCTCCTTCAATTCCATTCATCAATATCAGCAATACTAGCTCCACTTCTACCTGATATATCCTTAGGGCTCAGCCTACATTTTTTTCCAGAGTTTTCTGACCTTTCTTCCCTCTCTATATGATCAATTGACTTGAAGGGATGTTGGGCTGAAGTTCTTTGTGCAGTGCCTGGAGCTGTTGGAGGAAAGGGTCATGTAAATCCAATACACAGAGAAATAATTTTTCATTGGCAATGAAGTCTTTATTCCAGCACCAGATATCTTGTCTAGAAATCTGTTGGAAGTATTAAGACTTTCATCTACAGTTCTGGCAGATTTCCAGTTCATCTATCTATCTATATGTCAAATTACATTTGAATCAAAGGTTCTCACTTTGGGAGATGGTGCCATAAACCTTTACTTTCTATGTATTGCAAGTTTAACTTTAGTGAATGTTAAATCTAGTCATGTAAACAGATCGTTGGAGCAAGATGGAAAGTTTTTTAAAAAATTCTAAAAGCTGAGGGGCTTTAATTTGAGAAATCAATCTAAAATCAATTCAAATGGATAATAATAATAATTCCTGTTTTATGATACTTTAAAATTTACCAATTGCTTTCCTCACAATAGATCTGAGAGGCAGGAGATGCTTAGCTAGATCTGTGATCTCATCAATGTAGCTACTCTCATGATGTAGATTGCAACCAATTTAT
Source organism: Sarcophilus harrisii (assembly GCF_902635505.1). NCBI lineage: Eukaryota > Metazoa > Chordata > Mammalia > Dasyuromorphia > Dasyuridae > Sarcophilus > Sarcophilus harrisii. Next base: position 103,486,807 of record NC_045426.1, read on the forward strand.
GACATTATCCTGTGACAAGGTCCAAGGTTATTTCACCAGAGGAAGATCTTAGGGGAGGTACTGTGCTAAGCACTGGAGAGACAAAAAGAGACAAAAGACCATCACTGGCCTCAATGAGCTTACAATCTAATAGGAAAAACAACATGCAAACAAATGTGCAAATCAAGTGATATATAAGATAAATAGGAAATAATTAACAGAAGGAAGGCATCAGAATTAAAAAAAAGATTGAGGAGGGCTTTCTATAGAAGCTATTAGGGGATTTTAGTCAAGACTTAAGAGGTCAGCAATCAGGATGGAGGAAGGAGAATATTCCAGGCAATGCTAAAAATTGCTAGGAAATTAGCAAAATATCAAGACTAGGTTCAAAATGAGGTTTGATTATCATTATTTAACAAGGTTACAATCTCAATACTAAGAATTAGGTAGGGCATGAGGTAAAACCTTGCTGTTCTACATTGATGGGATCTAATATGTTTAAGAGCCATTTGGAAAGTCTTGGTGAATATCCACAGGAAGGGCTGAAGTAAAGAATTTAGCCACTTAGCAGGGATCCTGTCCCAGAAAAACTGATTTTGAAACAATAGACTATAAAACCAGGGGAGGGACCAAGCATCAGACCCAAAGGATTACTTTGTATGAATGGTGATTCTTTGAACAGAAAATAAAATTCTAAGGTTACAACGTTTGGGATCTCCTAGCATCTGAGAGTTGACACCACAGTGAAAATCATATTCTAAAGATCTACCCATTTGGCCCATTAATTTGGATTGAAATCGGGATGAAAAAGGGAAGACTGTGAAATGATAGGAGAGAGTGGGACAGTGGTTCTCAAAGTATGGTCTAGAGAATGCTGGGGATCTCTGAAACCTTTTTAGAGGGTCTACAAATTCAAAAATAGTTTTTATTTCCAATATGGTAAATGTCTATAAATATAATCCAGATAAATAAAAACGCTTTGGAGAGATCCTCAATAATTTTTAATAGGATAAAGATACTGAAAACAAAAGTTTGAGAACCACTGGAGTGGGAAAATAGCCACTAGAAGCCAAGCAGAGATTTCAGTTAGCAAGGGCAGCCGTCATTCTAGGGCCAGCCATGGTTTCTGATGCCTTGCCACAGAGGTATAGGCAACAATACTCTGCACTTCAATGGAAACTGAGAATGACTTCAATCTCCTAGACTGAGATTGCAAGGAATAAGTTAAGGAGGCTCTCATGAGTCTACTACAAGCAGAGTTGAAATCCAAAATCATTTAGAGGAGACAGGTTGCAAGTGGCTTAGAGATGGGAAATCCACATCTTTCTAACCCTGAAGAGAAAGATCAGGAAAGACAATGGAGAGGCAAGGTAACAATGGTGGACAGGACTAGCTTTAAATTCGGGGACCTCTTTGGCTGAGTCAGACTTCAGCAAGAAGGGAGGTAAGATCGCTCACCTGTAAGAGAAGGACAAAGAGAAGAAAAAATATATGGAATAGAGAAGCTCAAGTAACTGTTTATTAAAACTTTCTTTGAATGAGCAGGAAACGTTCCTCTCTGCCACACGGGCACACTTTCCCCAGGTGAAGAGGAGGGGGACAAGTCTTGTTTGGAGGTGTCAGGAACTTGGGATGTTGGAGGGCTGAGAAGGCAAGACAGGAACAAATGTATCCCTTTTGTAAGATCTCCCCCTCCACGTTAGCAATCTCTGATTGCTGTGGGAAGAGAATGATTTCAGTTTTTCAGAGGGCGGGGTATTTAGGGACATCAGGTAAATCACCATGTGACTGTGGACATTTGGGACCTCAGTTTCTTCACCTGTAAGACAAAAGAATTTAACTATATGATCTCTCAACTCCCTGCCAACTCTCAGTCTATGAATTTATAGATTGCATTTGTGAAGGGAGGTGAGACTCCTAATTAGTGGAGAGAAGGCACAGAAATAAAGTGGACTCAGTCTCAGCCAAGGAGAAATTCTCTCTCTGACATTTTTAGGGAAACAAGTGGGAATGATGAGTATTTACTATTCAGTCTTCCCTTATATAATTACAGCTTTTTATATCTTTCTATCTTTCCTAAGAAGCTCTGCCTCTACTAATTACCAGTCCCTTCCTTCACAAATAGAGCAGCATATAAAACGTCCGAGGATTGTTTGGGAAATTGGTTACAAGGCTAAGACTTGCATAGATTATGATAGTTTTAAAGCTAGCCTGGGTGCTGTGAATTCATAGGGAAGGGAATCAGTGGCTGAAATGATTGTAGATTTCTAAGTAGTCTCAGAATGAACGTGAACCTTTAAGCTTTAGCACTGTGGGGCATTTGAAGAGTATCCTGAGATGGCCAGTCAAGACTGTGACAAGGGTTAGATGCTTTTAAAGATTATCTCCAGATTAGATTTGTTAGAGTCCATTGCCTTTAGTTCTTGTCACCTGTTTGCCAGTGCCTCCCACGTATCAATGATAATGAACTATAAAAGGATATTTTCTTTTAATACAATTTAAATCACATACATTAGTTACTAGTTTCTTTTTTAGAAGATGTTCTAGTATAACTATGTTTGCAAGGAAAGGAGGAGAGTAAAAGAAAGGGAAACACTGAGAGACCTCACAAAATGAAATTTTGTTTGAAATTAAGGACATAATAGGTAGGGTCTAAACCCTACAAAAAGCTGACAGTTTGTTGCACTCAGTTTCCTATGGGCACATATGCTCAGCTACATGAGGCCTATCATGCCTTGAAGCTTTCTTTAAATCAGGTATTGCTGCCAGCAGGGTTAATCTTCAAAAGACCAGCTTTCTCTAACTGATGATGAATAGAGTTAATAGGTAAAGGAAGAAAATCAACCCAGAAGTAACCCACATACCAAAATGTGGAACTAAAAGAAAAATTCTTCTGTAACATTGCAAAGATCCTAAGAAGATAAATTTTAAAAACTAACAGGATTTAGAGCTGGAAAGGACCTTAAATTATTTGTTCTAGTCCTTGGATTTTACAGCTATAGAAACTGAGGGCCAGATGACTTCTCCAGTAGCAGAGCCAGATTTCAAAGTAAGATCCATAGATTCCAGATCTCCCACTTTCCCCTGTATGATTTCTTCAATTCTTTTTATTCCTATCTTTTCAAATATATTTTCTAGATTAAGTCAATATTTTAGTTTTAAAACTTCAAAAATTCTAAAGATTTAAAGGGAATATAGGGTTAAAGATCCATTTAAAATAATAAAAAATATCTTTGCAAGGAACTTTTTATTTTACAGATAAGAGACTGAGAACAGTTACTTAGTACATCTCTCTGCCTTCTGACAGAATTTGAACTAAACTGTCCCAGACAAATGGGTATTTCTACCATTTTATTTTTTTTTAATTTTTAAAAACATTTTTATTTAAACTTTTGAGTTCTAATTTCTATTGCTTTTCCCCTCTTTCGCACCTTGAGATAATAAACTATCAGATATATGTTATATATGTACAATTATATAAAACATTTCCATATTAGTTGTTTTGTACAAGCAGACAAAAGAAAAAATGAAAGTAAAAGACCAGCATGCTCAGTCTATATTTAACTAATATCAGATCTTTCTCTGGAGGGCCTGTATTTCTGGTATAAATACCACCTTAGTGTAAGATCCTCATTATATAGTGCTATAATCTCTTTGCTAGTATTTTATTTTAAAACTTTGCCTCAATATTCACTGGATTGTAACCCTAAATATTTTGCCTTCCAGTATATAATATCCCAAACTCTGCAGTTCTTTAATGTGGAAGCTGTCAAATCCTGTGTAATCTTGACTGTAGCTCCACAATATTTGAATTGCTTGTTTTTGGCTTCTTGCAATAGTTTCTCTTCAATTTATTATCTCTAACTTAGATATGATGTTCCTGGGAGTTTTCATTTTTGGATTTCTTTCAGGTGGTAATCAATGCATTCTTTCAATGTCAAGTTTTTCCTTCTGGTTCTAATGTATCAGGGCAAGTTTTTTTTGATAATTTCTTGAAAAATGTTGTCCAGGTCCTTTTTATAATGACTTTCGGTTAATTCAATAATTTTTTTACATTTTTTATTATGGCTTTTTATATACAAAACATATGCATGAGTAATTTTTCAACATTGATCTTTGCAAAAACTTCTATTTCAACTTTTCCCCTCCCTCCCTCTAACCCCTCCCCTAGATGGCAGGTAGTCCCATACATGTTAAATCTGTATGTCAAATACAATATATATATATATACATATTTATACAGTTATCTTGTTGCACAAGAAAGATTGTGATCCAATAGTTTTTATATTATTTCTCTATTTTCTAGGCCAGTTGTTTTTCCCACTGATAAAGTTCACATTTTTTCTATTTTTTTAAAATTTTGTTTTATCATATCTTGATATCTCATAGAATCATTCATTTCCTCGTGTTCAATTCTAATTTTTATGAAATTTTCTTCAGTGAGTTTTTTCTACTTTTTGATTTGGTCAATTCTATTTTTAGGGAGTTATTTTCCTTGGTAAATTTTCATATATCTTTTTTCCATGCTATTGAAATCTTTTTTCATGATTCTCTTACATGTTTTCATTACTTTTCTGAAATTTTCTTCTACTTCTCTAATTTGCTTCCTAAAATATTTTTTTAAGTTCTCCAAGGAATTCTTCTTGAGCCTAAGACCAAATTACATTTTTCTTTGAGCTTCTACCTGTAGCCATTTTGACACTATTATCCTCTTCTAAGTTTTTGCCTTGATCTTCTCTATCACCATAAGTTTCTATTGTCAAATTCTTTTGTTTTTGCTCATTTTTTCTGTCTTTTTTGTAACTTGGTGTTTTTGTATGCACATTGGGCTCTAGTCCTGCACCATCCCACCCTTTTTTCCCAGGGCTCTTTGCTTTACTGGACTTAGGGCTTAGCTGCTTGCTTTCTTTGGAGCTTGTATTGGATGATTTACTTGCTTAGGTAGCTGCAGGTTTTCAGGAAGATAGGACCTTGTTGGTGGATTGTCTTAGGCTTGGAGCTTTACTGCAAGCCTCCTGCTATGAGACTGGCAGTTGCTTCTGCTCTTGGACCTCACTCCTCTCCCACTCTAGTGAGATTGACATTTCTTACCAGGCTGATAAGCTGCTTCCCTGCTCCTAGATCAATTGTGAGGCAGTTCTCTAGATATTTGGAGGAGAATTTAGAAGGGCTTCTGAGGATTCCTTCCTCATTCTTCCATCTTGACACCAGAAGTGATCTGCTATTACTTTAAAAGATTTCAGGAAAGAAAATATCTCAATCTGGAGTCAGGAAGACCTGAGTCCAAATCCATATTCATAAACTTACTAGTTGTATGACTCTGAGCAAGATAATTAACCACTGTCTGCTTTAAAACTGGGATAATAATAGCTACTATGTCCCAGGGATGTTGGGTGAGTAAAATGAAATTAGATGCTAAGTGATAGTTTATTATTATCATCATTACAATAACAATAATGATTCCTATTTCTGTTTACAAAGATTTACAATCACTTTTCTTATAACAATTCTGGAAGGTATAGATTTTTATGATGGTTCCCATTTTAACAGTGGTTAGCATAGTAACAAAAATTTCTATAGTGTCTTAAGGTTTACAAAGTGATTTACATATATTATTTTATTTGATCCTCACAGCAACCCTGGGGAGGAGATAGTAGTTTATAATTTATAATTCAGGAAATTGAACCAGTTAAGTTCCAAATTAAGTGCCTTCCCCAAGGTCAGAAGAAGATTCAAACTCAAAACTTCTGACCTCAATATTCATGTTCTATCCTTTACAGGTAAAGGAACAAGTCTAGACTCAGAAAGATGAAGATATTTATCCATTGCACCATATCTAGTGTCTATTCAATGTGAGAGCCCAAATTTCAAATGTCATTCTGATTCTTTACCATTCTTTTCTTACATCACCCCCATAATAATAGTGTCTTTTCTATATAAGAGTTAAAGTTGTACTATTATTATCATCTTGCCATTGACTTGTCTGATTTTCAGTCATACTAGACAGAATTTCCCTTTAGAATATCCTTCTTCTGAATGTAAGAATACATATATTCATACTAAAAGAACTTCTTCCACCCGTTTAATTTACATCAATTTGATAACTATTACTAAATCTATTTTGTGCAAGCCTATTTTTTAGGCACTGAAAAATATATGTATATTGATATCCTATTTTTAAGGAACTTACAATCTAATGGAAAGACAGACAATATACACAAATAAATTTCTACAAAGTAGAATGCAATAAGGAAAAGAAGAAAGCAAGACAAGATATTATCAGAAATTATCCCCTGGGGGAGAGGGATAATTTTCATCAGGGATTGAAGTAGAATGGTAAATCATGGAAATCAAGGCACCATCTGAGCTGAAACTTGAAATAAGAGATGGATTTTGATGAGAATAGTGTAAAATGGTGAAGAAAGGTAGGTTTGAGCCAAATGGGAGAAAAGCCTTAAATGTTTTTAATTTATCCTATAGGAAATAGGGAACCACTGAATGTTATTAAGTATGAGAATGGTGTTGTCAGAGCTGAATATTTTGGCAAAGGTAAAAAAGAATAGATCAAAGAAGACAGTAAATGAACCAAATAGATTAGAGAAATTTTACAATAATTCAAACAAAAGAGCATGAAGGCCTGGATTAGGGAAGTTAGCAGTATGAATGGAGAAGAGTCGGGTGTAAGAAATATGGATAGGCAAAATAAATAGAAATTATAATATTTTAGAATGGGAGGGGGTGGGAAAAATGAGTCAAAGCTGAATGAGCATGGGATCAATAGAAAAAAAAAAGTTGATGGACTGAGCAGTTGTTGGGGAATGTAAGTTCAGTTTTGGATATGTTGGGTTTGAGGTTATGGTAAGACATACCCCATTTAGGATGCACTAGAAAGATAAACATGGGAAGGAGAATAAAAAGGAATAGTAAGTCAGTGGAAGAATCAAGAGAAATCACTATTATAGAAACTAAAAACTTGAGGTCTCAAGAGGGCAGAATCATAATGATGCAGATTTATCCACAGGTCTTATCAGATAAAAAGACTACCCTAGTAAGGGTCAGAGGAAAAGGAAACAAGTAGTGGTGTTTGGTGGCTTTCTTACTGAGATATGACATATTGAACTGAAAAAAAACTAATGTAAAGATTTTTTAGTCTTCAGAGAAAATACAAAGAACCTCCTAAGATTTCTCAAACTGGATGAATTACTATATATTTCTGGATAAGTGTTACTGGCAAAAGGAGACTAGACAGCATTGTTAACTATTACAAAATATTGATCAAAAAATTAAGCTTCAGGGAGTACCAGTAGTGTTTTCATTGCTGTTACAATTCAAGAAGAGATAAGCAGAAGAAGAAGGAAAGATTTTATAATGGGATTTATATTTCTGGACTATGGCTTAACACATGAATGACAGGTTCCTGGCCAGGGATGAAGTTTTACTTAGAAAAAGAAAGAAAAATGGATTGGCTAGACCAGATATATTGATCCAGGCAGCTCTTTAAGAGGAATAGGATAGTATTAAGAGGGAACTGAAGGAGAAGGAGAAGTGGTAGTAGTAGGAAAGGCAAAAGCAGTAACTAGGTCTAACTACTATGAACACCAGAAGTAGCAGCTTAGCAGACAGTAGCTGTAATATTATGGAGTTTAGCAGCAGAGGGAGCAAAACAGGACACTTCTTTTTTTTTATTAAAGCTTTTTATTTACAAAACATATGCATGGGTTATTTTCCAACATTGACCCTTGAAAAACCTTCTGTTCCAAATTTTCCCCTCCCTCCCTCTACCCTCTCCCCTAGATGGCAGGTAGTCCAATACATGTTAAATATGTTAAAATATATGTTAAATCCAATATATGTATACATATTTATACAGTTATCTTGCTGCACAAGAAAAATTGGATCAAGGAGGAAAAAAACCTGATAAAACAAAATGCAAGCAAACAATAACAGAAAGAGTGAAAATACTATGTTGTAGTCCATATTCAGTTCCCACGGTTCTCTCTCTGGGGATAGATGAGTCTCTTCATCAGTAAACAGTTGGAGCTGGTTTGCATCATCTCATCGTTGAAGAGAGTCATGTCCATCACAGTTGATTGTTGCTTAATCTTGTTGTTGCCATGACAATGATCTCTTGGTTCTGCTCATTTCATTTAGCATCAGTTCATGTAAGTCTCTCCAGGCCTTTCTGAAATCATTCTGCTGGTCATTTCTTACAGAACAATAATATTCCATAACATTCATATACCACAATTTACCCAACCATTCTCCAATTGATGGGCATCCATTCATTTTCCAGTTTCTAGCCACTACAAACAGGGCTGCCACAAACATTCTTGCACATATGGGTCCCTTTCCCTTCTTTAGTATCTCTTTGGGGTATAAGCCCAGTAGAGACACTGCTGGATCAAAGGGTATGCACAGTTTGATAACTTTTTGAGCATAGTTCCAAATTGCTCTCCAGAATGGCTGGATGTATTCACAACTCCACCAACAATGTATCCATGTCTCAGTAAACATCTCCTCCTACATTCATCATTATTTTTTCCTGTCATCTTAGCCAATCTGAGAGGTGTGTAGTAGTCTCTCAGAGTTGTCTTAATTTGCATTTCTCTGATAAATATGACTTTTCATATGACTACAAATAGTTTCAATTTCATCTGAAAATTGTTCATTTCCTTTGACCATTTATCAATTGGTCTTGATTTCTTATAAATTAGAGTCAATCTCTATATATTTTGGAAATGAGGCCTTTATCAGAACCTTTAACTGTAAAAATGTTTTCCCAGTTTATTGCTTTCCTTTTAATCTTGTCTGCATTAGTTTTGTTTGTACAAAAACTTTTAACTTAATAAAATCAAAATAATGATCTCTAGTTCTTCTTTGGTTGCAAATTCCTTCCTCCTCTACAGAGCTAAAAGATAAATTATCCAATGTTCTTCTAATTTGTTTATAATATCATTCTTTATGTCTAGATCATGAACCCATTTCGACCTTATCTTGGTATATGGTATTAGGTGTGGGTCTACCCACTAGTTTCCAGTTTTCCCAGCAGCTTTTGTCAAATAGTGAATTCTTATCCCAAAAGCTGGGGCCTTTGGATTTGTTAAACACTAGATTAGAGCGGGACACCTCTGAGGCTTAGCAGCAGCAGAATTAAGAGTGGAATAGCAGCAGTAAAGGAGTTCATTGATCACAAGGTAGTGCTAGGGGCAAAGCCAAGAAGTTTCCAGGCAGTTAGCTGCTTGGAGCCAGAACTGTACAGACTTGAAGTCTTACAGCCACAAAATAGTGACAGTGGAACAGTTGCTTAAACTCTATGGGAGTTTTCTAGGGATTTTTCTTAGGGAAGCTGTCCTAAACCCTTTTGCTGGCAAGCTAATACTTATCTTTGAATGGGTGGGAAAAGTTGAGAATGATCTAATGGTTTGACTTTTATTAATTATTTACTTTGCTATTTTTTGTCTTTATGAATTAAATGTTTTATTATTTGATTTGTGGCTCCTAGGCAAGTCAGTTTCCTTGTCTATAAAATGAAGTTTATATAAGCACCTACATAGAGAGTTATTGTTAAGCTCAAATGATATCAAACATGTCAATCTCTCCAAAGCACTTAGCACACCATAAAGTCCGTCCTCCCTCCCTGTTTTGACTAGCCCTACCCTAGGGCTTTTGTTGTTTGGTTGTTATTAGCAATGGTCATTCCCCATCATCCTTGTCGAGGCAGCTGGCTCCTAAGAAAAGAATCTTCCATCCACATTCCCTGCCTCCCTTTGGTCATTGCTCCAGTCTTCTCCCAAACCTGTTCCAGGCTGGTGACCTGGCCACCCACTTCCTCGATTCCTTATCCCTAGCCCAAAGTGTTTTCAAGTACATGACTGTCCCAAACAAGACGTCCTCCTGCAGATCTATGGACTTCCCTTAAGGAACTCTGCCATCACTGAGGCTCCTAAATGATTTTCTTAATAGTTAGTAAACTTTTACTCCCTTACATTTCTTTTGCTATTGAAGAACAAACCATATTTCATACACCCCCAACTTCTGTCACTTATGCTAGTCATCCTCAATTCTATGCCCCATAAAACCACAGTCACTCAAGGATTTGTGCTAAGCCTTCTCTTTCTCTTTTTCTAGCATTCTAATTACTGACCTTAGAAATTCCCATGGAGTTAATTATCATCTCTAATAAGAGGATTCCTACATTTATTTATCCAGGCCTAGTCTCTGTCCTGAACTCCATTTTTTTGACCCACTGCCTTTTGGACATTTAAAAAGATTGTCCCAAAGATATCTCCAAGTCTTCTCATTTACAACATAACTGATTATCTTTTCCTTGCCTCCCAACCCAAACTCTTCTTCATCCCAATGTTACTATACTTCTATGGACACTACAATCTTCCCTGTCACCTAGTTTTACAAAATAGGTATTATCCTGACTTTTACTTCAAAATCCATTGCCAAAAATGTTTTTATAATACCTATTTCTCTTTGTAGCACCTATTGCAGACATCTCCTCTTCATTTACACATTAGTAGCAGACATCATTCTAGTTCATCTTATCATCATCATTTTTTTCTCCTCACATTCACCGTTTAGTACAAAGTGAAACTTTTTTCAAGACTCAGCTCAAATCCTTCTTTTTTACAGGAGACATAGCTCTATTCTCTTAGTTGCTAGTAACTTTCCCAATGAGATTACCTTGCATCTGCTTTGTAGATATCTTGTATGTAGCTAATAATAATTATTTACATCATGGTTTCCCCTTTAGAATGTGAGATTCTTAAGGGCAGAACTGGTTTTTGCCTTTGTGTGCTTGGCAATTAACACAATGCTTCATGAATAGTTGGTAGGATTCTTGCAAGGTGCTAAGTCAGAGGAATTGATAGAGACAATAGTTATTTAATTTAGCATGGTTCAGTATGATTGATCTGATCCTACAAGGAGATGTTATGGATCAGAACTTGAAACAAGGTACTAAGTGGAATTGAGGAGACAGTGATTTAATCCTACAACAAATAATGGTTTTCGAGTGATATAATGATTGATGTATACTCAGTGTGGGACATATAAGGAGGAGCTCTCAGGGCCAGAAAGGACAAGCCCACTAGAAGCTTTCTGAGGCTGAGACAGATTCATTCCATCGTCCACCTTTGTTGTGGCTGGAGGCTCAGGCATAAACCTTTGGAAGTTGAGATTCAGAAGCCAGAGATGGCAGTCGGGCAGAATAAGGAAGGCAGAGAAAAGAACACTGAAACCAAGATCCGGAGGCCTCCAGAAAACTAGCCAAGCCCCAAGTGAAGGAGATAAGACTTTGAAGGAGACAATAAAGGATCTGGACTTTAACTCCTGGCTGCATTTGAGGTGATTATTAAACTGAAAAGAAACCTGCTCCTAGAGAAGATTACAATTTAGAGAAGAATATTATAAATAGTAAGTGCTTAATAAATGTTTATTGACCGAGTGAATATAAAAATGTTATTGCTACTAATATTGTGCCTGTTTGATTCTTTGATTCCAATTGAATTGAACGTTGTAGATTGATCCAAGTCTTGGGGAAGATTGGAGGCAGAGAGACTCAAGGTATAAATGGAGAAGTTAGATTTGGCCAAAAGATTGAGACTAGAAGGAAGATTGAAAGGCTGGATCAATTACTCAAAAAGCTTTTATTAAGTGTTTACTCTGTGCCAAGCTCTGTGCTAAACATTGAAAAATAAAAAGAACAAAAAGTAGGCCCTCTCAGTGAACTTCCAATCTCGTGGAGGAGACATATTGTTTGTTGTTTTCATGTTTTTTATATTCATTTCATATCTTTTATTTCTTCTTGTTGAATATACATATACATACAATATATATTCATACATTGTTCAGATAAATTGGAAGTAACTGATAGAGGGAAGGCACTACTAGCATGTGAGACATAGATGAGTGGTCTTAATCTTACTGTAAAATAGGATTTCAGATAATCTCCTGGAAAGTGGAGATAGGACTAACATTTAGGGACTGAGAGAAAGAAGTTTGAAGTCGTTGTTGTGGAGAATGTGATGATAATGAATTAATCTGAGATCAGTAACTTTTATTGCTGAAGAGGGTATTGGTTAATAATCAATAAACATTTGTTAAGACCAAGTATCCAACTCTGTATTGAGAGCTGGGGACCCCACAAAAGGTAAAAATTAGCCCCTGCTTTCTGGAAGCTCATAGTCCAATAGGGATCATGCACATGCAATCATGCATAAACAAAATACATACAGGATAAATTGGAAATAAGCAACAGAGAGAAAACAGTAAAATTAAGGAAAATCAGGAAAAGCTTGCTGTAGAAGGTGGGATCTTAGCTGTGACTTGAAGGAAAGAAGAAAAGGAAGGCAAAAGGCAGGCAAAAGGCAGAGATGAGGAGGGAAAACATTACAGGTATGGAAGTAGCCTGTGAGAAAATCTGTAATAAGGAGATGAAGTGTCTTGGTTGAGGCAAGTAAGTAGGGGGTGGGGCAGAAATTTAAGCAAAAGCCAAACAAAAAAATTATAAACTTAAAGTCTCAATAAAATGGGCTTTGTTACATATGTAGTACAACAAAAAGGGGAATGCATATGAAACAGCAAGTTTCTATTATTTGTGTTCTCTTAAAGTATATAATAAATTTAACACGTTACTTTCAAAGCCATCCTGCTTGTCTATGGTTAATCTTTATGATCTTTCTTCCATTACCTTCTATTGATTTAAAAATTCTTCAACTATGCTCTTTTTTGATTATTCTACCCTTTTCCCCTTTCTTCTACCTACTATCAATTAATTAAAAAATTAAAGAAAAACAAAAATCTTTATTACAAAGATGTATAATCAAGTATAACATATATCCATATTGACTATATCAGAAAATGTCTTATTCTGTATCTTCAGTCAATCATATCTATTAGGAGATTTTTAGCAAAGCTTCTTATACAATATGGTGACCATTCTCCAGATGATTTAAGAAATTTTCCTCTTTATGTTTCTTTTTCTTATAGGATAGGTGGTAAAAGTGCTATTTCTTAATTGGAAAGGATATTGGAGCATAGCAAGCTGTCCTGGTTTTAATTGTTCTATCTCAATTATTGAACTTAATTGTCTTTTCTAAGTCCATATGCTTTCTACAGACCATTCCTTCCTGCTGGATACTCTTTCTTCCCTTGACTTCTATATTTTTTCCCTTGGTTATCTACTTATATACCAGTTAGTCTCCTTTGGTTTATCATTTACCTCTTGAATTCTTAACATGAATATTCTCTCAAGCTTAGTCTTTGGTTCTCTTCACTGACTGCTTTACTTTCTACATTGGGAATTATCTGTGTGATTTAATGATCATCTCTATGCAATTGGTTTGAAAATTTATATATTCCACTTCTCTTTCCTGAATACTAAGTGTCATATCACTCACAACTTGGGAGACACATTAATACACATATTACATGGAAATCTAAAATTAAATATGTTCATTATAGGAATGGTCATTTCTCTCCTAAATCTGTCCTTCCAAATTTTCCTAATTCTTTTGAAAAAAAATTGATGGCTTTTGTCTTTAAATCACAATTATTTTTTACTCCCTCTAGCTTGAACCTTTCTTCATGATAAAGAAAAACAAGGTAGCAAAAATAGCCAATGCAGCAATCTTGTCTATCAGTGTCCATCATATTATATTCTAGTATTATCCCACCTTTTTGCTATGAGCCAATATCTAGTTTCATCACCTCTTCACTGAGACTATCATTGGTTTTTCCTTTATTTAGATTTAACTTCATTTTGGTGGTTCACTCATTTTATTGGAGTCAGAAGGCCATACCACATCATATTATTTCCAAAAGTGAGATAGTTGGATCAAAGGATATTAATAGTACAATTATTTTTTAAATTAACTTCAAATAGATATCCAGAATAGATACTACTTCTGAACTCAACCAATAGTATAGCATTAGGCATGTTTCACAAACCCCTTCCAAAATTCACCGTTCATTCTTTTATTTTATCTAATTTATGTTTAATCTAATTTAAGCCATTTTTGGTTCCTCCCTCTTTCTTGCACCCAACATGAGATCAGTACATTCTGTTTCTGAAATGTTTCTGCCATTCAATTTCTCATTTATCTTTGTGCTATTCTATTCAAGCCATTATTGCCTCTTACCTAAACCACTGAAATACATTATAAATACTCCCCTACCTCAATTCTCATCCTCAATTCAGTTCAGTGCAATTGCGATAGAACAAACTTGCCTCAGATTTCCAGACACAATTTTGTCCTATCATAGCAACAACACTCCTAGAGGGAACAGACTGTGCTTTTTCTTTCCAGTTATCCCCATCAGCTAGCATCGTTTTTAGCAGATAGCAGATAATTCATAAAGGTTGTTTATTTGGCATTCTGTAGCTACAAATTTTGTCTACATTGCCCTCCAGGTAATAAATAGTGTGTAATTGCATCATTCTTTTAAATTTTCAAAATTCTTGGACATCTCTAATTTCATTTTATTTTCATAATAGCCTCATAACAAAGAGGGGTAAAAATCACTGCAGTATTCTCAAGGGAACAGCAGCCGCCAAGATTTTACTGAAGATAAGGCTCTAGTGGGGCTCACTTTCATATATCCTTCACCATCCTTCCAACATGACAAACATGATAAGTCTTTTGTGACTGAGTTTTGTCACTTCAATAAGTATGATATTTCATTATTATTACTACTGTGCATTGAGATTTTATTTTTCTTTAAACTACTTATCTGTCTACAACTTGAATTTTGTAGGCCTTTTATATCCTGGGTCTGTGGTCCCATGATAATTTATATGACCACACAAAATTTTGACCAAAAAATAAAACAATACTTTTATTTTTGCAAAATATATTAAAACAAAATACTTCCTACATGATTCAATGATAACAAATACAATTGGACCATACAATTTTTATTATTTTATTAATAGCTTATCCTCAACTTAAAATGCTTTATTTAATATTTGTTTACAAATCAAACTGTCTACTCACTTCTATAAAATACAATATAACTTGCAGTCTTGTTAAGAGAAAAAATACTTTCAGTATATTTCTTCCTAAAACCTCAACATTATAGATTCCAAATATCTGCTGGTTCCTCTGTATACTTAAGTCAATTTGTATATTCTCAGCTTGTTCACTGGAAGGAAAATCATTTTTAAGTTTGCATTGATTTGTGGCAATATTTGTATTCAACAATCAAATGCTACACTATTTCCTTTTAAATGGTTATTCACCTAATTAATTTCATTTGTTGACAATTAATTAGTTTCACAGACTCCTGTTTTTTTTGTATTGAACCTGACTATTGATAGTTGGAATAGTTACTGTATCTGATTATAATTCATATTTTTTCCAATCATACCACATTAAAAAACTTTTATATTTTGAAAAACAGTCCACTGCAATATTATCCAACAGCTTTCATAAATTTAATATAGTCTTCAACTAGTTTCTTCTTCTCATTTATTTTTTCCATTATTGCTCCTAATAAACATGCAGCAAATGGAAACTGGAAGAGAAAAAGAGAAAAAAAATGATTGTCAAAATTCTATATTTCCTTCAGTTAAAAAAAAAACAGCTAAATATCCTCAAGCCATCAGATTTCATTCAGTTATTTCTGACAACTTTGCACATATTACTTTATGTTCCTCTGATCTCTTTAAAACTGATTTTTCTTGTTAGTGTGGGTAATTTTGTCCTTTATAATAAAAATGATAAAAGAGCAAACGTAAAATGAAAAAAGATAAACGTCTTATTGAACAATTCATGGTTTACTGACCATGTTAATGATGTAATCTGAAATACAAGGAGCTTTGCCATTTATCTTCAATCAGTTGATCAATAATAGGTTATAGTCATCTCTAGGGTCCACAGGCCTGTGTGAAAGTGTACTGTTAGTTCATCATTCATGTAAGAAAGAGAGAGAACTATCAATACACTTCCCTGTGTTATAAGGAAAGATCTCAACAGTTGTACAGTGAAACTTTAGTGTAAAAAATGAGGAAAACATATCCATTGATTAGGATGTTAGAGAAAAGTTTGGAGTATCAAAGTATAATAGACATGTTGCAGACTGCTGAGTTTATAGTGAAGAGTAAGGTTCTGATTGGCTTTGTAATTTATATACCTTTTTGTAAACTAATCAAACTTTTGTCCCCTTTACCTTACAAAACTGTTCAAAGAACTTCTAATCCCACTAAATTGGTTTAGAAATTTCCCTCATAATTCTCTTCCCTTCCTCTCCTTCTCAGAGGAAGTGATTCTTCTTAGAATATAGAAATTTTTACTCTCTCTTATCTGAAATTCACCATTTAAGATAGAATCAGTTAATTCTTATTAAAAAAATCCCACAAAAATGTTAAAACTTCTAGAGAAATGCATGACAATACATTGAGTTCTCTACTTTAACCAATGGTCTCATTCTGGGGGTTGATAATAGGCTCTCTTCAACAAAACACTCAGTTAAAGAGTGTTAGTGATAAAAATGAGAGCAGCATACAGAGGATTTGGAACTGGAAGTGATTTGAGGATTCTCTAGTTTACCCTCTTCCTTTGACAGATGGAAAAAAATGAAGTTCTGAAAGGTCAGAAGTGAACTGGGAAGCAGTAAAACCTGGATTCAAATCTAAGTCCTTGGACATCAAAAGCAGGGCTCTCACCAACACATCACATATAATGATATATGTACTTTTGGGTCCTTAAAAAATAGGTAGGACCAGACATGTAATCAACATTTCTGATGTGGGAAAGCTGAGGCAAAAAATCAATTTGCTCAGGGTTTGTTTGTTTGTTTGTTTTACAGAATTAGTGAGATAGGACTCCACAATATGAAATGAATGGCTTCATTTTATCAATGTTCTCCTTATATTTTAAGGGTGAGTCTGTAAATAAGGGTAAATGCACTTTTTTGAATAGATGAAATATAAAAAAGTAAATACAATTTTTATCTAAGTGTGAGGTTCACTATCAAATCTGAGGATTTAATTTTTTCTGATGCTATTTTAATTATAAACACATATATATGCAATCTATATCTGTTCCAAATTAATTTACTATCTATGTTGTTTATCTATTCTAGCCTGTATTAATTTGTTTCACTTTAAAATTAAGAAGGAAATTGGTTTGATAGGTGCCATTTTATATGCTTCAATTAATAATGGTAAAACAAACATAAAATAATGTGAGGAAAATATTTTACAAAAATATTCAAATACGCTTTAAACTTATTTTCATACCATACCTCCCAAACATTCCCAGCTTATTAAGGTTAATTATTCACTGAAGTGGAAAATAAACTCTATTATGTAATTTTCAACTTAATAAAATAAACATTTGACATGAAAAATGTGATACATCTTTCTTTAAAATATATTATTTCTAACACTTCTTAGCTATGTCACCCTCAGCAATATATATATATATATATATATATGCATATATATATATATTTCTTATCACAAAATTAAAATTATAATTTTCATGGAAAAAGCTTACCCTAAATTAAGCCCACCTCCTTGGGATGCTAAGAATCACATAGTTTTCTAACTATTTATAAGGATTAAACTGATTCTACTGAATTATTTCCAAAATACAAAAATGGTCTTGATACTTAAAAGCAGGGAGAGCTATAATAGAGAAAGAAAGCTATAAACCAATTTTTTAATGAACACTGAAAAATTTTTAAATAAAATATCAGTAAAAAGTTTACAGAACATACCAAAAGGATTATACACCATGATTATGTTTTATTTATATCAGGGATAGAACAGAGTTGGTTCAATATTAGAAAAACTGTCAATGAAAAAGTCCACATTAACAACAAATAGCAAAAATTATATTATATGTAAATAATTATATATAATATATAATATATTGAGAAAACACAATTATTTTTATTTTAAACACTAAAAAAAATAGATCTCTCCTTAACATGCTAAGTAGTATTTATTTAAAACTAAAAATCAACATTATATGTAATGGGGATAAACTAAAGGCCTTTCAAAAAGCCTCTCAGGGATAAAGCAAGAATGTTCTTTTTGTTAGGAAATCTTGCAAGAAAATAAGGAATAAGCATAACCAAAAAGGAAATAAAATTATCTCTTTTTGCGAATGACATTATGCTTTACTTAGAGAGCCCTAGAAAACAACCAAAATTAATCAAAACAATAATTTTAGTAAAGGAGAATATTATGAAAAACACACAAATTATAAGCATTTATGAATATAGTCAACAAAATCTAACAAAAAGTGATAGAAAAAGAAGTGTATAAAATATTCGATAGTTTATCTACCAAAATATATACACAGGAACTATATGAAATCAACTATAAAACACTTTATGGAAATAATTACATACTTAAATAGAGAAACATTGATTGTTCATGAATAGACAAGGCAATATCATAAAAAAGATAATACTATCAAAATTAATTTGTTTAGTATCAAACTATCAAAGGATTGTATCACAGAGCTAGAAAAAATAATAACAGAATTCATTTGTTAATGTCAAGAAATTCAAGGAAAATAACGAAATACAAGGAAAAAGGGGGAAAGGAAAGGCACCTAGTAGAAACAATTAGAAAGAAGTTTTCAAACTACAACTAGAAAGTAGTAATCATTAAAACAATTTGGGACTGGTTAAGAAATAAGGAGATTAAACAGTAGAAGAAATTAGAACTATAACATATAGAAACAATTAAACAACTTGTCTGGTGTTTGATAAACCCAAAGACCCTAGGTACTAGGTAAGGACACACTACTTGACAAAAACTGCTGGGAAAACAGGAAAGCAGACTGGCTGGAATTAAGTGTAAAGCATACATGACAAATATAAAAGGTCACATCATAAACAAACCAGGGGATCAGGAAATAAATTAAAGAAATTAAATCTTCAGATCTATGAATATAACTAAACAAGGAGTATAAAGTAGATAAAACATGATTTTGGTTGTTATTGTTCAGTTATGTCTGATTCTTTGTGACCCCATTCTGTCATTTTCTTAAAGATACTGGAGTGGTTTGCCATTTCCTTCTCCAGCTCATTTTATAGATAAGGAAACTGAGGCAAACAGGGTTAAGTGACTTAACCAGGGTCACACAGTAAGTAAATTTCTCTAATTTCTTTCTTGAGGCAATTGGGGGGCAAATGAAGTGTTAAGTATCTGAGGCCAGATTTGAATTCAGGTCTTCCAGTCTTTGGGGCTGATGCTCTATCTACTATACCGTCTAGCTGAAGTGAATTTCTGAAGCTGGATTTGAACTCAGGTTTTCCTGATTCCAACCTGGAATTCTATTCACTGAACCACCTCATCACCTTTGCAACAAACAAATCAATGAAGCTATGATTAGAAAGAAAACAGCTCGGAGA
This sequence comes from Sarcophilus harrisii, assembly GCF_902635505.1. Taxonomy (NCBI): domain Eukaryota; kingdom Metazoa; phylum Chordata; class Mammalia; order Dasyuromorphia; family Dasyuridae; genus Sarcophilus; species Sarcophilus harrisii. The sequence continues at coordinate 103,506,169 of NC_045426.1, forward strand.
AAATACTCTTTAGCAATTTTCCTGCTAAAATCTTTTCAACATACATACATACATACATATATATATATATATATATATATATATATATATGTATGCATATATATATATATATCAAAAACCTGATTCAAATTTAAGATATTCCTCAAGTGAAAAATGGTTCAAGAAATAAAAAGGAAGCTGTCTGTCAAAAGAAGACATCCAGGAGAAGAAAAGGCATAAGAAAATATGTTCTGAATTACTAATAAAGACATCACAATCAAAACAGTTTTGTGGTTTTACTTCTGACATATTAGAAAAGTGAAATTGATAATAAAGATAATTGACAAATTGACAAATGTTGGTGAAGTTGTGAAAAAATGGGTACATTAACACACAATTGCTAGTACTATGAATTTGACCAAGCATTCTAAACAAAAATTTGAATAGTCCTGAAACATTATAAATTTTGTATAACCTTTGACTCGGTTATACTATTATATCTTATATATAATATTATTTATATACATATATAATATTATATATATATATACATATATATAACCAGGTCTATCTAAAAGAGATCACAGAAAGAGGAAAATGATCCATAGGCATAAAAATATTTGTAATAATTCTTTTTTATGGAAAGAATTGGAAACTGAGGGAATGCCCCTTAACTGAGGAAATATGAACAAGTTATAGTATATGAATGTAACTGCATATTAAATTGCCTAAAGAAATTATAACATGCACAGCTTCAGAAAAAATAGCCATAAACCCCTGGGAATATGTCAATGATCTGATGCAGACTAAAGAAAGAACCAGTAAAAGAATTTATACAATAAAAATAATAATTAAAAAATGAATAACTTTGAAAGATTTAATTCTCACCAACACAATAATAACCAACCATTGTTCTAGATGATCTATAATGAAAAAAGTTATCCATTTCCTGAAAGAGTGGTGATTAACTCAATTTGAAGAATAAGACATGTATTTATGGACATAAGCAATGTAAGAATTTGCTTTGCTTTACTATGCATATATCACAAGGGTTTTGTTTTTATTTTTCATTTTTCAGTAGCAGGGAGAAATGAAGAAAAATAAAATGAATGCTTTTACTTAAAAAATAATATAAACTACATGTTCAATAGCCAATAAGATGAAATACAATTAAAGGAACTAAACTACTAATGCTGACATTCACAATATTAATGAAACTGGAAGATAAAAAAAAGTTGTTCATAAATGAAAGGATGGTCCTTAAGTTCTCTTTAGACTGACAAATAAAAGAGTCATTCATAACCTTTTTCAAGAGTCACAAGTATGTACATCATAAATACACAGAGTCAGATAATATTGGTATGGCTTAACACAAACAAAATTAATGCAGACAAGATTAGAAGGGAAGCAATACACTGGGGAAAATTTTTACATTCAATGGTTCTGATAAAGGCCTCATTTCCAAAATGAGGAAAATGATAAATATTAGCTTGTGGAAAATTAAAGCACTAATGTACTATTTGAAATGTATACTGATTCAACCATTCTAGAGAACAATTTGGAACTATGCCCCAAGGGCTATAAAAGTGTAGACTTTTTGACCCAATAATATTGCTACCAGGTCTATATCCCAAAGAGATTTTAAAAGTGGGGAAGGGGAGAATGTCTTTGTACAAAAATATTTATAGCAGCTCTTTTTGTGATAGTAAAGAACTCTAAATTGATAATATGCTCATCAATTGGGAAATGGCTGGATGAGTTGGTATATGTGACTGTTCTGGAATACTATTAGTGTTTTAAGAAATTATGAGCAAAATGTTCTCTGAAAAATATGGACTTATATAAAAGATACAAAGTAAGATGAGCAGAATCAGGAGAACATTGTAAAGGTTAGCCTTTTTCTACTTCCCTTCATTTTACGCAATGAGTAAACTAAGACAAATAAGGTTAAATGACTTGTCCAGAGTCACACAACTAGTAAATGTTTGTGGCTAAATTTGAACTCAGGATAAGTACTTCTGAATCAAGGCCTGGTACTCTATCCATTGCAACACATAGCTGCCCAACAGATTCATGCCAGAGGATACACAATTATGATAAGAGATGCTGTGTCACATATGAGAAATGGCAAGGAGGACAGTTTATCTTAATAACAATAGGTTTGGAAAGGAATATTGAAGAAATGTCTATAAAAGCAGAAGAGTGCAAAATTTTAAATGCCAGAGTAATTTATATTTTATTGTAGAGGTAATAGAGATTCAGAGTTTCCCCACTAGAGCAGGAAAATAATTGGGTCAGAACTTCACTTTAGGAAAATCATTTTGGCAGACATGTAAAGGATGAATTAAGAGCAGGAATCTTAACCCTTTTTTAAAAAGTAGCATGAATCTCTTTGTCAGTCTGGTGAAATCTATCAACTCTTTTCAGGATAAAAAAAAGTTTTTAAATGCATAAAATAAAATACACAGATTACAATTGTGTTGGAATCAGTGATCAGTTTTCTAAAAGGCAAATTCAGAGACATGAGGTTAAGAACCCCTGGTTTAGAGAGACTTCAGGCAGGGAAATGGATTAGGAGGCTATTAAAATAATTAAAGCAAAAGATGATGAGGACCTAAATCAGTGGTTCTCAAAGTATGATCTAGAGAATCCTGGGGATCTCTGAAACCCTTTTAGAGGGTCTACAAATTCAAAAATAGTTTTATTTCTGATATGGTAAATGTCTATAAATATAATCTAGATAAACAAAAACACTTTGGAGAGATCCTCAATAATTTTTAATAGGATAAAGATACTGAAAACAAAAATTTGAGAACTACTGGACTAAATTATAAGGAGGGTAGCTTTATGAGTAGAGAGATAATTGAAAGATATTACAGAGAAAAAAAGGATAAGATTTGTAAATTTATTGGATAAATGAAGGAAAGAAAAGCAAGGCATAGAGGATAACATCACAGTTGTAGGCTTGAGTGATTATAAGTATCATAATTTCCTAGAAAGAAATTGAGAATTAGAGAAGGACTGATAGAAAAGTTTAATTTTAGACATTTTAAATTTGAGATGCCTACAGACTATTAAGTTAAATTGATGAATTCATATTTGGCAATGTGGGCCTACAGCTCTTTCTGTGTTGGTTTGTGAAGACCGCGTATTTTAAAATCAGCCGGAGTCAGGAATTCAGGTTAGGGGAAAATCGTCAATCTTTATTCTCAGTGAAGAAAGATAGGAGGTGGAAGAGAATAGGCAATAGCAATGTGTGCAGTTGAATCAAGAAGCTAGCTAGACCAACAGCCACATGACCAGCAGCTACAAGCATAGAACCCAGGCCAATCTCTCCCAGCCTCTCTTCCTGTCTCTCTGTCCCCACCCACCAAAATCATTATTTCCTATACAACAACACATCAGAACTTGCACAGAGAGTGGGCGGGGGCCATTCTTTATCCAAGCATGTATATTAATAGAGTATAGTCCAATTACTATTTAGCCTCATGTGCTTGGGACCTCAGTGCATCAACTCAAGCCTCAGCCCATTACATTGGTTAAAAAAAAGTAAAGTAAAACTAAACGGAGACCCCTCAAATAAAGAATAGCTGAATGAGTTGTACAATATGAATACTTTTGGAATTCTACTGTTCCATATGAAATGAGGAAATAATTTCCAAAAGACATGGAAAGACTTACATAAAGTGGTTCAGAATGAAATGAACAGAATCAGAACAATTTATACTATAACATCTATAGTGCAAAATTGAAGAATTTGAGGACTTTTTTATACTGATGAAGAATGAAATGAACAGAATTGGGATAACTATTTGTATAATATCCATACTATAAAAACTAAAAAGTTTTGTAAGTTTTGAGACCCATGATCAACAAAATGACTATTCAATGTTCAAGAAGACTGATGAGGGTCAGGAAAATTAGGTTTGTAGTTCGTCGGAAGAGGTATGTGCAAGGTGCAGATACTGCAATTGATTAGTTCATAGTTCTGACAGTTGTTGCAGAGATCTGGCTCTTAAACAAGGCTAAAGATAGCTTAAGGATCAAAATAAGATGAGACATATATCAGGGCTTCACCAAAGAAGGCAAACCACATGGAACAAAAGGAAACTTGAAATTGGGAATTAAGGTAAGATAAGAAGAACACAGGAACAGTGCATAGATTCCATGTCTGGGAATCCGGCTAATATTTTTTATGGCTTTTTATTATTATATTAATTAATTAAAAATAATTAATATATTATATATATACATATATATATGTAATTTTTCAGCATTAACAGTTGCAAAACCTTTTGTTCCAACTTTTTCCCTCCTTCCCCTCACCCTTTCCCCCAGATGGCAGGTTGACCAATACATATTTAATATGTTAAAGTATAAGTTAAATACAATATATGTATACATGTCCATACAGTTATTTTGTTGTACAAAAAGAATTGGACTTTGAAATAGTGTACAATTAGCCTGTGAAGGAAATCAAAAATGCAGGCAGACAAAAATAGAGGGATTAGGAATTCTATGTAGTGGTTCATAGTCATCTCCCAGAGTTCTTTTGCTGGGTGTAGCTGGTTCAATTCATTACTGCTCTATTGGAACTGATTTGGTTCATCTCATTGTTGAAGAGGGTCAAGTCCATCAGAACTGATCATCATACAGTATTGTTGTTGAAGTATATAATGATCTCCTGGTCCTGTTCATTTCACTCAGCATCAGTTCATTTAAGTCTCTACAGGCCTTTCTGAAATCCTGCTGCTGGTCATTTCTTACAGAAAAATAATATTCATACACCACAATTTATTCAGCCATTCTCCAATTGATCCACTGCTGGATCAAAGGGTATGCACAGTTTGATAACTTTTTGAGCATAGTTCCAAATTGCTCTCCAGGATGGCTGGATGTATTCATAATTCCACCAACAATGTATCAGTGTCCTAGTTTTTCCACATCCCCTCCAACATTCCACATTATCTTTCCCTATTATTCTAGCGAATCTGACAGGTGTGTAGTGGTATCTCAGAGTTGTCTTAATTTGCATTTCTCTGATTAATAATGACTTGGAGCATATTTTCATATGGTTAGAAACAGTTTCTATTTCTTAATCCGAAAGTTGTCTGTTCATATCCTTTGACCATTTATCAATTGGAGAATGGCTTGATTTCTTATAGTCAATTCTCTATATATTTTGGAAATGAGGCCTTTATCAGAACCTTTGATTGTAAAAATGTTTTCTCAGTTTATTGCTTCCCTTCTAATCTTGTCTGCATTAGTTTTGTTTATACAAAAACTTTTCAATTTGATGTAATCAAAATTTTCTATTTTGTGACCAATAATGGTCTCTAGTTCTTCTTTGGTCATAAATTCCTTCCTCTTCCACAGATCTGAGAGGTAAACTATCCTGTGTTCCTCTAATTTATTAATAATTTCATTCTTTATGCCTAGGTCATGAACCCATTTTGACCTTATCTTGGTGTACGGTATTAAGTGTGGGTCAATGCCTAGTTTCTGCCATATTAATTTCCAGTTTTCCCAGCAATTTTTGTCAAACAGTAAGTTCTTATCCCAAAAGCTGGGGTCTTTGGGTTTGTTAAAAACGAGATTATTAAAGTTATTGACTGTTTTGTCCTTTGAACCTAACCTATTCCACTGATCAACTAGTCTATTTTTTAGCCAGTACCAAATGGTTTTGGTGACCACTGCTTTATAATATAATTTTAGATTTGATACAGCTAGGCCACCTTCATTTGATTTTTTTTTCATTAAATCCCTTGAAATTCTTGACCTTTTGTTTTTCCATATGAACTTTGTTGTTATTTTTTCTAGGTCATTAAAATAGTTTTTTGGGAGTCTGATTGGTATAGCGCTAAATAAATAGATAAGCTTAGGTAGTATTGTCATCTTTATGATATTTGCTTGCCCTATTCAAGAGCATTTAATATTTTTCCAATTGGTTAGATCTGACTTTATTTGTGCGGAAAGTGTTTTGTAGTTTTGCTCATATAGTTTCTGATTTTCCCTTGGCAGATAGATTCCTAAATATTTTATACTATCAATAGCTACTTTAAATGTAATTTCTCTTTGAAACTCTAACTGTTGGATTTTGTTAGTGATATATAAGAATGCTGATGACTTAATGTGGGTTTATTTGTATCCTGCAACTTTGGTAAAGGTGTGGATTATTTCTAATAGCTTTTTTAGTAGATTCTCTGGGATTCTCTAAATATACCATCATATCATCTGCAAAGAATGATGATTTGATTTCCTCATTACCTACCCTAATTCCTTTAATCTCCTTCTCAACTTTTATTGCCAAAGCTAGCATTTCTAATACAATATTGAATAGTAATGGTGATAGTAGGAATCCTTGTTTTACTCCTGATCTTACTGGGAATGGTTCCAGTTTATCCCCTTACATATGATGCTTATTGATGATTTTAAATAGATGCTACTAATTATTTTAAGGAAAAGTCCATTTATTCCTATACTCTCAAGTGTTTTTAATAGGAATGTTTGTTGGATTTTATCAAATGCTTTTTCTGCATCTATTGAGATGATCATATGATTTTTGTTAATTTGGTTATTGACACAGTCAATTATGTTAATAGTTCAATAATATTAAACCAACCCTGCATTTCTGATATAAATCCTATTTTATTATAGTGTATTATCCTGGGGATGATCTTCTATAGTCTTTTTTTCTAATATCTAATTTAAGATTTAAGCATCAATATTCATTAGGGAGATTGGTCTATAATTTTCTTTCTCTATTTTCAACCTATCTGGTTTAGGTATCAGTACCATGAATGTGTCATAAAAGGAATTTGGTAGAATTCCTTCATTCCCTATTTTTTCAAATAGTTTATATAGCATTGGGGCTAATTGTTCTTTAAATGTTTGGTAGAATTCACATGTAAATATATATGGTCCTGGGGATTTTTTCCTAGGGAGTTAATTAATAGCTTGTTCTATTTCTTTTTCTGAAATGGGACTAATTAAGCAATTTACTTCCTCCTCTGTTAATCTGGGAAGCCTATATTTTTGGAGGTAGTCATCCATTTCACTTAGGTTATGAAATTTATTGGCATAAAGTTGGGCAAAGTAACTCCTTATTATTGCTCTAATTTCCTCTTCATTGATGAAAAGTTCTCCTTTTTCATTTTTAAGACTAACAATTTGATTTTACTCTTCCCTTTTTCTAATCAGATTTACCAAAGGTTTATCTATTTTATTGTTTTTTTAATAAAACCAACTCTTAGTTTTATTTATTAATTCAATAGTTTTTTTTTACTTTCAATATTATTTTCTCCTTTTAATTTTAGAATTTCAAGTTTAGTATTTGGTTGGGGGTTTTTAATTTGGTATTTTTCTAGCTTTTTAAGTTGCAAACCCAATTCATTAATCTTCTCTTTCTCTATTTTATTCAAGTAAGCCTCTAAAGATATAAAATTTCTCCTTATTACCGCTTTGGCTGCATCCCACACATTTTGATATGATGTCTCATCGTTGTCATTATCTTGAGTGAAATTATTGTGTCTATAATTTGCTGTTTCACCCAATCGTTCTTTAAGATGAGATTATTTAGTTTCCAATTACTTTTTGTTCTAAACTATTTACCTCTAACTTTTTGTTGAATGCAGTTTTTATTGCATTATGATCTGAAAATAAAGCATTTACTATTTCTGCCTTCATGCATTTAATTTTGAAGTCTTTATGTTCTAACATAAGGTCAATTTTTGTATAGGTTGCATGAACTGCTGAGAAAAAAGTATACTCTTTTCTGTCACCATTCAGTTTTCTCCAAAGATCTATCATACCTAACTTTTCTAATATTCTATTTGCATCTTTAATTTCTTTCTTATTTGTTTTGTGGTTTGATTTATCTAATTCTGAGAGTGCAAGGTTGAGATCACCCACTATTATAGTTTTGCTGTCTATTTCTTCTTGCAACTCTTTTAACTTCTCCTTTAGGAAGTTAGATGCTTTATCACTTGGTGCATATATATTTAGTATTGATATTGCTTCATTGTCTATGTTACCCTTTAGCAAGATATCGTTCCCTTCCTTATCTCTGTTAAATAGATCAATTTTTGCTTTTGCTTGATCTGAGATAAAGATGACTACCCCTGCTTTTTTGACAACACCTGAAGCATAATAGATTCTGCTCCAGCCTTTTACCTTTACTCTGTATGTATCTCCCTGTTTTAAATGTGTTTCCTGTAAAGAACATATTGTAGGGTTCTGACTTTTGATCCAGTCTGCTATCTGCCTCCTCTGTATGGGAGAGTTCATCCCATTCACATTTACGGTTAAAATTACTAATTCTGTATTTCCTGCCATCCTAATATCCCCAGATTATGCTTTTCTTTTTCTTACTCCCCTCCCCCCTTTCCCTCGTATTAAACTTATTGGTCCCACTTAATTCACACAGCTCTCCCTCTTTAGGATCCCTCCCTCCTCCCTTTGAATCCCTTTCCCTTTCTTGTACCCTTCCCTTATTACTCTTTTTCCTTTTCCCTTTTCCTCTCCCACTTTTTAATAAGGTGAGAGAAGATTCTCTGTAAAATAAATATGTCAGTTATTTCCTCTTTGAGCCAACTCTGATGAGAGTAGGATTCACACAATATTCCTCCCCCTCTCTAAGTTCCCTCAGATATGGTAGGTTTCCTTTGCCTCATTGTCACATGTAGTTTCCCTCTTTTTATCTCCCCTTTTCCCTTTTTCTGACACTATCCCTTTCCCAGTTCTACTTCCCTTTTTATGTTATATCAGTAAAATCAAATTATACATGTAGTCTTTATGTATATCCACAACAGAAATACAGTTCTCAAGAGTTCTTTTTACCTTTTTCTGCTTCTCTTGAGTCCTGTGGTTGGAGATCAAAATTTTTGTTTAGATCTAGTTTTTTCCTTAGAAACAAATGGAATTCATCTGTTTCATTAAATGTCCATCTTCTTTCATGGAAGAAAATGCTCAGCTTAGCTGGGTAGTTTATTCTTGGCTGCATTCCAACTTCTTTTGCCTTTTGGAATATCAGATTCCAGGCCCTTCGATCCTTTAATGTGGAGGCAGGCAGATCTTGAGTGATCCTTATTGGGGCACCTCGGTATTTGAATTGTTTGTAGTTTTTACTTTAGGGTCTTTTTCAGAAGGTGTTTGATGAATTCTTTCAATTCCTAGTTTACCTTCTTATTCTATTATGTCTGGGCAGTTTTCTTTGATGATTTCCTGTAAAATAGTATCTAGGCTCTTTTTTCATCATAATTTTTGGGAATAATCCTCGTTATCTCCCTAGATCTATTTTTCTAGGTCTTTGTTTTCAATGATATTTAACATTTTTTCCCCTAATTTTTTCTTTTTTTTTTTTTGGTTTTTGACTGATTTTTGATGTCTCAATGAATCATTTTCCCTATTTTTCAGTTCTGATTTTTAAATACCTTTTATTTACAGGTTATATCATGGGTAACTTTGCGTTAACAATTGCCCCTCTTGTTCCAATTTTTTCCCCACCCCACCCCACCCCTCCCCTAGATGGCAGGATGAATAGATGTTAAATAATTAAAAATATAAATTAGATACCAAATAAGTATACATGACCAAAACATTATTTTCTTATAAAAAAATCAGACTCGTATTGTACAATTAAACTTTGAAGGAAATCAAAAATGCTGGGCATAAATTAGGGATTGAATTCAATGTAATGGTTTTTAGTCATCTCCAGAGTTCTTTCTCTGGGCATAGCTGTTCAGTTCATTGGAACTGCTCCATTGGAAATGATTTAGTTGATCTTTTTAGGATGGCCAAGTCCATCAGAACGGTTCATAAGTATTGTTGAAGTATATAATGATCTCCTGGTCCTTCCATTTCCTCAGCACCAGTTCTTAAGTCTCTCCAGGCCTTTCTGAAATCTCCTGTTGGGCTTTCTTAAGAACATAATATTCCATAATATTCATAACCACAATTTATTCAAGCCATTCTCCAACATGGACATCCATTCAGTTTCAGTTTCTAGCCACTACAAAGGGTACAAACATTCGTGCAATACAGGTCCCTTTCCCTTCTTTATGATCTTTTGGTTCCCAGTGTCCTGCTGGATAAATATGCACAGTTTGATAACTTTTTGACATAATTCAAACTACTCTCCAAAATGGTTGGATTCATTCACAACTCCCCAAAAATCATCAATGTAGTTTTCCCAATCCCTTCCAAAATCATTTATTTTTCCTGTCATCTTAGCCAATCGCAGGTTTGGTGTATCTTAGGTTGTCTTAATTTGCATTTCTCATTAATAATGACTTGGGCATTTTTTCTAGGTTAGAAACGTTTCTTTTCTTAATCCGAAGTTGTCTTTCATATCCGCCTTTTCAATTGGAGAATGGCTTGATTTTTTAAATTAGGTTCTTCTTATATTTTGGAAATGAGGCCTTTATCAGAACCTTTGACTGTAAAAATATTTTCCCAGTTTATTTTCCCTTCTAATCTTTCTGCATTGTTTTGTTTTACAAAACTTTTCAGTTTGGTATAATCAAATTTTCTATTTTGTGATCATTGATCTTGTTCTCTTTTTAAAATTCTTCCTCTTCCACAGATCAAGGTAAACTATCCTTGTTCCCTTAATTTATTAATTTTATTCTTTTCCTGGTCATAACCCATTTTGACCTTATCTTGGTGTCAATTTTAGGTGGATCAATGCCTAGTTCTGCCATATTAGTTTCCACTTTTCCCAGCAATTTTTTCAAACAGTGAGTTCTTATCCCAAAAGCTGGGGTCTTTGGGAAAACTAGGTTGCTATTTTGTTGACTATTTTTCCTTAACCTAACCTATTCCACTGATCCAACTAATCTATTCCTTAAATCCAAATGGTTTTGGTAACTGCTCTAAAATTAATTTTAGTCTTAAATAAGCCACCTTCATTTGATTTTCTTTTCTTAATTCCCTTGAAATTCTTACCTTTTGCCCCTCCATATGAATTTTTTTTATTTTTCTAGGTCATTAAAAAATGTTTTTGGGGTCTGATTGGTATAATGCTAAATAAATAGATTAGTTTATAATATTGTCATCTTTTTTTTTCGCCCTATCCAAGGCATTTAATTTTTTCCAATTTTAGATCAGACTTAATTTGTGTGAAAGGGGTTGTAATTTTGCTCATAAAGTTTCTGATTTTCCCGGCGATGATTCCCTAAATATTTTATATTATCAGTAGTTCTTTAAATGGAATTTCTCTTTTAATCTGACTGTTGGATTTTTTAGTGATATATAAAAGCTGATGGGGGTTTATTTTATAAACTTTGCTAAAGTTGTGGATTATTTCTAATAACTTTTTAATGAATCTCTGGGGTTCTTAAATATATCATCATGTCTTCGGCAAAGGTGATAATTTGGTTTTCCTCATTGCCTATTTTATTCCTTAATCTCTTTCTCATTCTTATTTTAAAACTGCTTTCTAATAAATTTAAATAAAAGGTGATAGTGGGCAACTTTTCCTCAAATCTTATTGGGAATGGTTGCAGTTTGTCTCCATTACATATGATGTTACTGATGGTTTAAATAGATGCTTTATTATTTTTAAGAAAAGTCCATTTATTCCTATCTCTCAAGTGTTTTAATGGGAATGGATGTTGGATTTTGTCAAATTTTTTCCCATCTATTGGATGATCATATGGTTTTGTTAATTTGGTTGTTAATATGGCCAATTATATTGATAGTTTTCAACATTAACCAAACCCCATTTGGTATAAATCCTACTTGATCATGTGGTTTATCCTGGAGATGATTTTTGTAGTCTTTTCAATATCTTTTTAAGATTTTAGCATCAATATTCATGGGAGATTGGTCCAAATGCTTTCTTTTTCAACCACCAGGTATCAATTACCATTCTGTGTCATGAAGGGAATTTGGTGGACTCCTTCATTCCCTATTTTATCAAATAATTTATTAGCATTGGGGTTGAAAATGTTTGGTAAAATTCAATTAAATCCATTGGTTGGGTTTTGTGGGAGTTGTTTAATTCCTGTTCTTTTTTTTCTGAAATGGGACTATTCCAAAATTTCTTCTCCTCTGGTAGTCTGGGAGTCTATATTTTGGGGTAGTCATCCATTTCATTAGGTTATCAAATTTATTGGTAAAGTTGATAACTCCTTATTATTTCTCTAATTTCCTCTTCATTGGTGGAAAGTTCTCCCTTTTCATTTTAAGACTACTAATTTCATTTTACTCCCTCCTTTTCTAATCAGATTTACCAAAAGGCTTATCTATTTTTTGGCTTTTCAGAACCAACTCTTGGTTTTATTAATTAGTTCAATGGTTTTTTTACTTTCAATATTTTTAATTTCTCCTTTTAATTTTAAATTTCAATTTAGTATTTGATTGGGGGGTTTTAATTTGGTCTTTTTTAGTTTTTTTTAGTTAAGAATTCATTAATCTTTTCTTTTCTGTTTTATTTAAGTAAGCTTCTAGGGATATAAAATCCTTCTTACTACCCTTTGGCTGCATCCATAAATTTTGGTATGCGTCTCATTTGTCATTATTTGGGTGAAATTTTAAATTGTATCTATTGCTGCTTACCCAATCATTCTTTAAGATAGTTTTTGTTTCCAATTCTTTTGGTCTATTTCCCCTAACTTTTTGTTGAATTAGTTTTTATTATATCAATTGAAAAAAAGCATTTCTATTTCTGCTTTCTTGCATTTTTTTTGGGTCTTTATTCCCTAAATTATGGTCCGTTTTTGAATGGTTCCATGAACTGCTAAAAGAAATTATTCCTTTCTATCTCCATTAATTTTCTAAAATCTAACATATAATTTTTCTAATATTCTATTTACTTCTTTAATTTCTTTCTTATTTGTTTTGTGGTTTATTTGTCTAATTCTGATGAAGGTTGAGATCTCCCACTTTACAGTTTTTGTTTTTCTTCTCCTCTCTTCTTCTCCTTTGGAAGTTGGATCTTTGGTGCAATTGTTTTATTGATATGTTTTTTGTTTTTCTGCCCTTTGGGGATGGTTCCTTCCTTATCCAATTGAAATTTTTTGCTTTTGCTTGATCTGAGATAAAATACTACCTCTTTTGACAAAAAACAAATAGTTTTGTAAATTTTACCTTTACTCATATTATCTCCTGCTTTAAATGTGTTTCTTGTAAACAACATATTGTAGGGTTCTGACGTCCAGTCTGTTCTCCTCCTCTTTTGGGGTTCATCCCATTCCATTTATGGTTAAATTACTAAATCTGTTTCCTGCCATCCTAATAACCCCCAGATTTTTTACTTTTTGTCTCCCCAACCCTTTTCCCCTTTTTGAACTTATGTCCCCACTTGTTCATGTGCTTACCCTCTTTTAATCCCTCCCCCCCCCCTTTGAATCTTTTCCCCTTCCTTCCTTATTACTCTTTTTTCTTTTCCTTTCCTCTCCCCTGTTTTTTAATGAGGCAGGGAGATTTTCTCTAAACAAATGTCAATTATTTTTCTTTGAGCCAACTCTGATGGAGTAAGATTCCCAAAATGTTCCTCCCCCCTAAATTCCCTCAGATATGATAAGTTTCCTTTGCCTCTTCGTGGGATGGTTTCTTTTTCCCTCCTTCCACCTTATTCTGCCATCATCCCTTTTCCTATCTACTTCCCTTTTTATGTTATATCAGTACAATCAAATTAACATGTATTCTTTTTGTATATCCACAACAAAATATAATTCTCAAAGTTATTTTACCTTTCTGCATCCTTGAGTTCTTGGTTGGAATCAAATTTTTGTTTAGTTCTGGTTTTTCTTCAGAAACAAATGGAATTCTTTCATTAAATGTCCATCTTCTTCCCTGGGAAAATGTCCAGCTGGTGTTTATTCTTGGCTGCATCCCAAAATTCTTTTGGCCTTTTGGAATATCAATTCAGGCCCTTCTTCCTTTAATGTGGGGCAGCCGATCTTGGGTATCCTTTTGGGCACCTCGGTATTTAAATTGTTTTTTTTTCTTTTTGGCGTTTAAAATTTTTTTCCTTAATCGATGTTCTGAGATTTGGCCACAATATTCCTTGGGGTTTTTATTTTGTGTTTCTTTCAGAAGGTGTTCGATGAATTCTTTCAATGCCTATTTTACCCTTCTATTCTTGGGCAGTTCTCTTTGATGATTTCTTTAAATAGTATCTAGGCTCTTTTTTTTTATCATAGTTTTGGAAGTCCAATAATCCTCAGATTATCTCAGATCATTTCCAAGTCTGTCATTTTGCAAGTAGATAATTCATGGTTTTCAGTTTGTCATTTTTTTTTTTGCTTGACTGATTCTTTTCTCAATAATCATTGTTTATTTGTTCAGTTCTAATTTTTAAAATTATTTTCTTCATTAGCTTTTTTACTTCTTTCTGTTTATGTCAATTGGTTTTAAATGTATTTTTTTGGTTGGGAATTTTTTTTCCATTTCACTAATTTTTTTTTATAATTTTTTTTTCAATTCACAGATCCTACTTTCTTGAGTGTTCTTTGTCTTTTCAATTCCGATCCTACTTTCTTGGTGTTCTTTGTCTTTTCAATTCCAAATCCTACTTTCTGTAATTCTTTATTTTTTCAATTCCAAATTTTCTTTCCTGGTTTTTTTTTTTTAGTTCACAAATTTTGTTTCCCTGCCTTCCAATTTTTTTTTTTCAATTCTTTTCAATTGTATGTTGCTCTCTTGTAGGCTTCTCTGTCCTTTCCCCATTCATCTTCTAACTCTCTTTTGGACTTTTAATGGTCTCTTCTAAGAATTGTAAGGAGGACAGTCTTTTGCATTTTGCTGTTTGTGGTCTCTGCAGGTTTGCTGACCTGTCTTTTCTCCTAAATTGTTGTTCTTTTCATCTTTTTATTCATGTTTTAAAGCCTTTAGGGTATGTCTCTAGGCAAAGGGGTTACCAGCTTCCTCTGCAGGCAGGGAGATGTAAACCGATTTCCAGCTCCGGGGTATGGGTGCTCTGGTGAGGTTTTCCCTTCCCCCAACAGGAAGTGGATTCAGCACTGGCCGAGCTATGGAAGTGCCCAGTAGGGCTGTGTGGGTTAACGATTGTCCTAGGCTAGAGACTAAGGGGTAAAAGTGTCACTGCTCCAGGCTGAGCCTCTTGTGGGACTGTGAGTATTAGCAGCTGACCGCTGACCACCGATTCTACCAAACTCTGCCCGGAACTCTGCCCCAGCATCTCTGCCTGATGCAAATCGGCCCTGGGAAAGCTCTATGGCCCCAAGCTGAGCCCCCCCACTGCGCAGATTGGAGGCTAACCTGGGCTGTGTCCTCCTGCCGTGCAGGATCACAACTGCCCCAAGGAAAAGCCCTGTACTTCTGGTCGGGGCTGCGCGCTTGTGCTGAGATCTGTGCTTTCACTTTCGGTTTGAGACTCTTCTCCAAACCTAATTTCTCTCCCAGTCTGCACTGATCTACCCCCTGGCCCCGGAACCAACCTTTTTTGGCGAGACTGCAGATTTTCTTCGGCTGGTGAGTTGTTCTACTTCTTATCTTTACGAATTGTAGCAGTCAAGACTATTTTTGAGGCTCGATATAATATTGATAGAGAGGGTAAGAGAAGAGCTTAGAAAGTCGCATGTGCCTTCTCCGCCATCTTGGCTCCCCCCCCCAGTTCTGATTTTTAATGAGTTATTTTCTTCATTAGCTTTATTTTACTTTTTTTTTAATATATGTCCAATTGAGTTTTTAAATGAGTTGTTTTGCTCTATAGAAACCCGGCCTCTTTAAGATGTTGTGGCTGGCACTCACATATCTGGGATAAAAAGACCTTGACCCAAGCTCAATAAGCTCACAGTATGACAACTCACTTTCCTGGTTTGATTTGGCCCCCTGGCTTTCCTGATCCCTTTGATTCCTTCTGAAGTTTCACTCTCAGGTTTATTCTGTTCCTTACTATATACATCCCAGCCTATAAACCTCAATACCTGTTATGAGCCAGAACTTGAAACAAGGTTATAACTCAATGGAATTGATGGAAGCAATGCTTGTGTGCTTGGGTTTGCACCTTTAAGAATTCACACATTAGCTCACACATTGGAGTTCACAAGTATTGGAGATTCACAAAGTTAACTTTATAACTTTGTGAATTCACACCTCCCATAATTCCACTCTCAGAGAAGGAGTCAACCTTTGAGAGAGCATAAAAACAGCTGAGCTCAGTCAGCAGAGTTCAGTTGAAAAGATTGAGAGGGGAGCATCAGTTGGAGATTGAGAAGCCACGACTCCGAGTTGAGGCAAAAGGACAAGCTGCAAGAGCTCTTGGAACCAAGGAGGGAGAGAGGCCTCTAAGAAAGCTACCCAGGCCCAAGGAAAGAGACAATACTTGGAAGGAGAAAACAAACGTTTGGATTTTATCAGCTGGCTGCATTTTAAGTGATTATTGATCTGAACAAAAACTAAGGCTGCCTCCAGAAAACCTCCCCAAGAAACCTGCTCCCAGAGAACCATCATATATATAAAACTGGCACAGTAAATCATTTATTTCTCTCATTTTTGGCCTTCAGTTTAAATAACACTTGTTTATCTTCACTTATGACACCATTACCTACTACTTATTCTTCCTGACCATACTGTCATGTAGTAATGTTCTCTCCTTGCCAGCTTTGACTATAATCCCTTCATAGCTAATTCTGACTGGCAGATAAGAGAAAATATATATTTAGAAAGCTTAGAATATCAGAAAAGCCAGAACATGCCAGATCAAAACCAGAGAAACCACAAATTGAGCCAAAATTAGAGAATCTTTAACATGGCAAAGCAGGGGAATGGGAACAATGATTGAAACAAAGTAGGCAGTTATGTCTCCCAGAAGGGCAACAAATTATACTGACAAAAAAGTACCTTCATCACCATCATCTTGAGAATTTTCTGAATCTTAAGTGACAAATAAACTAGATCTTTGGGGAAAATAATAAGTTCTCTAAGGGACAGAATGATTCTCAAGGAGACTTTCTATTAGAGCTATTTCTCATGGATATTTTATCCTAGGACTTTCATACTGCTTGTTTAAGTGGAGGGAAGAATTTCTTCCTTCTACTATGCTTCTAGATTTTACTGGAAGTGTTTCCTTAACCTGGAAATCTGAGTGCCATCAACAAAGAGAATTTTTTAAAAATATTCTCTGACAAACAGAGCAAAATCATTGCACAAAAGTTGTTTCTAACTCTAACTCACTCCATGGTTCCTTTTGCTAGCTGGGAAGTACAGGTCAGAAAGATGCTTTAAAATAAGCTTTTTGGAGAAGGTCCCCATTTCTTAGCACGTTCTCTGGTACATAGTAGGAGCTCGGGAAATTCTTGACTGACTGATTATCTTTCAACTCTTGCACAAAGCATATGAAGAAGTATTGTACCTTCCACTCTAGATTGGTTATAATAGAATGGAGTAGCCTCTCCAGCCCCCATTATAGGAAAAGAAGTAGGCAACCATGTGATAGCTCATGGAAACTAAATTCAAGTATAACATTTATTACAAAAATGGACATGTATCCTATTCTACACTACTATCCTAAAATCTCAATTCTCTCTCTCTCTCTCTCTCTCTCTCTCTCTCTCTCTCTCTCTTTTTCTCTCTCTCTCCCCCCCTACAGGTTTCAAAGATTAAATTCTTTTGCTGAAGAAAGCTTCCTTTATTTTTCACAGACTTTCACAGCTTCTATCATATAAACACCTGCAGATGCCTACCTGTAGGTACGTATTCCACTGCCAAAAACACAATTTTATGTCTTATATTTAAAAAAAAACTGGCTCTGTAAAAATGCATCTCTATAAAGGCAAGACATAAATGATATGTGCAGATGTTTGAGGGATATCTTGGATATGACATCCAGAACTATAAGCTATATAAGGCACAATTTAGAGCATGAAAACTAGCTACAGTAGACAAAATTCTAAAATGGAGATCCTTTTGTTAGTGGAAAATAAAGTAACAAAGTAAATTATGTTAAATGTTAAGAAATGAAATTAACAATATTTTTGTTCTTACCCAAAAAACACTGTTAAAATATTATTTTAAAATTCCTTGGCTTTAAAGCCTAAAAATACTTGAAACAAATAACAACATAATAAAAGACAGTAAGCATTTATTATCCCATCTTGTCTGCAGAATATAGAAAATAATGTTTTGCCAAGAGATATTTATTACCTTTAAGTAAAAAAATTAATAATCAATAATGTGATGAGAGTGTTTGAATATAACCTGAGTTTCTGGTCAAGGCTTGGGAATTTTTCATGATACTCTCCTAAATGGAGTAACACTGCATAATTGTATTGGTGGAGAAATTGATGCAAGAAATTTGAAATGAGAGAGAATCTTTCTTCTTCTTCTTTAAGAAATGACACAATGAATGACAATAAATATATGAAGTGAGAAAGATGGGCTTTGAAAATGGAAGGAAGACATGTAGGTAAAATTAGATCATCAATCTACTCCAACTTCCTTACTGTCACACGTAAAGGAATTAGATATATTTTATCCAAGAACTAAGATGTATTCTCAGTTCTTGGTTTGAGCTAAGTTAGCATGTTCCAATTGAGAAAACTTATTCACTTTGTGTATTTTCTGGTATGTTCTAGTCAGTTTAAATTCTATGACTGCATACTTCTTTTTGCTATTTGCTTAGATAAATGCTTTTTATTGATATTCGTATCTTTGGTATAATTATGGTTTTATGGAAGGAGTCAAATGGCAAGTGTAAGGTAAGGGCTACTTATTTTCTTTTATGGGATAGTGACTAGAGAGGTTAGTAGCTTTTGCTTTAAATATAAAAACTATTCCTCTTGTTCAGCAGTATATAGGGAGGAAAAAAGATTATAGTCAAGAGTCCCTCTCAGAGATTAGGAAAGAGTTCAGAGGTCAATATCAATGGCTCCCTTAAGCACATTTAAATAATCCATGTGAGTATACATATCTTATGGGCAATACATACTTAGCATAAAGACAGAATTCAAGAAAGATATTTTGCTTGTTGGAATGAATAGAACAAATCAATATAAAATATAAAACTTCAAAAGCAATACGCTTTTTGTTTAAGAATTCTGAGGACAATTACATTACAATTTGTTGCTGATTGCTCACTGCTCATTGCTGACTGTAAAAAGAATGGGTTTTTTCCCTCTCTTGCCAAAGATCCATCTTTTCCTAAGAATAATTTGGAGTTTCACAAAAAAAGTTTGTAGTGAAACTATGTTACAAAAACTGGGTCTGATAATTACAAACCATCAAAGCTATATTAAATTTTTCTACTGCTCTAATTTTAAATCTTAGACTAAAAAATATAAGATGCAATTATAGAATCACAAGACTAAGATGTGATTTCTTTCATTCTCTGCTTCAAAGAACTGCTCTTATATCTATCACATATAGTTGAAGATCTAATTTTTTAAAATAAGTTTTATTAATGCCTTTTATTTTATTTTATTTTATTTTATTTAACATCACAAAATGTTCAGACATAGTCCCTTATTCACTTCTAGAGTAATACCAGTCTTAAGGTGTGGTTTTGTAACTGTAAAATGGAACATAATAGATCATCCAAAAATAGGAAGCATACTACCAAAAATATATTAATGAAACATAGAATTTATCACCCTAAAGTATCTATAAAAAAAGATCGTAATACTCTTTTAAAAAGAAGAAAAAGATCAATGGATAGTCAGATCACATGAAAAACAGCGATGGAAGACAAAGATACATGACACTGAACTTGTTAAATATAACCATAAGTGCTTTACTTCCAGTAGGAGACTATGAAATAGCTAAGTTCCAGAAGAGAAATCAAAAGATACTTTTTGGATAGCATATTAATTAAATGAGCTTACAATATATTGATAAATAAGTGTGGGACCATTGGCTGGATCATTTGGATTTGTTTGTGGAACTGGAGGGGTTATGGTGGTGAATTAGGACCAGGTCAATTTGATAAGAAATTACAGAAAGGTTTTTCCTTAACAAGCCCAGGTATTAATGGTAGAGTTGTGAAGTAATCCTACAATTCTGGAAAGCAATTGGGAACTATGCCCAAAGGGTTTTAAAACTGTGCATATCCTTTGATCCACCAGTATCATTTACTGGGTTTGTATCCCAAAGAGATCATTAAAAAGGGAAAAGGACCCACATGTGCAAAAATGTTTGTGGCAGCCCTTTTTGTAGTGACAAGAAACTGAAAACTGAGTGGATGCCCATCAGTTGGAGAATGGTTGAATAAGTTATGGTATATGAATGTTATGGAATATTATTGTTCTATAAGAAATGATGAGCAGGCTGATTTCAGAAAAACCCAGAAAGACTTAGATGAACTGATGCTAAGTGAAGTGAGCAGAACCAAGAGAACACTGTACATTACAACAACAAGATTATTTAATAACCAACTGTGATGAACTTGGCTCTTTTCAACAATGAGGTGATTCAAGGTGATTCCAATAGACTTGTGATAGAAAATGACATCCATATCCAGAGAGAGAAATATGAAGATTGAATGTGGATCAAAACAAATTATTTTCATCCTTTGTTATTGTTGTTTTTGCTTTTTTTCCTTGTGTTTTTTTTTACCTTTTGATCTTATTTTTCTTGTACAGCATGATGAATATGTAAATATGTTTAGAACAACTGCACAAAATATTAACCTATACTGGAATGCTTGCTGTTTATAGGAAGGGGTGGGAAAAAAGAAAGGAGAAAAAATTTGGAATACAGGGTTTTTCAAAGGTAAATGTTGAAAACTATCTTTGCATGTATTTAGTAAAATAAAAAGTTATTAAAATGGGGGGAAGGAATAAAAGAGTTGCCTAGTGCACCAAGAGCTTAAATGAGAGAATAATAAAAATTGCATGTGTCAGAGGTGGTACTTGAACTTAGGTCCTCTAGAAGGCTTCAAGTTTAGTTCTGTAGCTCTCATACCACATTATTTTTCATATATCACAAGTTTACAGATCTCAAAATATCCAAGAGAACTAAGCTATTTCCCATAATTGTCCAGATATAATACTGATATATAAAAAATTTTAAAAATTAATAGATATTGTGTTACAAAAAGCCCATAATTATATATAGATATAAATAGATAGACTGATTGATTGATTTTTTGATTGAAAAGCTTTCAAATAGAGGTGTCACTTTAAAAAAAATCACAAATATACAAGATAAGTGTTACCATATCCATCCTTCTGAGATAATACCAAATATGCTTTCAGTGAGCCTTGGGTGGGTAGATTTGGGTCTGTTTGAAATTTATTACTTTCAATCAACTACAAAAACAACTATTTAATCAACTTATTCCAACAGTCTATAAAACATTAACTATATATGGATAATAGGATAGTCTCCTTTTTCAAGATTATTTCTGAACTTCAGTAGCAAGATGGGAATAAAATAATGACAGCTGATGTCCTTTATAATTACATTCAACTTATTCTAATACTAACATAACAGGAAGAAAAAAAACTAATATTAGCTTATCAGCAGAAATGTATATGATCCTGAACAATAGCTGTCACTGCTGCAGGCAACTCTTATTTTAATGGATTTATTCTGGCACATTCCTCATGGCAATCATTCTAAGCCTTCTCCAGTTCCTTCCTTCCCACTGAAACAAAGAAAAAAATCTTTGCCTTTGATATTATTGAGAAAGTTAGTGAACTCCCTCATTTATCCTCCACATTTTAGAAACCACTGTATTCTTACCCATTCTCGCCTTACAAAAGTAAGGGCTGATAAGGTCCTGAACTAAGGAAATGACAGTATAAATAAAAAAGGAAATTCCTGTAAGACATATTGTGAGGTAGAAATAAATAAGACCTGCCAGCTGATTGGATGCAGAAAGTGAGAGAGGGGGACAGATCAATAATGACAAGTGGAATGCCTTGGAAAATGGTTGACCATCAACAGAAATAGAGAAGCTCTAAAAAGAAATATTGTAATCTAGAATATTGTGACCATTTCATAATAGTATCCCTACTTTCGATCTCTGTCTTGTTTCTAATTGTCAATTAGCTAGCAAGATAAATATTTTAATGCATATATATTTATATCACATTAATTTCTTGTTTGGGGCAGTTGGGCAGTACAGTGGATTAGTCTGGATTCAGGAAGACATCTTTCTGAGTTTAAATCTGGCCTCAGACTCTTACTAGTTATAGGACCCTGAGCAAGTCACTTAACCTGGTTTGCCTTAGTTCCTCATCTATAAAGTAAGCTGGAGAAGAAAATGGCAAAAACTCTACTATTTGCCAAGAAAATTCCAAATGGGGTCACAAAGAGTTGAACATGAATGAAATGACTGAATAACAGTGTCTTAATTATCATGTCATATTAATACATGTATATAAATATACTTCCTTGCTCAAAGTTATTATGTGGCTCTGTATTGACTATAGATTAAAATGCAAAAATTTTACCCTGATTTTTAGGTCCTCCACAACATGATTCTTAACTGGCTTACAAGTCTTATTTTATACAATTATCTTTCATATGCTATATATTCTAGCCAAATTAGACAACTTGCTGTTTTATCTTTACATTGGAAATAGCAGGACAAAAATGACTATCAGGAATTCGATGCCTATATTACAAGATAGTAAGAAAGCACTTTCTTTACTTACTTTCGATTAACTCAAGTCACCAGGACCAGATGAAGTACATTCTCAGGTTAAAAAGAACTGGTAGATATGACTGTTGAGCTATTATCAACATTATGTGAAAGATCGTGGAAAATATAGGAAGCAACATAATAATGGAAAAAAGCAAATATTAATTCAATTTTCAAATAAAAGAAAGAGAACTGAACTTGCACACAACAGACTAATAAGAATTTTACCTCAATCCCTAGAAAAAAATGGATCATCAAAAAGACAGTTGGCATATACCTAAACAGAGAAGTAGCAATCGCAAAGAGCCAATATGGTGTTGGAATCTTTACAAACTGTTAAGCCATTGGAGTTGATAGAGACAATAATTATCTAATTTGGCATGGTTCAATATGATTGATTTGATCTCAGAAGGAGATATTTTTGGGCCAGAACTTGAAACAAGGTACTAAGTACAACTGATAGAAAAGATGCTTGTGTTCACACCTTTAGAGAGCTCATAAGTATCTAAGTACTCAATGGAGTTCACACGTTTGGGAGATTTCAGGGCTTAGTATGAGATATCTGAATTCACACCTCCCTTGAGGTTCTTAAGGCCAGAGAACACTCTGGGAGATAACCCAGAATCCCATTCTCTCCAGAAGGAGGAGTTAACCTTTGGGAGATCATATATATAGAGGAAGCTCCTAGAGCTTGGGAGAGTTATTTGGGAACATTCCCAGGGGTCGGAAAGGAGCACTCTGGGAGGAAGCCCACAAGCCCTATCTTCGAGGCAAGAGAGATTCATTGTATCTCCTACCTTGGTGCTGGCTGGAGTCGGAAGAACAAACCTTTGGATTTGGAAACATTTCGGCGGAGCTCTTAGAACCAAGTGGAGAGATATGCCTGAGTTAACCCGGCTATATTGAAGGACACAATAAAAGATCTGAACTTTTATCACCTGGCTGTGTTTTGGAAAAAGAACACCACAATATGGCTTCATCAAGAATAGGAACTCTGTTTCTTTTCTGATACTTGGAATGTTTGATGGTGTAAGCAGTGATGTGATGATGAACTAGTCTAAAAACCACGGCATCCATAACTAGTCTCATATAAATGAAACAGAAATAGTATCAAGAAACTTAGGCAATAGAGATATGATTCTCCAAAAGAGGCTGACCACAAGTACCATTTTTACATTGTTTTTGTCTTTCAATTGTAAAACCTTTTTAAATTATTTTCATTTTTCAAAACATAAAACTTATTACTTTAAAAATAATTTTAAATGATTATTTAAATGTAATATATTCACATGTATACATGTGTCTGTGTGTGTATATATATATATATATATATATATATATATACATATAGAAGTATACATATATAAATTCTGCACTTTGAATCTTTCATCTCTTTATGAAAAGGTGGGGATGATATTTCATCATTAGATTTCTGGAATTGTGCTTGGTTAATAATACTGATCAGAGTTCCTAAGTCTTTAATTTAATAAATTGTTCTCTAGGTTCTGCTCACTTCATTCTACATCAGTTCATACAAGTCTTCCTAAATTTCTCAGAAACAATCCCTTTCATCATTTTCATTGCACAATAGTATTCTATCACATTTATATATCATAACAAGTTTAGCTGTTCTTCTGTTGATAGGCCTTAGATTCTCATTCTTTGCCACCTCAAATTATTAACTTTTTTGTATTTCCTTAGAGTTTAGTTTAATTTGCTCAGTACTACTTTCTTAAAAACACCCACTGTCTCTAATTGCTTCTTCTCACCTTTCCCTCCTATTATACTGAAATATATTTTTGTATACAGTTTGTGTGTGTATATATATATGCGTGTGTAAGTATTTGTACATTTTCCCATCTTTGACCAGTTAAGGTATGGAAGGTTCAAATGTTAACTGCTTCCCCACTTTCTTCCTTCTTACATAAACCTTTACTTGTGCCTCCTAATTATATGAGATAATTTTCTCAGCTTTAGTTTCTCTTCCCGCTAGTACATTCCCCTTTCCATCTCCTTCTAATCTTTTATGATTATCAAGATATAACAATACCATCCCCAAGCTTCATCTTTAACACTTCCTCTATGACCCTTAATTGTAGGGATAGTGGTCAGAGAGCACATATGTATTATCTCACTTTTTAACATTTTATGATTCTTTGTTCATATTGATCTTTTAAATGTTTTCTTAATTCCTGTGTTTGAACTTCAGAATGTCTAGGAAGCTTTTGATCTTTTCATCAGGAATATCTGGAAGGAATATAGTGTGAAAGTGTGAAAGGAAGCACAAAAAATACTAAACCCCTTTTAAAAAATTTCATAGGCCAAATGGCAAAAGAGGTATAAAAATTCACCAAATGAAACAACTCCTTAAAAAGTGGAATTGGTCAAATATTAAAGGAGATACAAAATCTCATTGGAGAAAATAATTCTTTAACAATTAGAATTGGTAGGAAATTTGCCCTCTAGGATTATTGAAATGCATACCCTTTAATCCAGCATTAGCACTACTGGATCTCTATCTCAAAAAGATCATAAAAAGGGGAAAGGACCCACATGTACAAAAATGTTTTTAGCAGCTCTTTTTGTAGTGGCAAAGAATTGGAAATATGAAAGTGAAGGAATTTATTGTTCTATAAGAAATGATGAGCAGGCTGATTTCAGAAAAGCCTGAAAAGACTTACATGAACTGATGCTGAGTGAAATGAACAGAGCAAGAAAACATTGTGCACAGCAACAGCAAATTTGTGTAATCAGCAAGAACAGACTTAACTCTTCTTAACAATTCACTGATCCAAGGCAATTCCAAAAAACTTTAGAAGGAAAATGTCAAACACAACTTTTTCTGTCTTGTGATTTTTCCCTTTTTTCTGATTTTTCTCTTCCAAAATGACTCATATGGAAATATGGAAATATAAATGTACATGAATAACATATATATATATATGGATATAATTTGAACTGGGCAAATGGAAGTTAATGATTCCATGAAACAGCAAGAAACAATGAAGCATAATCAAAAGAATAAAAAGAGAAGAAAATGTGAAATATCTCATTGGAAAAACAACTGACTTGGAAAATATATCAAAGTGAAATAATTTAAGAATTATTGAACTATGAAGGTGGAGCCAAGATGGTGGAGTAAAGGCAGAAATAATCCAAAGCCCTGCCCCAACACCTCAAATATCCTTAAATAATTCTGAAAGAATTCTAGAGTAGCCTACAAAGTAAAATGATTTTCTAATCCAGGACAATTTAGGAGGTTAGCAGGAAAGGTCCTTTGCATCTGGTTGAGGGGAGAGTTCAGTTCAGAACAGGCAGAACCAGCATAACTCCAGCCTCAGGGAGAATGAATTAGTGTCAACACTGGTGGTTCCAGACCTCTCTACCCCTAGATTTCAAAGATAACTTAGATGGTCAGTAGTGGAGCAAAGTCCAGCACAGGCTGTACTAGCACAACCCTGGCCACAGCAAACCAGGAACAGGCCTTGGGAGCCATTGAATAAGCAAATACAGCAGCCAGCTTCCAGAGTTATCAGCCCACAGACTATAAGGGGGTTGAACAATTTGTCAGAAGGAAATTACAAAGGTCTTTTTGTCAGCAATAAGGCAAGACTCTTTTGCTTTGCCCATACTTGGATATGGTTTGCAGTCATGGATGGCAGTCCCAGAATAAGGAGTAGCATTATTATTTCAAAGCTTGTGACTGCAGTGGAGCATTTACCCTTCTCACAGTTGCAGGGCAGAAAAAAGTGCTCTCACTCACAGAGCAGAGCACTGGGAAGGAGAGAAGTAAATACATTTCTCCTTATATCATTCCACCTTGGAAAAATTGATACTGTAGTAGATCCCTAGAAATATCTCTGAAAATAGCGATATGAAAGCCTTAAAGCTTGGGACAGTGCATCCTCCACCCTGGAAGCAGAACCATACTTGAACAGAGTTAAAAGTCAAGTAATAGACAGGGAAAATTCTGACCATAGGAAGATACTATAGTGACAAGGAAGATCAAAACATAATCAGATAACAAAGTCAAAGCTCCTTCATCCAAAGCCTCCAAGAAAAATATGAATTTGTCTCATTGAAGAGCTCAAAAAGGATTTCTGAAAATAAAGAGAAGTAGAGAAGAAGATAATTTTTGAAAACTGGGAAGAGAAATGAAAGTGATGAAAGAAAATCATGAAAAACAAGTTAACATCTTGTTAAAGAAGACAAAAAAAAAATACTGAAGGAACTAACACTTTAAAAAGCAGACTAATCCTAATGGTAAAGGAAGTAGAAAAAGTAAATAAGAAGAAGCCCTAAAAAAACAGAATTGGTCAAATGGAAAAAGAGGCACATTTAGTGAAGAAAACAACTCTTTTTTTTTTTTTTTTTTTTTTTAATTTAATAGCCTTTTATTTACAGGATATATACATGGGTAACTTTACAGCATTAACAATTGCCAAACCTCTTGTTCCAATTTTTCACCTCTTACCCCCCCCCACCCCCTCCCCTAAATGGCAGGATGACCAGTAGATGTTAAATATATTAAAATATAACTTAGATACATAATAAGTATACATGACCAAAACATTATTTTGCTGTACAAACAGACTCTGAATTATTGTACAATTAGCTTGTGAAGGAAATCAAAAATGCAGGTGTGCATAAATATAGGGATTGGGAATTCAATGTAATGGTTTTTAGTCATCTCCCAGAGTTCTTTTTCTGGGTATAGCTAGTTCAGTTCATTACTGCTCCATTAGAAATGATTTGGTTGATCTCGTTGCTGAGGATGGCCTGGTCCATCAGAACTGGTCATCATATAGTATTGTTGTTGAAGTATATAATGATCTCCTGGTCCTGCTCATTTCACTCAGCATCAGTTCATGTAAGTCTCTCCAGGCCTTTCTGAAATCATCCTGTTGGGCATTTCTTACAGAACAGTAATATTCCATAATTTTCATATACCACAATTTATTCAGCCATTCTCCAACTGATGGACATCCATTCAGTTTCCAGTTTCTAGCCACTACAAAAAGGGCTGCCACAAACATTCGTGCACATACAGGTCCCTTTCCCTTCTTTATAATCTCTTTGGGATATAATCCCAGTAGTAACACTGCTGGATCAAAGGGTATGCACAGTTTGATAACTTTTTGAGCATAGTTCCAAACTACTCTCCAAAATGGTTGGATTCAAAAACAACTCTTTTAAAAGTGGAATTTGACAAATGGAATAGGAGGTACAAAAGCTCATTGAAGAAAATAATTCCATAAAAATCAAAATTGAACAAATGAAAACTAACGACTATCAGAAATCAAGAAACAATAAAACAAAACCAAAAGAATGAAAAATAGGGGAGGATTAAGTAATAGCAAGGCAACTTAATGGATAGAAATAAAGTAAAAGAGTTAGCAGGGATAGAAAATAATAGATATACACAAACATAATAGTAATGGATTAGGAATGGAATTTATTAGAAAAAAAGGATAATAATTATTTATCTCAAAGTCAAACTTAAAAGATTTAATCAAGAGAGAAATCTACATTATGTCAGCCATATTAATGTTTTAGATTATGTGTAAATATGTGTATATGGTGTATATGTGTATTATTTATATATACACATAAGTTTATGTATATATGTATATGTCTAGGGGGTCTGCATATGAGTGTTTATATATGTGTGTATATATATGTACATGATATGTATATGTACGCATAAATGTGTTTCTGCTTTACTGTAACGTACTTGGGGAGAGATGGGGGGTAGGGGAAGGAAGGGGAAAAAAGAACAGCAGAGAACAAAAGAAAACCCACAAGCAGGCAAAGGACAATTATAAATACATCTTCTATTACTATAAATGCTTTCTTGGAATGGAAACTTATTGTTACATATTTTGATCTGTTGGGCACATGACAATTTTTTGTGTGTTTTTTGTGTTTTTTTTCTTTCTTTTTCTATTTCATTTTTTTCTTATTTGCATGTAGATTTTATTTTTTTTAATTTTTAATAATTTTTTTTATTTTTTAAATACATACAAAGTAAGCTTTCAACACTTACTCCTGCAAAATTGTGTTTCAAATTTTTCTCCCTTCCTTTCCTCCTGCCCCAGACAGCAAGTAATCCAATATAGAGTAAACATGTACAATTCTTCTATAAATATTTTCACAATTATCATGCTGCACAAGAAAAATCAGATCAAAAAGGGAAAAAATAAAAAAAAGTAAGTAAACAACAAAAAAAGAGTGAAAATACTATTATAATCCACACTCAGATCCCACAGTTCTCATAGACCTCTCTCAGATTGCAGATAGCTTTCTTTATCACAAGACCATTGGACCTGGCCTGAATCACCTCAAAGCTGAAAAGAACCATGTTCATCAGAATTGATCATCATATAATCTTGCTGTTGCTGTCTACAATGATCTCCTAGTTCTGCTTATTTCACTTAGTATAAGTTCATGTAAGTCTCTCCAGGCCTCTCTGAAATCATCCTGCTGGCCATTTCTTATAGAACAATAATATTCCATAACATTCATATACCACAATTTATTCAACCATTCTCCAACTGATGGGCATCCACTCAGTTTCCAATTTACTGCCACTATGAAAAAGGATTGCCACAAACATTTTTGCACATGTGGGTCCCTTTCTCTCTTTTAAGATCTCTTTGGGAGTCAAGCCCAGTAGAGACACTGCTGGATCAAAGGATGTGCACAATTTGATAGCCCTTTGGGCATAATAATAATCACATTTTTATAATAATTTTATAATAATATAAATAAATAAACACATTTTTTAAAAGATTAAAATAATGGGAAATTATTAAATATCCCATTGAAAAAAATAATCAACATGGAAAATAGATCCAGGAGAGATAATTTAAAATTTTTTCAACTTCTTGAAAACTATAACCAAAAAAAAAAGCCTAGATCTTATCTTGCAAGAATTATATTCTAGAACCAGAATGTAAAATAGAAATTGAAAGAACTCATTGATCACCTCCTCAAAAAGTTCCCAGGAACTTTGAATGAAACTCCTAGGAATATTTTAGCCAAATTCCAGAGCTCTCAAGTCAAGGAGAAAATAGAAAGAAACAATTCAAGTATTGTGGAGCCACAGTTAGCTACATTAAAGGATCAGAGGATTTAAATACAGTGTGATATTCTGGAGGGCAAAGGAGCCAGATTTGCAACCAAGAATCACCTACCCAGTACATTTCAGCCTACTTCCTGATTTTGGAATTGCTATTTTGGAATTGAAGAAGTACTTCAGAAGTAAGTACTTCTACAGGGAGAGTCTAGGTTAGTCCTGTGGTTCTTTCTTGAGGTATTGTGTTATTCTGTTAAATGAGAGACAGCTCCAACTGAGTGTTTCAAACTATCAATGCCCCCAAGGTAGGATAATTCAGGGTAGGTCTGACCATTTTCCCCATTCTGAATTCTATGAGTTCCTGACCTGGTGTTGGAGCTGAGCAATTGTAGATTACTGCTAGAGTTAGTCACTATCAGTTTGCCAGAAAGCTTTACTGGTTCAGAATGATAGAACTTCAAGCTTCTCATTAATTTGGATTTTTTGACCCAGTTATTCCTCTACAATCTTCAGTTTGGGTTACTGATTGAAACTAAGACCCTACTCTACTTCTCAGTACCCAAGGGGTTCAATTCACATTTCTGGAGCTTACTCCTCTATTGCTACACAACCAGGACCATTTACTGCTCATCACCCTAGAATGTCTCCTGTAGGCACAGATTTTCTTTGTCATCTATCTTTCTATGACTTGGATCTGGGTAGTGAAGACAGGTGGCACCCATTCCCAAATGCTGCATGACATGTCCTCATATAGATATTACACCTTCTTTCCTCCCAGACTATTGCTCCTCTGCCTTGGAATGCTCAGAATATGGCAGGCTCCTTATCTTCAATATATCCTCTTTGTGTATTTCCTATGCTGATCTTGGCTGGAAAAACAACTCATTCTAATTTTTTCTTGGGTTTCCTCAGCAAGATTCAGACTGGTATATTTTCTAGATCTGTTTGTAAAAGTTCTGTTTTGTATTTTTTGGCAGGGAGGGAACTCAAAATATTTTGGTTCCATCTTCCTCAGAGTTGTTCTATTCCAAAATGATGTTATCATCATTGTATAAATTGTTCTTGTTCTACTCATTTCATTCTGCATCTAACAGTCTTCCCAATTTCTTCTTAAATTGTTCATTTCATCATTACTTGTGACATAATAATATTCCATTATCTTCATATAATATAATTTGTTTAGCCATTCTCCAATGGGGGTCTTTTTCCTCCTTTTGATTTCCTATTTTGGGGTACTATGAAAACACATGCTATAAATATTTGCATATATTTTTCCCCATTTTATTTCTTTAGACTACAGTCCTAGATGAAGTAGCATTGATCACTGCTACTGTTTGATAGCTTTTTAGACAAAGCTCCAAATTGCTTTCCAGAATGACTGGATCAGTCCATAGATGCATCAATAGTGTGCTAGAGATAAAAGAAGAGGCAAAAAATATGCCATCAAAGACTTTACCATTTAATAAGCAAACAAACATGTTCAGATGAGTCATATAAAGGATGAATAGAAAATAATTAACAGAGGGAAGGTATTAAGATTAAGAAGGATTAGGGAGGTTTTCTATAAAAGATGGGATTTTAGTTGGCACTTAAATGAAGCCTGGGCACATAAGCATGTATGATATGGAGTATTTTGTGTGTGTGTGTGTGTGTGTGTGTGTGTGTGTGTGTGTAAAGTGCCAGGAGACTAGTATCACTGGATCAAAGAATATGTAGCAAGAAGTAAGACATAAGAATACTGGTTAGGTAAGAGGGGACTTTATTTACATGCCAAAGAGAGGATTTTGTACTTCACATTGAGGTTGACTGGATGCTGCTGAAGTTTACTGAGTAGGCACAAGATCACCAAGCTCAAAGGATCTAAGGCCACCAAAACCATATACAGTCCCTAAAACTGACACCAAATGCCCAGGCTCCAAAATTTGAGCTAAAGTCCTGGTCATGAGATCATCAAAGTTTCCAGAACCATGGACTAAGATTGTTAAACCTAACGAACTTGAAAGTTACTAAGGCTATTGCCCCTAAGGACATCGTGTCTGAACCCATGAACACCAACTCCTAAGCCAAGATTTCCAAATCCAATTCTAAGGTCAAGCCCAGTGATTCCAAGACTACTAAGACCATTGACCCTAAGTCAGTCAAATTCAAATTTGTTGATGCTAAGACCCTTTGTATTAAAGCTATGGTTCCTAAAATTTCAAAAAAGATGCATCAGGACAGAAAAACTTATTTAAATTTTAAACCACGGATTTCTCTTTTTCATTCAAGGTATCATCATTAACTATTTTGTACAAACAAAAGCAGTAAAATAATACAGATAAGAACAATGGACTTGGAAACAGGAAGAACTAAGTTCAAAGCTAGCCTCTGATATTTGTTAGATATGTGATCCTGGGCAAATCACTTAATTTCTGTCTGTTTTAGCTTCCTTATCTGTAAAATGGAGATAATAATACCTGCCTGCCAACCTGATTGTTGGGAAGATAAAGAGATAATATTTTAAAAGTATTTTGTAAACCTTAAAATGCTATGTAATTGATGACTCTTGGTAGTAGCAGTATAAAAGAAATGATGAGTCCAAAGAACAGATCATACCATACTAATCTTTCTTTCTCTCTTTCTTTTAAACACTATTACTAATATAAAAGATGAAGAAAAAGCTATGGATGTAGTTTGCTTAGACTTTAAGAAAATTTTTTATAAATTGCCTCACATTAATCTTGGGAAGAAAATAGAGAGATATATACTAGATGCTGATTCTAGATGGATTCAGTACTGGTTGGATAACCAGAATCATAGTCTGTTAATAATTCAGTCACAAGTCCCTAGAGGAGTATCCCAGAAATCTGTGTTTGATTTGTGCTGTTTATCATTTCTATCAATGATCTGGATAAATGCATTGATGGTATGTTCTTCAATTTGCAGGTAACACCTAGAAGAGGGGTTGAAAGAGAAGCTAACATAATGGATGACAGAGACCTTGACAGGCAATAACACCAGGCTGAAGTTAATAAAATTAAATTCAATAGCAATCAATATAAAATTTTCCACTTTTCAAATATCAGGTAGGAAAATTATGGTTAGCAGCAGTTATTCTAAAAAATAACTCAGAGTCAAGCTCAATAAAAGTCAGCAGTGTGGCAATGCAGACAATGCAGACACACTAATACAATCTTATGCCATACTGGGA
This sequence comes from Sarcophilus harrisii, assembly GCF_902635505.1. NCBI lineage: Eukaryota > Metazoa > Chordata > Mammalia > Dasyuromorphia > Dasyuridae > Sarcophilus > Sarcophilus harrisii. The sequence goes on from NC_045426.1 coordinate 103,538,968, forward strand.
GGGGTGGCTTCTAGCGATAGGGGCATGACAACCCCACTGAACTCTGATCACTGGAACACTGTTATTTACTTCTGGGAACACACCTTCAGAACAACACTGATAAGCATGAAAGTTTCTAGAGGTAAGAGCCAAGGTGGTAGAGAGCAGACACAACTTTCTGTTACCTCCTTTTAAGCCAACATCAGATTAAGCCTCTGGTTTTGGAGTCAAAGAACCCACAAATATCTGGAGTACAAGACATTCCCAGAAGAAAATACCCTGGAAGAATGTCAGAACAATCTGGGCAGAGGGACAGCACAGGGAGCACAGGGCAAGGAGCTGTGGTGGGGAGTCAGAGCTTTGCAACTTCCCCGCACCTAGAAATATTCTGTGAGATTCTCAGGCTACTCTGTCCTGGTTGCAAGCAGATGGTTTGGCAGATTTGCTGTAAAAACACATAAAAGCCAATATAAAAGGCAAATTGAGAGTCTCTGAGGTCAGGAAGAATGCAGAACCTGGCCATGATTACCCAGCACCAGCAGTCAGTCAGAACACCAGATCCAGGGCAAACTAAAGCAGTTATCATCCCTTTGCCTTAAGAGCAAATCTCTACCCTTTAAAAAATCTAAAAAAAGCAAAAAGAACTCTGACCACAGACACCTTTTGTGGAGAGAGAGAGAATAGACCTCAAATCATAAGGTTCCTAAAGACAAATCAACTCCAGATGAAACCCCAAAGGGAAATATGAGCTTTTATAAAGCTTTCTTGGAAGATTTAAAAAATAATCTTAAAAGAGAGAAGAAAAATGGGGAAAGGAAATGAGATTTTTGCATGAGAGTATAGAAAATGAAAAACAGCAATTATCTGAAGAAAACTCCTAAAAAATAGATTTGATAAAATGGGAAAAGCATATAACTTCCTACAAAATAGATTTGATGAAATGGGAAAATGTATATAACTCCTACAAGATAGATATGAAAAAGATATCAATTCAATGAAAAACAAAATATGTTAAATGGAAAAAATACAATAAATAAAACAATTCAGTTGGCCAAATACAAAAGGAGCCAAAAAAGGTAACTGAAAAAAATAATACAATAAAAATTAGAATTGAACAAATGGAAGTAAATGACTCAAAATGACTCAAATTCAAGAATCAATCAAATAGAACCCAAAAAATGAAAAAAAAAGATAGAAGAAAATATAAAACATCTAAGGAAAAATAACTGATCTGGAAAATAGATCTAGGAAATACAATCTAAGGATTATTGGACTTCCTAAAAGCCACAATGAAAAACAGAGCCTAGACATTATCTTTCAGGAACTCATAAAGAAAAACTGCCCATATGTCCTAGAATCAGAAGGTAAAATAGCCATTGAAAGAATTCACCAATCACCTTCTGAAAGAGACCTCAAAATGAAAACACCAAGGAATATTGTGGCTAAATTTCCAGAATTTTTGGACCAAGGGGAAAATATTGCAAGCAGTCAAAAAGAAACAATTTAAATGCCAAGGGGCCACAATCATTATTACCCAGGATCTAAAAACTTCCACAAAGGACCAAAGGGCTGGAATCTGATATTCCTAAAGGCAAAGGAACTTAGATTGCAGCCAAGAATAAACTACCCAACTAAAGTGGGCATTATCTTTCAGGAAAGAAGATGGACATTCAATGATACAGGTGAATTTCATTTATTTCTGATCAAAAGACCAGAGCTGAACAAAAAAGTTGATGTCCAATACAGAAGTCAAGAGAAGCATAAAAAGGAAAAAAGAAGAAAGAAATCTTGAGACCTATATTTCTTGTATGGGTATACTTAGGGAGTGTGGATATAATTTGGTTTTATTATGATACTATGAAAAAATAACGAGAGGTAGAAAGGGGATTGTATGGAAAAAGAGGAAAATGGAGGTAAAATAAAGGAAATTACATCTCATGAAGAAGCAAAAAAAGACCTATTATAACTGAGGGAAAGAAGAGAGGGGCATTAACATTGTGTGAATCTTACTCTCATTAAGATTTGGCTCAAAGAGAGAATATCAGACATATTTGGTGTCATAGAAAAATTTGTCTCACCTTATAGGGAAGTGGGAGGGGAAAGGAGAATGCTAATAGAAGGGAAAACTGAAGTAGTAGAGGAAAGGTGTAAGAAAGGGATAGGGGCTCTTAAAGGAGAGGGCTGTTTGAGGAAGGTGATGGTCAGAAGCAAAATACAGAGGAAGAGAGAAGGGGGAAAAGAAAGAGAAAGCATAACTTAGGGTAAATAACATGGTAGGAAATACAGATTTGGTTATTTTAACTGTGAATGTGAATGGGGTGAAGTCTCCCATAAAACGGGAACAAACAGCACACTGAATTAAAAGCCATAATCCTACAATATGTTGTTTACAAGAAACAGATTTAAAGCAGAGTGATACATTCAGAGTAAAGACTGGAGCAGAATTTATCATGCTTCAGGTGAAGTCAAAAAAAGCAGGAGTAGTGATCCTGATCTCAGATCAAGCAAAAGCAAAAATTGATCTAATTAAAAGAGATAAGGAAAGAAACTATATCTTGCTAAAGAGTGTCACAGATAATGAAGCAATATCAATATTAAACATATATGCACCAAGTGGTATAGCATCCAAATTCCTAAAGGAGAAGTTAAGGAGCTTTAAGAAGAAATAGACAGCAAAACTATACTAGTCGGGGATCTCAACCTTGCTCTCTCAGAACTAGATAAATTGAATAACAAAATAAATAAGAAAGAAATTAAGGTGGTAAACAGAATTTTAGAAAAGTTAGGTATGATAGATCTTTGGAGAAAACTGAATAGAAACAGAAAGGAATATACCTTTTTCTCTGTGGTTCATGGAATCTATACAAAAATTGATCATGTGTTATGGCATAAAAACCTCAAAATCAAATGCAGAAAGACAGAAATAGTAAATGCATTTTTTTCAGATCATGATGCAAGAAAAATCATATGCAATAAAAGGCCAGGGGAAAATAGACCAAAAATTAATTGGAAACTAAATAACCTAATCCTAAGGAATGAACAGGTGAAACAATAAATCATAGACACAATCAATAACTTCATTGAAGAGAATGAAAATAATGAGACAACATACCAAAATTTGTGGGATGCAGTCAGAACAAGGGATCCCTAACAAGGGATTTAAGGGAAATTTTATATCTCTAAGGTGTTACTTGCATAAAATAGAGAAAAAGCCCACTGGTTTGGGCTTACAACTAAAAAAGCTAGAAAAAGAACAAATTAAAAACTCTCAATTAAATACCAAATTTGAAATTCTGAAAATAAAAAGGGAGATTAATGAAACTGAAAGTAAGAAAACTATTGAATTAATAAATAAAACTAAGAGTTGGTTTTATGAAAAAACCAACAAAATAGCTAAATCTTTAGTTAATTTGATTAGAAAAAGGAAAAGAGAAAATCAAATTGTTAGTCTCAAAAATGAAAAAGGAGAACTTTCCATCAATGAAGAGGAAATTAGAGCATTAATTAAGAGTTACTTTGCCCACGTATATATGTCAATAAATTTAATAATCAAAGTGAAATTGAGGAATATCTACACAAATATAGATTGCCCAGATTAACAGAAGAGAAAATAGATTATTTAAATAGTCCCATTTTAGAAAAAGAAATAGAACAAGCTATCAATCAACTCCCTAAGAAAAAAATTTCCAGGGCCAGATGGATTTGCATGTGACTCTAACAAACATTTAAAGAACAATTAATTCCCAATACTATATAAACTGTGTGAAAAAATAGGGAAAGGAGGATTCCTACAAACTTCCTTTTATGACACAGATATGGTGCTAATACCTAAACCAGGTAGGATGAAAACAGTGAAAGAAAATTATAGACCAATCTCCCTAATGAATACTGATGCAAAAATCTTAAATAAAATATTAGCAAAGAGATTACAGAAAATCATCCAAAGGATAATACATCATGACCAAGTGGGATTTATACCAGGAATGCAGGGCTGGTAAAATATTAGGAAAATTATTAGCATAATTGACTATATCAACAACCTAATAAACAAAAAATTATATGATCATCTCAACAGATGCAGAAAAAGCAGTTGATAAAATCCAACACTCATTCCTATTAAAAATACTAGAGAGTATAGGAATAAATGGACTTTTCCTTAAAATAGTCAGGAGCATCTATTTAAAATCATCAGTAAGCATCATATGTAATAGGATAAACTGGAATCATTCCCAACAAGATCGGGAGTGAACAAGGTAGCCCACTATCACTATTACTATTCAATATTGTATTAGAAATGCTATCTTTGGCAATAAGCAACGAAAAAGAGATTAAAGAAATAAAGTAGGTAATGAAGAAACCAAATTATCACTCTTTGTAGATGATATGATGGTATACTTAGAGAACCCCAGAGAATCTACTAAAAAGCTATTAGAAATAATCCACACCTTTACCAAAGTTGCAGGATACAAAATAAATATACAAAAATCATCAACATTTTTAGAGCAGCAAGAGATACAAGGAGAAATTTCATTCAAAATAACTGTCGATAGTATAAAATATTTGGGAATCTATCTGCTAAGGGAAAGTCAGCAACTAACTGCAAAACACTTTCCATACAAATCAAGTCAGATCTAAACAAATGTAAAAAAACAAATGCTTATGGGTAGGCCAAGGGAATATAATAAAAATGATAATACTATCTAAATTAATCTACTTATTTAGTGCCATACCAGTCAAACCCCCAAGAAATTATTTTACAGATCTAGAAAAAATAGTAACAAAGTTCATCTGGAAGAACAAAAGGTCAAAAATTTCAAGGGAATTAATGAAAAAATGCCAATGAAGGTGGCCTAGCTGTGCTAGATCTAAAACTATATTATAAAGCAGCAGTCATCAAAACCATTTGGTACTGGCTAAGAAATAGAGTAGTCAATCAGTAGAATAGGTTAGGTTCACAGGACAAAATAGTCATAAACTATAGCAATATAGTGTTTGACAAACCCAAAGACCACAGCTTCTGGGATGAGAACTCCCTATTTGACAATAACTTCTGGGAAAATTGGAAAGTAGTATGGTAGAAACTAGGCATTGACCCATCCCTAATACCATATACAAAGATAAGATTGAAATGGGTTCATGATTTAGACACAAAGAGTGATATTATAAGCAAATTAGAAAAACTTTGAATAATTTACCTCTTAGATCTGTGGAGGAAGAAGGAATTTGTGACCAAAAAAGAACTGGAACTCATTATTGAACACCAAATAGAAAATTTTAATTATATTAAGTTAAAAAGTTTTTGTACAAAGAAAACTAAGGCAGATAAGATTAGAAAGGAAGCAATAAATTAAGAAAACATTTTTACATTTAAGGATTTTGATAAAGGCCTCATTTCTAAAATATATAGAGAATTAACTCAAATTTATAAGAATTCAAACTATTCTCCAATTGATAAAAGGTGAAAGGATATGAACAGACAATTTTCAGATGAAGAAATTAAAACCATTTCTAGTCATATGAAAAAGGGTTCTAAATCACTATTGAGCAGACAAATGCAAATTAAAACAACTGAGATACCACTACACAACCTCTCAGATTGGCTAATATGACAGGAAAAGAAAATGAGGAATGTTGGAGGGGATGTGGGAAAATTGGGACACTGATACATTGTTGGTAGAATTGTAAATGGATCCAGCTATTCTGGAGAGCAATTTGGAACTATGCTGAAAAAATTATCAAACTATGCATACCTTTGATCCAGCAGTGTCTCTCTTGGACTTATATCCCAAAGAGATCTTAAAGAAGGGAAAGGGACCTACATGTGGCAGCCCTTTTTGTAGTGGCAAGAAACTGGAAACTGAATGGATGCCCATAAATTGAAGAATGGCTGAATAAATTGTGGTATTTGAATGTTATAGAATATTATTGTTCTATAAGAATGATCAGCAGGATGATTTCAGAGAGGCCTAGAGAGACTTACATGAACTTATGCTAAGTGAAATGAGCAGAACCAGGACATCATTGTAGACAGCAATAACAATATTATATGACGATCAATTCTGATGAACGTGACTCTTTCCAACAATGAGATGATTGAGGCCAGTTCCAATGATCTTGTGATGAAGAGAGCCATTTACACCCAGAGAGAGAGAGAAGAGCTGAATGTGGACCACAACAAAGAATTCTCACTCTTTTTCTTCTTGTTTGCATGCATTTTGTTTTTTTTTTCATTTTTTTCCTTTTTGATCTGATTTTTCTTGTGCAGCAAAATAAATGTTCGACTGTGTATACATATATTGGATTTAACATATATTAGATTATTTTGCCATCTAGGGGAAAGAGTGAAGGGAAGGAGGGGAAAATATGGAACATAAAGTTTTGCAAAGGTCAGTGTTGAAAAATTATCTATGTATATGTTTTGAAAATAAAAAGCTTTAATTAAAAAAAGGGCGGGGGGGAGGAAGGCTCAGGAGCAAAGGCAGATTCTTGGCTTCTTTCATGGCACTCTAAACCCTTTCTTGGGTATGCACCTGTTTAATATGTTGCCTCAATAAAGTTTTCTTTACTGAAATAAATAAATAAATGATCCTTATAGTGCTGGCCAGAAAAAAAAGGAAACCATTTCCAATACCCACTGTTCTCTTTTAGCACTGAAATTATTTGTATTTTCAAATTTGTTTATTTAATTGTTTTTATACAGTTGTCTTCACCTTTAGACTGAAAGCTCTATAAGAGCAGGAACTGTCTTTTGTCTTTCTTTGTATCCCCATCACTTAGCACAATGCCTAGAACATAATAGATGCTTAATAAATACTAGTCAACTGTCTATTCTTTAAAAAAAAAAAGAGAGAGAATAAAGAAAAGCATAGATTTATAATTTTCTTTAATTGCCTTTAAAATTTTACTGAACTAATATGAAATAACTAAATCTCACTAAGTAGGACCAATTCATGAGAAAACTAAGTTGAATTGTGAGAAATCTGAAACACTGGGTATTTTTGGAGAAATATAATTTTACTACTTTTAGGTAGGATTACCCAAAAATGCAATGGAGAGATGGAAGGTGAGTGTTAGAATGCAACAGAACTGCAGAGGAAAAATTATTTTTATTGAATTAAAGCAAGAAAGTATAACCTCAGAAAGATAGAATCTGGTCCTAAAACTAGTCATATTGTAATAGCAAGTAAAAACTAATAGTGTATCCACACAAGTAAATAGACATAAAGAAGGTGCCAAGAACATTGGGTGGCTCCCTTGTGGAGGTCTTATGGGAAAAAGATCAAGAGTTTAACATGATGAGAAGACAAGGAGAGCTTTTTTATATATATTTGAAAGGGGTATCCACATCAATTAATTGGAATTAACTGCTTACAAAAAAATCCAGCAGAAATGTGAACAAGCAGAAGTCCTGCCAAGTCTGCTTCAATGTACAGGTTAATTAAAAATTAACATATTAATTCTATGCAAATAGTACTTTTTCAGTTCCTTCATATTTTTTCTCACTAAAATTAAATTAAACATTTCTCATGAAATTATAAACAAGTGCTATTAAAACTCTTGAAAGATGGATGATCACTAGCAGACTTACTAGGATCTACTGTCCTTGAGAGTAAGGGCTATCTCTCTTTCATCTGTATTCCTAGGGCTTAGCACATAGTAAGTGAAGAAATACCTTTTCATTTCATTCCTAAAACAATTTTTTTTCCTCTTAATTAAAAGACTTCCCTCAGATTTTTACATTATATTTTTTAACAAATCTTTTGCGCATAACTATTGCAAAGATATACTTATGGTCTAGTCATGTTACAATTACTAAAAATTCTATTAAAAAGGGAAGGTATTCCTCTATTATAATTATAGTTGAATTTTTAAGGTTCAGATTTACAAAATTTCAAATAAAATAAAGGTATATTGTAAAAGTTCAATATCAGAAAATTAAGAAAGCTATCTAGTTTTTTCATGGTTGGGCTCCTAAGCAGAATTTGCACATTCCCTGGGGTAGAGAATGAGAGAAATGACTGTGCATTCTAGATTCAAGGAAAGACACTTCAAATTCTCTTTTACTTTTAGCTGTTATTGAGCTACCAGGTAATATCTTAAGAGTAAAAGCAAAAAGACATAGTAATAATGTTAATAAAAGAATTATTGGAACAATTTTTTTCTGTCACTATTTTCCATAGGACGATTGGGTAGCCCAAAGAAAAACGCTATAATGGCATATAGGCAAATACCATCTATCTGCTTTCCTGATTGTGGGGTATACATAATGTATATAATTAGTGAATGCCCAAAAAAACCTCATAAGATATGATATCATTGATATGGTTGAAAACATGGCCTCTTTTTGTTCTGAAACCAGTTTTCAGTAGTCCAATAATGTGTTTGAGCAGGAATAGGTGAATACTGATAAAATTGGGTGCAGAACTGGGAAATGTCAAATGAAATGTTGAGTGATGTTATCACTCATTTTCTCTGCTAAGGTCCTACACATTGTCTCAGGTGTCTGTTTTGGCTTTCATTTATACTTTGACATATATGGATGGGTCAGATCACTGTCTGCTTCTGCTGTCTGAGTCTAACTACAAAGCAGAGAAGACACACTAGTTGCTTCAGTGGACCTTCTGAGTTGAGCTAATATGGATAAAAGTCTTTATATTCTGTCCTCCTACCTGATGACTCTCTTGAAATAGGTCAGTTATCTGTGGATTTCCTTGGAATACCAGCTTCTGCTCTGTTTGTTGGCTCTGTTCCTATTTACACTTGGCATAACTCATATAGTATAGCAATTGACTAAAGATACTCATTTCTCTTTGGTTTGATTTCCTTTATTTCTCCTTAGCCTCCTTAATCATTACACTTGTCCTGTGGACTTATAGTTCCCTCAAAGTAAAAGGTGTGTTGTGTGTGACAGGATATATTTCAGAAATAATATTTTGCAAAAGAAATCTATAAAATAATTTGTCTCCAGATAAATTCTAAGTGTTTTCTTTATCTTTTTAAAACAACTGAATCTTTTGTACTAATGAGTATTTTGGATGATTGTCTGAAACCTGCAAGTTTGAGGAGAAAAGAAAGCAAAGTACTGAGACCTTGATGAGAAACTGAATATAACAATCATATTTTAAGTATCAAATTCCCAATAAAGAAGAAAAACCAATATATTTTGTTGTAATTTTTGATATAGGTTGACTACTAGTGAATCAGATGTGTATAAATATTGTGTTAACTAAAATATATCTATGCTTCTATAATGAAATTATAAAATCTTTTACAGACAGCACAACAAACAAAATTAATGAATAAATTTGTGACTAAGTAAATAAAACTGAAGGATGAGATTGAAATTTTTAATAAAATATTGGTCATGCACCCAGACATTTTCTTCATGTAATATAACAAAAAACTCATTCATGCCAATATGAAAATTTAACAAATCAAAATTACCAAGCTGATATCCATTTTTACTTAAAAATACCTATGCCTTCTTTATCCATTGTAAAATATAAGAATTTTTAGTTTCAGATCTCATATTTTGTTCACATGACAACACTCTTCAATATTATTTTAATGTATATTAATGTATATTATATATAAAGTAGATATTGTAGAATATAAAGTAGAATAGATTTCTAATTTCAAATGAGTATTTTATCAATATATATTTTCACTGATGTGAACACACAGAAACATACAACACCTTATAGCCTGTCAAAAACAAATGAATGGACTAATACATAAACTTTATAATGAAAAATAACATCAAAGTCCAAGCCAACTTCCTAGAATCATATACTTTTATATGTGAATCGAAGGATTTTGTCAACTGTATGATAAATTTTAAAAACTGAAAACAAAACAGTTAAAAATTCATTTGGAAAATATTTTTTCATTGACAAAATATTTTTATTTTGGCAAAACAATAATCTATTAATGCTTTGCTTCACTCTGCCTGGGTAAATAGAATCATAATGACATTAGTAAAAATTTTATCTCAATGTTTCTGCAATATTTTAAGCCTCATTTAGTAACTAACTACTATATTATTTCAGACAATTAGAATACTTTTTCCAACAATTGAAAGATAAAAGAAATGTAAATTTGAGAACTATGTCTGGCAAAGAGTCATAAATTAGGTGGTAGGTATGTAATTGTAATACATTAGCTTCTTGAAATTCCAGAGCTAAACTAAAGTTCAGAAACACTGGTGTGAAAAGAGAGATCTTTTCTTAAACTCTGGACCAACAGAAACTCAGGAGTAGAAAGGGAAGTCTGGTGAAACTGAGATATGTTAGAGTTCATAGATTTTCCTCATGAGTATCATTATGAAGTGGCATTCAAATGAAAACTCTGAGGCCTGTACCCCCACTCCCTACCCCAAATCTAACACATTAGAAAAAACACCTATGTCAGTAATAAAATAAAAAGTCTTTGACTTTTTAAATGTTATCTTACTATCGCAGTGGAATAAAATTGGCTTGAAAAATGATCTAAAGGGATATGATGCAGTTCATTATGTATAACAGCAATAGCAGCGGTTTCCCAGTGTTCATAAAGACTGCTCCATTAAATTTACCTCCAGTCAATAATTAGGAGTCCACAAATAAACCGACGCAATTAAATCAATACTGCTGGGCAATTATATTCCAGAGTCCAGGCTCAGTGGCACAAAAAGACCCTATATCAAGCTATAGTGGTCAGATGCGATTTTCAACAGGGCATTTTCTGGACAGAATAAGAAGCCTGAATATGGATGATCTCAAGTTTATACATGGAGAGGAAATATGTACATATATGCATATATGTACATTTGTATATATGTACAGAAAATATATACAAATGTGCATATATAAATAAAGTAATACAAGTAAGGTCTTTTCTAATATCATTAGAATTTAGGAAAAAAGTATTCTTAGATTTAGTGTTTTAGAATCATACTTTATATATATATATGAAATTCTAAAATATAAAGAAATGTAGTCATAATAAAAATAGTTTAAATATTTCAAAATATTATCCAATTCACTTTTATTCACTGCCTTAAAAAAATATGGCCATTTCTAAATAAAAGTCCTGGTTCACAGATTTAGAATGGGGAAGAATATGAGAGGTCATTACTCTAATTTTACAGATAAGGAAAATGAAGTCCAGAATAACTAAGTGATTTGTCTAAATTTGATCCCTGGACTCCAATTCACTCTTTCTTCATGCTTCCCAGAGAACTTGACATTTAGTAGCTAAACACATCCTTATGTATATAACTACGTGGTTTAACAAAGGACTTCATAAACACTCTATTGGTTCTCACAGCAACCCTGGAAGGTGGAGCAAAAAGACTACCTCTCCAGAAGCTGAGATTGAGAGACATTAAAAAGAACATGCAAAAGGTCTGATTGTAGCAAATGGCAAAGACAAGACTGGAATTCACAGTTCAGACTACCAATGCCGTATTGTTTCTACCATTCTGGGCTGAATGTTTAAATAGCAGATCCCTAATAATATCAAGTATTATTTAATGTATCTGATATGAGTTTATAAAAATAATATTGTATAAATGCTGCATGTATCATGTTATACTTATTCTTAATATTATTCAAACTTGGTCAACCAATAGCATTTTGTAAATATTAAAAGGATTTTTCTTCCATAAATTGCTAATAATATTTTGAATTGTAAAATGGAAATATTTGTAAAATATCTGCATAACCAGTTTGTGAATTGAAATCATGTTAATTCCTTAGCATGAACACTTTAACTATCTTCTTCTCCAATGCTAGAATAGAGCAGGAACTATAAGGAAAAGTTTTAGAATACATTACATGTGAGTGATGTCAAAACAGAGGCTGACTATGACTAGAAAAGCAGGGCTCTCACCTGCCAATAAACTTCCCTTGATCACTTACAAGAGGGGCACATCCCAACAGACTGTGTGTGTATTAAAAAAATACTTGAAAGAGAAGAAAAAGTATCACACAGGTCACAGCAGCAGTCTCAATAGACCCCTCAGGGACTTCAAGTAGTCTCAGCCTTGTCATCCTCCATGCAGCTTTCCACTCTGCCCAGAAAATGTCGATAGGAAAATGTTTGAGGGGCCTCTGGTGGAAATTTTTTCATTCTTTCTGCATTGACAGGATGCCAAATCAATATTTACTTCCCACTAACAAGCTGTTCGAGGTCTCAGTAGAAAATATTGTAGAGAATGCGGGAAGACACAGTAATAAACAGCTGTCTGGCTGTGAGGAAAACATGAATTGACTGGAAACAGGTCCATAGTAAAAGGTCACCGAGACCCATGAACTCCTCAGGTGTCCATATCAACTACTAACTTTAAAGATACATAATAACGAATCTCTTGTCCTAAGAGGTCTAAGGAATGGATCCTTTTCAATCTATCAAATATATAGATCAACCAATAATTTAATTAATACATTTGTCAAGATCCACTTTGTTTTATATGTTAAATTAGCAAATACAAATAGGGTTTACTTGCCTTTCTGTTAGCATAATAATCTCTAATATGATTGAATGAGAAGAAGGTGCTCGTAATACTATAAGAGAAATCCTGTTTTAAATAAAAGGCGGCTTTGAATTATTAAGATAAAGTTTTAATATAAGAAGTAGAAAAAGTAGAAATACCTGTTCTTCAAGAATTTTATTAATGTATATTAACCACTCCTTATCTTGTTCACAGGCCCTCTTTGCTTTTTTCAATTCCTAAATTAAAAAAAGTAAAATGGTATTAATTGTGTTTATTAAAAATCAAATCACCAATCATATCAAGAGATATCAAGTATATATTCTTAAGGAGTGAGGAACTGGCCTGCACTAGATATCAAAAACACTGGGTGCTTTCTAAAACTTAGTATTCATTTTGTATCATTAAATCTTAAGTATCTAACAGATAACTAAAATTTATTTCGTACATGTATGAAGGACACAAATCCACCCAGCACTAATTCAAAAATGTAATTTATATATATAGTTGTACAAATTGGATTTAAAAATGAAATATAGAAACAATTTCAACTGAATTAGTATTGCCATCAAGCTACACAACATAACAAACATACTACCTTCCTAGAGGCACCTGGTTCACTCATAGTTTTCAAATGAGGAAAGAGAATCAGATTTCCAGCCTCATGAGGAAGAATTGGAATAGAGAGTAGAAAGGAAAATTTTGGCTTGTTATAATGAAAAACTCCCTCACAATTAGAATTGTGCAAAAGCAGAAGCTGACTCGGGAGGCAGAGGATACATTATCACTGAAGATTTTGAAGTACAGGCAGAATTACCACTGCTAATAGAAAGGGCTACTGTTTAAGTGTAAGTTAGGAACCCTCCCAATTCAGATTCTGAGATTCCCTGATTTTTTTTCCTCTTATGCAGGATTTTATTATGTGTTATATGGATAGGCATCTTTATTAGCAATAAATATTAAAATAAATAAAAATTAAAACTTGTTTTCTAAGAAGTAAGATATCTGACAATGGCTGGGATCAATGGCAGGAGTAGATCCCAGGATGTAGATACCAGGTTTAGAGATGTAAAGGACCTCAAAAGCTCTTACAGTGTTTAGTTTATCAGAGAAAGCAACTGAAGCAAGGGGAGGTTGAATGACTTGCCTGAGATCACACAGAATGCATCGTAGGAGGAATATGAACCCAAATTTCCTGAATCCAATGCAATGCTATTTCTATTGTATCAAATGACTGAAACTAAATAAAAATGATTCTGCTAGTGGTATATACAAAGATCATTAAGAATCACAGAATTTTGCAACTCAAAAGACCCTGACAAACGTTCCATCTAGTCAAATTTTCTTTGACAAAGAAAGAAAATGAGATCAAAAGTCATAATTAACTAGTAAGTATACTAAAGTGTTAAAACAAAACACAAACTATAACATAAAAATTTGAATGTATCAATAGATAAACTAGAGGGTGATTATTCATTTTAAGTCATTACCCTTTTCTCAAATTTCCTGACTTTTGTTTCATATACTACCATCCTTCCACTTAGCCTGGTTCACAGATTGGCCTTGTCCTTTACTCAGCATTCTCTGATATCCCTCACATCAAAACAAGGTGCCAGATTTAGCAACAGTATCTCCACAAAATATCTTGTACACTTTCCCTTCTTTATACTATGGCACAACCATCAAGATGTCATCACTTATTTCCTGGCCATCACAATAATCTCCTAATTAGTCTATTAATAATAACATATAGATGCACACATATATTATTATCATAGCTAATATTTTTTTCTTTTTTGAGGCAATTAGGACTTGCCCAGGGTCACACAGCTAGGAAGTGTTGAGATCAGATTTGAATTCAGGTCCTCCTGACTTCAGGGCTGGTGCTCTACCCACTGCGCTGCCTAGCTGCCTCTATAGCTAGCATTTTCGTAGTGTCTATGTGACAGACACTAGGCCTTAACCCTTGACATATATTATTTCATATTGCCTCACATAACCTTGTGAGGTACATGCCATTATCCCTACAGTGCATCTGAAGACACTGAGGCAAACAGGCTAGAAAGTATCAGAGGATCCATTTGAGCCCAGACTTGGCGTTCTAAGTCCTGTGAACCCTTGCTGCCTACTTTCTTTCCTCAGATACCAAAGGCTATTCCTATAGCACACGTGGGATCAAAGTAGCCCTCTGCTTGACAGGCTCCACTAGTTCCCTCTTGCCTTTAAGATCAAATACAAACTCCTTTATTTGACATTTAACCTCCCTATACTCTAGCTCCAGTCGACTTTTCCTAGTTCACTAATACTAACCCCTATTCTCCTTCATGTACTTGATGGTCTAGTCAAACTGGCCCACTTATGTTCCCCTCTACATTTCATTCCTTTGGGCCTGTCTGTGCCTTTGAATAAAGACTGACTCCCAGGCCTGTAATTTTCTTTCCTCACTTCCGCTTTTCAGAATTCCTAGATTCTTTCAAAGTACAAGTATCATCTCCTGCAGTAAGCACACCCAATTTGATTCCTTCAGGATCTAGTGCCTTTATCCCTAGAATTTTCCTTCCTTATTACAGGAAGGCCCTTTCCTGAAATGGCTCAGCCATTCTTCATTTTACTCCCAATTCCCCAAATCAAACTTTTGACTGATTCATCAACCAAATAGCTAATGAGCAATCCTCAATTCCTGTTTCTGGAAGGAGTGTGTCAATCTATTCTTATGGCCCCATTAACTCATCCAGTAACTTTCCATAGCAAAGTGTCCTTCCCTGGTCACCTCTGCACTATTTATGTTGTAAACTTGGCCTTCTTCCCATGCCAATCTTAACTAAAATGTAAGCTTCCTGAGGGTAGGACCTGTCTTTGATTTTGCATTTATGTCCTTGCAACTTAGCAAAGTGCTCATGTTTAGTAAACACTTAATAAATGCCCCTTTTGCTTGGTTAAAAGTAGGTATATATGCACATATACATAAATGTAGGTATGAGTGTAGCTTATCATTTTTTTTTTGTCTATTATATGGGTTCAACCAGGAAGGATATGGATTTCTAAAAATAAAATGTTAAGTTTTAAACACTTACCGTCTTAAATTTTAAGTAGCAATAACTTTGGAATCAATTAGTATTCATAAGGGATCTACCAGCACTTAATAGTTGTAGATAAAAGAGAAATGACTTATAAATCAGTGGTATCAAACTAACTACATCCACTGATAGATTAAATACAGGTGTGAACAAGTGATTTGTTTCAAAGTTATTTTAAGATTGTTTCAAAGTAATCTAATTACAGAGTTAAGTTTCTTTAGATTGTTTTGAGCATGCATTTTATATTGATGCATTTTTTCAATGGCAAAAGTATCAATCCTTATTTTTTTCCTGACAGCTGAAATTACTAAGATTCATCAAATAACATATCTTAATTGAAATGTAATTTAATTGAAAAATTCATTAATAAAGAAAATGATTGTTACAAAAGCCATTTAAATAGTCTCACCTCTTCATCCTCTGAGTCTAACATTTCTTCCACATCAGTTGGTGAAATATTTAGGATAGAAGCTGCCAAACACTGGACTTTTTGGGTTGAAGTTTTGGCAAATGTCTTATTATGTCCTATTTTTTTAATATGTCTTACTCGTGCCCTCATCTCTTGAATATTATGTAATATTTCTTTAGCTAAACCCTGTAATGAACAATAAAAGCATGTAACAAATGCAAAAGAACCTAAAATACTACAGAAAACAAATTAAATTTAAAGTAATCAAGATGGTAAAATATGGAATAATTAATATACTCTCCCATTATTAGGTTTACTCTCCTATAAATATTTAAAGACCTTTTTTTCCAACATGATATGCTCTTTGTTTTCAGATGGTATATCCATAGAAGAGATGAGAGCAAATTGAAAAGCACAGAAAGTAGTGATAATTATTTAGAACTTGAACTTAAAATTTTTGCTTAACATTACTTAAGTAATGTTGACTGATGTTCAGTTGATCCTTCTGAACAGGATAATGAGATTGTCTTTTTTACCCAGCACCAATTCCTTGCTTCCCACTAGACCTGAATACAATGCTACATCTTTCAAACTGTCTTAGCATTCTATTATCTTTGATGCATTTCTGATGTTTCAATAAGCAATGCTATTAGAATTAAATCTATTAACTAGTTGTCATCTAATACTGCCTTTAAGACTTTTTTCTATATTATTTTATATGCTAACTAATATTTAATGCAAAATACTTCCATATGCTTCTTATACTGCTAGCCCTTTCCTTTCCTTTCCTTTTATAAAGAATGACCAACTCTTCCTGGGTACTATGCCATGGACTGTTTGAATAACCTTCAGTGATTTCCAAATGCCTCTAGAATAAAATACAAATTCACTTGGCTCGACCTTGTGCTGTACTTTTCCAACCTCATGATTCATTATACCCCTTCCCTAACTCTAGAGTAGAGTCAAGTTACTCACATTCCATCTCTCTCTTCTCTGGGACTCTTCATCTCTGCCTCAATATCTCCCTCTACATGAAGTCTTTCCTGACTTTATCAATAAACTACCTTTTAATAGTTTTGTATTTATTCTGCATACACATGCTGAATTCTCAAAATGAAGTAAGCTCTTTGAAATGTCTTTTTTTTTTTGGCTTTGCATCTTCAGCCCCTAGTACAATAAGTATTACAGATAAAAACTTTATTTATGTTATTAATTAGATGCTTCAAATATATTCACTAGAATGCAACAAATTATATATATAGTACTCTATTAAGCTCACCGATATACTGATATCATTCTCAAATGCATTATCAAATAAGAAAGCCTCAGTTTAATTGGATACAATTAAAATAATTTTAATAATACATTAAAAGAACAGTTTGTTCTTAACATTTTTACCCCAATCAAAAGAAAAAATAAGACAAAAAAGATCATCGAGTAAAGAGGAGATATATATTAAAAGAAAAAAATAAAAGAAATAAGAGAAAAGTAAGGAAAATGGCTAAAGTACAGAAAATAATGCGACTAAATGATATAAAACCATCATTTCATGTGACACAATCCCACTACTGTTTTATATCATCAGCTGGCAAATCAGTTCAGGCTCTTAAAAAATTACATTTCAAATAAAAAAGCATACTTGACATGAGGCAGTGCTCAACTCTACTCTACAGTGGAGCTCACAAAGTCGTAAATGTAATACAAAATTATTCTTAGCTACAGAAAATACCAAATGGCAATCATTTGGGGTAGGTTGTATGTTACCATTAAAAACAGAAGTCCAGGTAAACAGTTATTTGAAATGATGATGTTAGTAAAACAGAAATATCAGGGAGGTCAATTCAAATAAATAACAAAGTAAAAACAGAAATAAGTCTCCCCCTTAAAAAAATTAATCAGAAATCTATAAACATGTGGTAAAAAAATTAAATAATCTTAATACTTTTAAACTACAAGATATAGCAGAATACCTAGCACTAAGTCATAAGTCTTACTATCATTGTTAACTCATTCTCAATTTTTAAAATGGGTTTTAAATAAAATAGTCCTAGGACAAGTCCTATTATTTTTCATATTTAATGTTTTACAGACAATTGCAAAATTAGATAAATAGCTCTTTTTTTGTAAATTGGATAAAAGCAATAGGATGTAAGCTTGTATTCTGGAGTCACTGAAAGCATCTCTAAGACAACTGTATTAGTAGACAGAATAGCGGGGTTACGGTGTTTCTCTTGTTGTCCCCACATGATTCTGATCTTCTCTCCTAGGTATCTCTGTTTTGAAAGCTTTTCATTCCACATAGCTTGGTGATGATGAATATTTGTTTTGAAGACATTTAAAATTATGTCCTTTATTTATTCTTATTACAATATCATTATTAACCACAAGTATTTATTGAATACATAATACCACTATATTTTCAAGGTATTTTTGTAGGATAGTAGACTTCCAGAAATTTTATCAATTTCATCTAACTAGACTGTGAGCTCTGAAAAGAAGAGACGTGGCATCTTACTAATTTTATTTTAGCTTCCACAGTAGCAAGTTGTCTTTTATTTATTTGTAAGGGCTGGTCACATGATAAGGCTGAGGAATGACAGATAGACAAGGGTGCGTGTGCATCTTGATATCAAGAGAGAGAGAGGAAGGATTCCAGCATGTTGAATGGAATCCCTGAGGAGAATTTATGGTAGGACACAGTGCATCACTGAGGGAAAGAATTTTTAAAATGATGAGACCACAAACACATTTGAATATTTGATTATTTACATGTCTATTTCATATTTAAAGTTTAATTATTTCCAATTACAAAACCTTTCAGTGAAGTTGAATATTTGAGTTTCACCTTCTTTCCTTTCCTTTCCCTACTTTTTATGCAGACCATTGGATAGAATGAGGAAAAAGTTAAATCTGAAAAGCACAGTAAAATCTTAAAATCAAGGCATGATATACTAGTGATGAGAGGATTTTTGTTACTCAAACATAGATAAGGAATGCTTGTATACATTGTGGTGTGTGTGTGTGTGTGTGTGTGTGTGTGTGTGTGTGTGAAATGCAAAACACTAAATTGCTTCTTGCCTTCATTTAATGATAATTTCATTCTTCATAAAGGGAAAAATTCTGTTCTAAATCTTATTTTTTTTCTAGCAAGGAGTAATACCTTGCTGAAGTGGAAGTGATGAAAACTTAAAAGTGATATGCTTAATTGTAATTCTGCTTTTATTAACTCTCCTATGGAAAATGATATCCAAGATGACTAATGAAATAATAATAAGATAGTATCTAGTTTCCCTTGATAAATTCAATTTGGCCCTCAAGAAGCTGAAATAACTATCATTTGTAACTGTTATACCATTGGTTGTAATCCTCAAAAAATCATAGAGAACTGGAGAAGTACCTTATCATCAGAAGACAAATATCCCGATTTTCAAAAGGCAAGGAACAGTCTGAAAATTCTAGGTCAGTAGGAATGATTTCACTTCCAGGTAAAATTCTAGAACATCTTATTAAAGATATACTTCGGGGAACATATTAAAAAGAAAATGGCTACTATAAAGAACCAGCATGGCTTCACTAAGAACAGGTTAAACCAGACTAACATTATTTTCATTTTGACAAGATTACTAAATTTTTACTTAAGAAGAATGCTAAAGAGATAAATTATGTAAATCCTCACAAAGCATTTGATGAAATTTTTATGCTATTCTTGTGAAAAAGATGGGGGTGGTGGCCAGAAGACATTATTTTAGGTTATCTATCTTTGATAACTAGATAAATAGAAGACTGGAACATTCAGAATTGGTAGAATAGCCAGTAAGAAAGGAAGAATATTGATAGTCAGTCTAATGTCATCTTAGAAGGAGTCTTTCAGTATCCACGGATTTGTTAAATTTAGAACTGCTTAGCATTTTTATCAGTGATGTAAGTAATTATCTAAATTGCCTGTTCATCAAATCTACAGACTTTATAAAGCTGGGAAAGACTGCAAACACACTAGACAACAGAGTCAAATAACTCTTGACAGGCTAGAGCAGGAAGGTGAACTGAAAAAAATACAATTTAATAGGATTAAATATAAAGTTTCATAACTGGAACAAGGTAGGGAAGTGTTAATTAGGTGACAGCTCAACAAAAAGAAAATCCAGATTCTTATGGACTACGAGCTCAGTGACTTGATGGTGCAATAAGGCAAGGAATCTTATAGAGCACTGAAAAGCATAACTTCTAAGAATATAGAGATGATAGTCCCAGTGGAGTGGTCACATCACATCTAGAATTGCCGTTTTCAGTCCTCTGCACCATATCTTAGCAAGGACCTTGATAAGCTTGAACATATCCAGAAGTGGGCAATGAGCATAGTGAAGGCATCAAGTTCATGTCCTATAAAGGTTGGCTGAAAGAGCTGTGGAAGTTTAGCATGGGGAAGAGAAGGCACAGGAAGGTTATGTTAGTCACTTTGAAATAAAATATTTGAATGTCTATCAGTTGAAAGAGAGATAAGTCTTGTTTTGTTTGGCCTCCAAGAACAGAACTAAGAGAAAAGGATGCAGTTAAAAGGGACATATAGTCTTGGTATTAGTAGAACCTTTCTTATAATGAGACCTATCTCAAAGAAGAATAAGTTAGCTTAGGAGATGATGAACTCTCCTCCTCACTGGAAGTCTTTGGATTGGATGATGATTTGTTGGTTATGTATGAACTTCAGACATAATATATTAGATGGCTTCTGAAATTCCTTCTAACTCAAAATACTGTGAAGTAATAATTAATAGAGAAGCTGGCAAGAGATAAACAACAGAAAGTAGAAAGAAAAGTGAGGAATATGAGTAATCAAATATAATCATCTATATAATCGCTAGAAAGCTCCAGTTATGTGGAGCCTTTCATATAATCATTTTAAGTCCTATTGTAAAGGGTGAAAAGGCATATACTGTTCAGATTTTCATTTAAGAATGGCATATTAACTATCAAGTTCATTTAGTTAATGACTTCTGTCATTGCACTAGTGGCTTGAGTTTAAAAATTGAGTCATTTATTCCCTTCTTACAAGAATGGCTAGGCACATGATTATTACCTTGTAAGTAAAGGACTCTGAAAATTTTAATTCTCCATATAAATGTCAACTATTATCTTTATTAATAAGAAATATATGAAAAAAGGTGACAATAAGTTAGTCCTAGATAACAAATGGAGAGACAGAAAATAGTGAGCAAAACGATGAAGTGGAAGCTGAGAGATCTAGGTACTAGGGTAACTTTACAACTAGCCTAGTTTTGTGAGCTTATATAAATTGTTTCATTCTCTGACTCTCAATTTCTTCAATTCTTAAACATGGTATAGATAATTAAGATCCCTACTAACTATGAAGTTCATTAACTCTTGCTTCAATCAATGACTGATTATTGGTCATTTGCTTTAGTTCCAAAATTTAAATGACCACAATATAATAATGTTTTATTCTAGACTCTAAAAATACATGCTCAACAGTAATTTCACTGAGTAATAAGATAATAGTAAATACTATTATTTGCTTCTTGGTAAATAAATCTAAATAGAATATAGAATAGTTGTTTTAGTAGCAAATGTCTCCAAGTGGCCTCTGCACAAAAGCAATGAGTTATTTCCCCACTAGATATTTTTTACATGGTAATTAATAAATGATAAAGGAATCCTTTCTCTGAAATTTTTACAATAGAGGCTTAAAATTTAAACTCTCAACTTTACTTATATTGATAAAAAATATGGAACAAGATTTTTAAGAGACATTTGAATAAGTTAACCATTTAAGAAGAAATGAAAAATCACAAAAGTGACAAGACACAGATGCAAGCAAAAGGGAGGGCTTTTTTTTTTTTTCAAATATTCTGTATTTTCCACAAAATTTCCACTATGATTACTAGTTTGGCATTTATTTTTCTTTCAGCTAATGTAAGTAGTTTCCATTTCTATGGACTATTTTAAATAAATTACCTCATGCCTGTCATTAAAATAAACTAAAATCCTTTTGTAGCTGTGTTCTAAATACTCTAGAAATTACCACAAAACAAATTTAGTTTTATGAGGTAAACCCAAAATACTGCCATAATAAACTGAACTTCCTCAACAATGTAACACCACAGATTCAATTACTGAAACTTTTACTTGTTTTCATTGATCAAATAGCTACCTGAACTATATTATATTCTATAATATAATATATAATTATATTTTATAATATTCTTTTTAAAAAGAGGTAATTTCTAAATTAAATATAATTTATAATAATTCATAATTTATTGAGAAATGAACATAAAGATAGAAGATTACCTTATCCTTCCAGGATTTCAATTTGGACAACTGCAGTCAGCTTATTCCAGTTCCCCTTGTAGTTTCCATAAGAATTCATTTTAAATTTAATTCTGACAGTAATATTTTGTGTTTAAAGACTATATCCTCTAAGAAAGGATGTGGCTTCTTTATGACTTTCTGTATAGTTGGCACAATTTCAGTCTTTGAAACTCATGCCAAAAAAAACCAAAACATGCAAGTTCTGTCTTGGGAAAGAACTTTCTTTATAAAATTCTTCAGAATAAGAAGTACATAAATATGTCATTCATCACAAACTCAAAGACAGAACCTTTTAATTTCTTATTCACAACTACCAATAAACTGCTACTTTTAAGATGTAAACTGTATTCACTTTTGGGAAAAACAACTATGGCTCGGCTGAGGTCAATATAAGGAATACTAAATGAAGCCAAATATTTATATTTTCTCTTCAACTATTGCAAAGGGTTGAAACTCCAAAAAGATATGATTGAATCAGACAACAGAGCACTTAAGGCTAATTACCTATTCGATGTGAGACAATGACTCCATTAGCATATATTTGGATAAATGGCTCTTCTCACCCTTGGAGCTTGCTGACTGTTTGATGTTAAGATAACCAGAGGCAAGGACTGGAGAGTGGAGGGAGAGAGGCAGAGTCACTTGGTGGAAGGCTGAAGAGGTTAGTGACTCCGGACTCCAGAATTGAAGATTCTGCTTGCTTGCCTCCTTTACTTCTCCCCCTAAAGACCAAGGACTTTAATTCATCCTGACTCTGGCTGACCCTGAAGTCCTCCAAGGAGCTAGCCCATACTCTGCAAACTATCATTCATTATCTTATTTTGTATTATATCTCTCTACCCATCCTCTAACAAGGCTCTCTCATAGTTTTCCACTGACCTTTCTAATTGCTCTTTTTCCTTCTCTTTATACATTTATCCTCCTCTAGGTCAACTACAGGTATTCCTTAAGGAACAACTTAAGAGCCTAACAAAGCCCCATTCTCTTTTCTCTTTATATAAAGGATTCTTCTTCTTTTTTTTTTTTTTTTTGGTGTCTTCTTAAATTCATAACTTTTTAAAATTCATAAAATACAAAGAATTGTAATGGAAATCAATTATACTGTATTATCCGTCTACCTATTTTTTCCTGTCCAAATTCACAGTTCTTTGTGAAATATATGTAGAGATGCTTAAGAGACTTTAGACTCCAAGTTAAAAGCCCCTACTTTATATTATCTTACTTAGGCATCTCATTGGCATCCAGAGGTTCAATGATAATATATCCATGCAGATAACCCTCAGCTCTATTTATCCAACCCTGACTTCTATGTTGACCTATAGCTTCACATAACCAACTATCTATAGATCGTCTTCTACTAGATATTCTATAGACATCTCAAACTCAATACATTCAAAATAGAACTCATTATCATTTCAAACTCTTCCCTCTTTTAACTTCTCTATTACTGTCAAAGTACCATTCTAATTCTGATTTCATCCTCAAATCTTTACCCTCTCATACTATATATTGAATCTTTGTCATGCCCTGTCTTTTCTGTCTTCACAATATCTCTTTCTTCTTTTGCTCCACAAATAAAATTTTCCCACTACTCTGATGAAGACTTTAATTCATTAATGTCTATTGTAGAAATATTAGAAAGTTGACTGTAATAATCTAAATTCAATTATGCAATGAGAAATTTTAGAGAAAGGAAAAAAGTAGAATGTATACAGTATCTGTTTTTTTTTAAAGTGACATAAATATCAAGAGGAAAGAATGTTTAAGAATCACTGAAGTCTCTGAAAACCATGACCAAGCAAAAATATGGATAGTATATTTCTTTTTTAAATTTATTTTTGTATTTACAAAGCATATGCATAGGTAATTTTTCCAACATTGACCCTTGCAAAACTTTTTGTTCCAAATTTTCTCCTTCTCCCCACTCACTCCCCTAGCTGGCAGGTAGTCCAATACATGGTAAATATGTTGAAATACATGTTAAGCCCAATATATTTATACATATTTATACAGTTATCTTGCTGCACATGAAAAATCAAATCAAGAAGGAAGGAAAAGAAAAACTGAGAAAGAAAACAAAATGTAAGCAAACAACAAAAAGAGAATGCTATGTTGTGTTCCAAATGGCTCTCTTCATCACTGAGCAAGTGGAACTGTTTTGAATCTTCTCATTGTTGAAGAGAGCCATGTCCATCAGAAGTGATTGTCGTATAGTCTTGTTGTTGCTGTGTATAATGATCTTCTGGTTCTGCTCATTTCACTTAACATCAGTTCATGTAGGTCTCTCCAAGCCTCTCTGAAATCATTCTGCTGATCATTTCTTATAAAAGAATAATATTCCATAACATTCATTTACCACAATTTTTTCAGCCATTCTCCAGTTGATGGGTATCCATTCAGTTTCTATTTCCTTGCTACTACAAAAAGGGCTGCCATAAACATTTTTGCACATGTGGGTCCCTTTCTTTCCTTTAAGATCTCTTTGGGATATAATTCCAGGAGAAATATTGCTGGGCCAAAGGGTTTGCACAGTTTGATAATTTTTTGAATATAGTTCCAAACTGCTCTCCAGAATGGTTGGATCTATTCACAGTTCCACCAACAATGTATCAGTGCCCCAGTTTTCCCACATCCCCTCTAACATTTATCATTATCTTTTCTTGTCATCTTAGCCAATCTGAAAGGTGTGTAGTAGTATCTCAGAGTTGTCTTAATTTGCACTTCTCTGATCAATAGTGATTTGAAGTACCTTTTCATGTGACTACAAATAGTTTCAATTTCTTCATCTGAAAATTGTTCATATCTTTTTACCATTTATTAATTGAAGAATGGCTTGAACTATTATAAATTTGAGTCAATTCTCTATATGTTTTAGAAATGAGGCCTTTATCAGATCCTTTGGATGTAAAAATGTTTTCCTAGTTTATTGCTTCCCTTCGAATCTTGTCTGCACTAGTTTTGTTTGTACAAAACCTTTTTAACTTAATATAATCAAAATTATCTATTTTGTGATCAGTAATGATTTCTAGTTCTTCTTTGGTCACAAATTCCTTCCTCCTCCACAAATCTGAGAGATAAACTATTCTATGTTCTTCTAAATTGTTTATAATATCATTCTTTATGTCTAGATCATGAACCCATTTTGACCTTATCTTGGGTATATGGTGTTAGTGCCTAGTTTCTGCCATACTAGTTTTTTTCTAAGTGTTCTTTAAAAAATAGACCAAATGCCTTTTATTTGCCTAGGATAATATAAATACATTTATGCCAATAGGCCAATGATGGACTACTTTGTGACCTGTAAGATAACTTTCAACCTATTGCTCAATGATAATAGAAATTTGAACTCTAACTCTACATTTATAGAAGAAGCTCTTCTCATTACAAAACAGGTACTTTTTGCGGTTCAAAGTCCCAGGAGGATAGTTCAAAACACCAATCATTTTGCTTTGGCCTATGTTTTCAAGTTAATTCCTTAATTTATCAAGTTTAACTGATGAAATTCAAATAGCACTCAAAACAAGGCAATTATTATGTCAGAGCATTAAAATATAAGCATCGAGGATTTACTACTATATTATGATAGCATTGTCAGAAAACCAAAAGGAGAACAGAAAATATCTTTCCACATGTGAATATATAGACAGTAAGTCTCCTAAAGCAGAAGTATGTTTCAAACACTACATTGCTATTGTTATTGACTATTTTGTCCTGTAAACTTAACCTATTCCACTTATCAACTAGTATTTCTTAGCCAGTACCAAATGGTTTTGATGACCACTGCTTTATAATATAGTTTTAGATCTGGTACAGCTAGACCAGCTTCATTTGATTTTTTTTCATAAGTTCCTTTGAAATTCTTGAGCTTTTGCTCTTCCAGATAAATTTTGATGTTATTTTTTCAAGTTTGGTAAAATAGTTTCTTGGGAGTTTGATTGATGTAGCACTAAATAGATTAGTTTAGGAAATGTTATCATCTTTGTTATATTTGCTTGACATATTCAAGAGCACTTAATATTTTTCCAATTGCTTAGATCTGACTTTATTTGTGTGGAAAGTATTTTGTAGTTTTGCTATATGTTCCTGATTTTCCTTTGGCAGATAGATTCCAAAATATTTTATACTATCAACAGCTATTTTAAATGGAATTTCTCTTTGTATCTCTTGCTGTTGGATTTTGTTAGTGATTTATAAAATGATGATGATTTATGTGGATTTATTTTGTATCCTGCAACTTTGCTAAAGTTGTGGGTTATTTCTGATAGTTTTTTAGTTGATTCTCTCGGGTTCTCTAAGTATATTATCATATCATCTGAAAGAATGATCATTTGGTTTCCTCATTACCTATTCTAATTCCTTTAATCTCCTTTTTTTCTCTTATTGATAAAGCTAGCATTTCTAATACAATATTGAATAGTAATGATGGTAGTGGGCAACCTTGCTTCACCCTTGATCTAATCGGGAATGGTTCCAGTTTATCCCCATTACATATGATGCTTATTGATGGTTTTAAATAGATGTTACTGACTGTTTAAAGGAAAAGTTCATTTATTCCTATACTCTCTAGTGTTTTTATTAGGAATGGGCATTGGATTTTATCAAATGCTTTTTCTGCTTCTATTGAGATAATCATATGTTTTTTGTTAATTTGGTTATTGATATGGTCAATTATGCTAATAGTTTTCCTGATATTGAACCAGCCCTGCATTCTTGGTATAAATTTTGTGGTGTATTATCCTGGGGATGATTTTCTGTAATCTTTTTGCTAATATTTTATTTAAGATTTTTGCATTAATATTCATTAGGGAGATTGGTCTATAATTTTCTTTCTCTGTTTTCATCCTACCTGGTTTAGATATCAGTATTATGTTTGTGTAACAAAATGAATTTGGTAGAAGTTCTTCATTCCCTATTTTTTCAAATATTTTATACAGTATTGGAGTTAATTATTCTTTAAATGTTTGATAGAATTCACATGTAAATCCATCTGATCTTGGGGATTTTTTTAAGGAGTGATTAATAGCTTGTTCTATTTCTTTTCCTAAAATGGGACTATTTAAGTAATTTATTTTCTCTTCTGTTAATCTGGGCAATTTATGTTTTTGTAGGTATTCCTCCATTTCACTTGGGTTGTCAAATTTATTGGCATAAAGTTGGGCAAAGGAACTCCTAATAATTTCACTAATATCCTCTTCATTAATGGATAGTTCTCCCTTTTCATTTTTGAGACTAACAATTTGATTTTTCTCTTTCCTTTTTCAAATCAAATTAACTAAATGTTTATCTATTTTGTTGGGGGTTTTTTTCATAAAACCAACTCTTAGTTTTATTTATTAATTCAATACCTTTTTTTACTTTCAATTTTATTGATCTGTCCTTTTATTTTTAGAATTTCAAGTTTGGTATTTGATTGGGAGTTTTTAATTTGGTCTTTTTCTAGCTTTTTTAGTTGCAAGCCCAATTCATTGAGCTTCTCTTTCTCTATTTTATGCAAGTAAACATCTAGAAATATAAAATTTCTCATTATTACTGCTTTGGTTGCATCCCATAAATTTTGGTATGTTGGCTCATTATTGTCATTGTCTTGGATGAAATTATTGATTTTGTCTATGATTTGCTGTTTCATCCATTCATTCTTTAGGATGAGATTATTTAGTTTTCAATTACTTTTTGGTCTACTTTCCCCTGGCTTTTTATTGAATGTATTGCATTGTTGTCTGAAAAAATATATTTACTATTTCTGCCTTTCTGCATTTGATTTTGAGGTCTTCGTGTCCTAATATATGGTCTTTATGGCCTAATAAATGGTCAAGTTCCATGAACTGCCAAGAAGAAGGTATACTCCTTTCTGTCTCCATTCAACATATCTAGCTTTTCTAGTATTCTATTTATCTCTTTAACTTCTTCCTTATTTATTTTGATATTAGATCTCCCACTATTAATAGTTTTGCTATCTATTTCTTCTTGCAACTCTCTTAACTTCTCCTTTAGGAATTTAGATGCTATATGACTTGGTGCATATATGTTTAATATTGATATTGCTTTATTGGTTTTGCTTGATCTGAGATCAGGATGGCTACCCCTGCTTTTTTTTTTAACTTCACCTAAAGCATAATAGATTCTGCTTCAACTTTTTACCTTTACTCTGTATGTATTGCTTTGCTTTAAATGTGTTTCTTGTAAACAACATATTGTAGGATTTTGGCTTTTAATCCAGTCTGTTATCCACTTAAGTTTTATGGGAGAGTTTACCCCATTCATATTTACAATTAAAACTACAAATTCTATATTTCCTGCCATCTTATTAACCCCAAATTATTCTCTTTCCTTTTCCCCTTTTCCTCCTCCCCAGTAGTTTACTTATAAGCAGTACTTGCCTCAAACAGTTCTCCTCGTTTAGAGATTCTCCTCTTTTCTTATACCTTCCCCCTGCTATTTCTGTTTTCCCTTCTATTCAGCCTACCCCTTCCCTTTTTGCCTTTCCCCTCCCACTTTTCTATAAAGTGAGAGAAGTTTCTCGATGAAACCAAATATATCTAATATTCTTTTTTTGAGCCAAATCTGGTGAAAGTAAGATTCACACAATATTGGTCACCCTCCCTTCTTTCCCTCAATTATAATAGGTTTTCTTTGCCTCTTCCTAAGATGTAATTTCCCTCATTTTACTTTTACTTTTTCCTTTTTTTTAGTTACAATCCCCTTTCCACCTCTAGTTCTTATTTATATTATAACAGTAAAATCAATTATATATATATATATATATATATATATATATATATTCTCTATTTATAACCATGACAGAAATAGTTCTTAAGAGGTTTTTTTGTTTGTTTGTTTGTTTTTTTACCTTTTTATGCTTCTCTTGAGTTTTATAGTTGGAGATCAAATTTTTTGTTTAGATCTGGTCTTTTCATCAAAAATAAATGGAATTCACCAGTTTCATTGAATGTCCATCTTCTTCCCTGAAAGAAAATGCTCTATTTAGCAAAACAGTTTATTCTTGGCTGTATTCCAAGTTCTTTAGGCTTTCGGAATATCCGATTCCAGGCCTTGATCCTTTAAAATGGAAGCTACTAGGTCCTGTGTAATCCTTACTGTGGTTTCTCAGTTTTTGAATTGTTTCTTTCTGGATGCTTATAATATTTTTTCCTTGGTCCAATAGTTCTGAAATTTAGCCACAATATTACTTGGGGTTTTAATTTTGGGGTCTCTTTCAGGAGGTGGCTGATGAATTTTCTCAATGGTCATATTGCCTTCTGATTCTATAACTTCCAGGCAGATCTCTTTGATGATTTCCTGAAAAATAGTATCTAGGTTCTTTTATTCATCATGGATTTCAGGGAGCCCAATAATCCTTAGATTGTCTCTCCTAGATCTATTTTCCAGGTTACTTGTCTTCCCAATTAGGTATTTTACATTTTTTCTATTTTTTCATTTTTTTTGTTTTGCTTGACTGATTCTTGTTGTCTCATTAAGTCATTCATTTCCATTTGTTCAGTTGTGAATTATAATGAATTATTTTTTCATTTACTTTTTTTTACTTCTTTTTGTATTTGTCCAATTGAATTTTTAAATGAGTTATTATTTTGTTCTATGGAATTTTTTTTCCATTTTACAAATTCTGTTTTTTTAAGGAGTTATTTTCTTTTTCCATTTCACAAATTCTGTTTTTAAGGAGTTATTTTTATTTTCTGTTTCACAAATTCTGTTTTTCTGGGAGTTGTTTTCTTTTTCCATTTTATCAAATCTATCTTTTAATGAGTTATATGCCTTTTCCAAACCCTCTTGCAAATTTTTCATTTCCTTTCCCCATTTTTCTAGTTCTCTTTTAAGATCCTTCTTAATTTCTTCTAGGAGAGTCTTGTGTGATGGGTACCAGATTATGTCACCTTTTGGGGCTTCATCTGGAGATCAGCCTTTAGTCTCCTCAGGGTTTAATATTTGTTCTTCTCTTTCACCAACAGAAGCTGTCTATTGTCAGAGTTCTCTTTACTTTTTTGTTCAATTTTTTTCAAGTTAAGGTCTGCTTTTAGGGCAAGGGAGGTTGTCCAAGCTTCCTCTATAAGCAGCTGTGGCTGCGTTGGATCAGTGCTGACTCACTCCTGGTGCTGGGTGGGCTTGGCCAGGTCCTGCCAGACTCCAGCACTTTAGGGTTCACTATTTACCTTTTGTGTTTGTGGTGAATGTTTTATAACTTCTCTGCTGATCTACTGAATTGCATCCAGAGCAGAGTGGCCAACACTCCTGTAGATTCCTCTAGATTCCTCCCCAAAGATTCTCTGACCTGCAGAGTTCACACTGCCCTGGATCTCTCCGCTGTGTGCACTGGCATTTGTGCTCAGCCTCTTATGCTTTGCTGCCTCCCTCCCATTTCTGATTGAAATCTGTATCTTTATCTTCCACATAGATTTTCTTCCACGTGGTGTCCATATAGTCCCATGGAGACTGCACTGTCCCAGACTCTGCACTGTCTGTGCTGGCATTAGTGCTCAGCTATTTGCACTTACCTGCCTCTCTCCCATTTCCAATTGAAACAGACCTTTTCTGGAAATCTTCAAAATTACCTTCTGCTAGTAATTTTTTTTCATCCCCAATATTTGTGGGTTCTGCCGGTCTAGAGCTAATCCAGAGGCTAGATTTGCTAATTAGTCTGAAGATTGCAGGAGAAGGTTAGAAAGAAACATGTGTGTCATCTCTGCCATCTTGGTTCCACTCCCGTTAGTCCCTTGTAGTATCTTTTGATGGTTGTATATTTCAAGAAATCATAAAACTGGTTAAAATGATTAGAACCAAAGGGCAACGTAAGAAGGAATCCATAGATCATCACTTAAAAGAAACCACAAACTTAACACACCCAGAAAATCATAGTTCAGAATCAGGCCTTTCAGGTTACATTGAAACATTGAAAATACTTCAAAGAACTAGAAAAGAAAGAGATCACTGTTGGGATTACACAAGATTATGCAGTGAATTTTTAATAGGAAAGAAACGAATAGAATATATTCTAAAAGGCAAAGGAAAAAAGCTTACAACTAAAAACATTCTGCACAATTGATTATAATCCTTAAGGGGAAAATTGTTTCTCCAATAAAAAAGATGACTATTAAATGTTCCTTTGAGAAAACTAGAGCTGGGTATAATCTTGAAATGCAAACAGAGAAAATAAGAAAGATCTAGAAAGGTTTGAGAATGCTTTGAAATGAGTTCAATGATCAAATACTCACATCCTAATAAGGAGAAAAGAAACTATTGTTCCTTCAGAATCTCACTGATTCAAGAAATAAAAGAAGCAGTACAGGGTCTAAATATAGTTTTTGTTTGTTTAATTTTGAGAAGGTATAGAAGGAAGAGAAAAAAGAGAATATATGAGGGAAGATATAAAGGAAGAAGGGGAAGTAACTTACTGTTTCTCATTATTGGTGTTCTTTAGAAGAAGAATATACTCTTCTTTAGAAAGAAGAGTGGGAACTGGGAATATGAGCATTCCATGAATCTCATTTTTATTTGAACTAGACAAAGGAGACTGAACACACAGACACCCACACAGTCACCCCACCATCCCCCTTCCCTTACACACACTTATATATACAGAATTTAGTGCAAATTAAACTGGGAAATGGATAAGGTTATAAAAAGAAAGAGGGGCTTTATGAAAAGGGGTAGAAGTAGGGAGAAGAACAGTCATGCACAAAACAAGCCTCAGTAATAGAAGGCTAATTAAAAAGGGGAAATTAAAAATGATAGCAATAAAGGGTAAAAATATTTCAGTCATCTAAGTGTGGATTAGAGAAATAGAGAAAAAGCAAAGGAAGAGAAATAACAACTAGTCATAGATTTCTAATATTAATCTCATTTCCTTCTTTTTTTTTCTTTATAAAATATAGAAAAGTAGTAGGTAAAGAAAAGAAAAATTATAATTGAATATGATGGAAGGAAAAATAATGTTCTTAATAATAATGTTCATGAATGAGAATGGTAAGAACTCTCCCATAAAATGGGGAAAGGTGACAGAAGAAATGAGAAAATAGATTCCAATTGATATTTGATTACAAGAAACATATCTGAGATAAAAAAAAAGATCCATACAGAATTTAAATGAGGAGCTAGAACACAAGCTATTATGATTCATGTCTATCCTACAAAGAAAGTGCAGCAATGATGATCTAAGACAAAGTAGTACTTTGTTAAAAGCAATAAGTAAAGAAACTATATTATGATTATAGATAGCTTACATTGTGAAACAGTAGCATTACTAAGCCTATACTTATATGTATGCATAAATATAAATGCAAGAAAAAACTTAGTAGAATTTTTAAAATGAGATCTCTAGTAATTATTGAAAAATAATGAAAATAAGCATTAATCTCATTTGTCCATGCCACCTTTACAAAAAATGAACATGTTTTGAGGAATTAAAATATCATAAACAAATGCAAAAAAGCAGAAATATTAATTATATCATTTGCTGACTATTCAACAAGAATTATAATCAGTAAGGAGCAATACAAAGAAAGAATTAAAGTATAAAGGCTAAATTAATGTAATAAACAGCTTGATGGCAAAGTGATGGATAGTGTGCCAAATGAAGTCAGGAAAACTCATCATCATGACTCAAACCTGAGCCTCAGAGACTTAATAGCTGGGTAACCTTAGGTGAGTCACTTAATCATATCTGCCTCAGTTTCCTCACATGTAAAATGAGCTGGAGAAGGAAATGGCAAACCACTCCAGTATCATTGATAAGAAAATCCCAAATGGGCTCAGGAAGATTTGAACATGACTTAAATGAACAAAAAAAATGATATAATAAAACTAAAAATTATTGAGTGCTATTGTATAAGATGATTGTTCTAGACACTTCGTGGAGAATCTTCAACTCATATCCTACTTATTATCAGAGATTTTTCTGCTAGTTGTGCCTTCCTTCTAAGATTACTTCCATTTATACTAGCTATATCTTGTTATATAGACAGCTGTTTGCATGTTATCTCCTCCATTAGAATATGAACTCCTTACATAAGAGACCACCTTTTTGCCTTTCTTTGTATTCTTGAGCAATTTATAAGTGAGGAGATGGAAACAGGCATATTAAAAAAATTCAAGTAACTCAATATATTATATAAAAAGTGCTTGGGAGGTAACTGACATAGATAATAAGTGCTATATAGGTTTAGAGGGAAGGCACATATATAAAGACCAAAGCAAAGAGATCATTGAAAATCCCTGTGTTCAAATATTGTTCTTTTTTGTGAACATTTTATTAATCCTTTTGTCTCTTTAGTTCTGCTCCACTAGTAACTATATCTTACACTTAAATCTATTTTTCTTCTTCAAGGCTCTTTATTAATCCAGATTTCAGCTTCCATCTTCTCAGCTCTCTTCACTAAAATCCCATTTAATACTTCATCATAATATGGAAGCAATGCTATCTGGCACATATTAAGTGCTTAATAAATGCTTATTCTCTCCAAATTCAACAAATATTAAGTGCCTACTAAAGTCCAAAACATTACACTAGACACTGGGGATACAAAGACTAAAATGAAGCAGTCTTTGCCCTCAAACAGCCTATATAGATCCTCTAAATAGTCTTTTTATCTTTATTACAATTAAACAATTACATATGAATATAATTATAATTAGTAACCTTTTGCTTTTTTCTTTACTAGATTATGCTATTCTCTTCTGTGAGGACATCTATAGCATGAGCAGTTACATATCTACAACAATTAACACTATAAAATTTCATGAATGAAAATCAGGAGACTTGAAAAAGACAGGGCAGAAAAAATTATAATTCTAAATCCAATTAAATGACAGAAAACTCTAATGCCTGGATGACATGAATAATAGTTACCATTTATATAGTACTTTAATGTTCGCAAATGCTTTGCAAATATTATCCCAGTTAATCCTCACAATAACACAATTAAGATAAATGCTATTAATATCCCCATTTAACAAATGAAGAAACTAAGTTTCTAGAATATTGAAGTTTGTGGGCTGAGGAAATCAAGGAAAAAACAAATTTCCTTAATATTTTCCCATAAAGCTTATAGGATAACACTCCATTTCAGTGTAAAATGTAAGTTTCTTGAGGGCAGTAACTGGTTCATTTTTGTCTTTGACTCTCTAGTACCTAACACAATGTCTGGGATACACCTGATACTTAATAAATGAATACTGATTAACTTATTCAAATATAATAGTAGCCAATATTTACTTAACACTTTAAAATTTATATATATAA
The DNA here is from genome assembly GCF_902635505.1 of Sarcophilus harrisii. Taxonomy (NCBI): domain Eukaryota; kingdom Metazoa; phylum Chordata; class Mammalia; order Dasyuromorphia; family Dasyuridae; genus Sarcophilus; species Sarcophilus harrisii. The sequence continues at coordinate 103,573,482 of NC_045426.1, forward strand.
ATATATATACATACATCTGCAATAATACTTGTGTATATGTGTACATATATACATATTTGTTTCATTTGATTTTTATAAGAATCTTGTGAGATTGATAATATTTTTATTTACTTGCATATGACTAAATTAAGGATCAGAGAAGATAATACATTGTCTTTGGTCACACAGCTAAAAAAAAATTAGTAGGATTTGAATTAAAAGTCTTCTTGATACTCCCAAGAAATTACTTCACAGAGCTAGAAAAAACAATAACAAAATTTATCTGGAAGAACAAAAGATAAAGTTTTTCAAGGGAATTAATGAAATAAAATGCAAATCAAAGTGGCTGTAGTAGACCTAAAACTATATTATAAAGCAACAATTATCAAAACCAGTTGGTACTAGCTAATAAATAGTTGATCAGTGGAATAGATTAAGTTCATAGGACAAAAGAGTCAATGACTATTGTAATCTAGTGTTTGACAAACCCAAAGACCCCAGCTTTTGGGATAAGAACTCTCTATTTGACAAAAATTCCTGGGAAAATTGAAAATTTATATGGCAAAAACTAAGCATTGACCCACACTTGACACTCTATATATCAAGATAAGACTGAAATGGGTCCATGATTTAGACATAAAGAGTGATATTACAAGCAAATTAAAAGAACAAAGGATAATTTACCTCTCAGATCTATGGAGAAGAAAGGAATTTGTGGCCAAAAAAGAACTTGAATACATTATTGAATGCACAATGGATAATTTTATTATATTAAGTTAAAAAGTTTTTGTACAAACAAAACCAATGCAGACAAAATTAGAAGGGAAGCAATTAACTGGGGGAAAATTATATTTAAGGGTTCTGATAAAGGTCTCATTTCTAAAATATATAGAGAATTGACTCAAATTTATAAGACTTCAAGCCATTCTCCAATTGATATGTGGTCAAAGGATATGAACAGATAATTTTCAGATGAAGAAATTAAAACTATTTCTAGTCATATGAAAAGGTGTTCTAAATCACTATTGATCAGAGAAATGCAAATTAAAACTTTAAGATCATAAATGAGGGAAAGGGACCCATATGTGCAAAAATGTTTGTGGTAAGCCCTTTGTGTAGTGGCAAGAAAATGGAAACTGAATGGATGTCCATCAATAGAAGGATAGATGAGTAAGTTACAGTATATGAATGTTATGGAATATTATTGTTCTATGAGAAATGATCAGCAACATGATTTCATAAAGGTCTGGAGAGTCTTACATGAACTATTGCTAAGTGATATAAGCAGAACCAGGAGATCATTTTACATGGCAAGATTATATGATGATCAATTCTGATGGACATAATTCTTGTCAACAATAAGGTCAACAAGACCAGTTCCAATGGTCTTTGATGAAGAAAACCATCTGCACCCAGGGAGAGGACAGTGAGAACTGAATATGGACCATGACATAGTATTTTCACTCTTTTAGTTGTTGTTTGTTTGCATTTTGTTTTCTTTCTCTTTTTTCCCTTTTGGATCTGATTTTTCTTGTGCATCAAGATATTTGTGGAAATATGTATAGAGGAATTGCACCTGTTTAGCACATATTGGGGTCACTTGCCTCCTGGGGAAGGGGAAAAAGGGAGGGAAAAAATTAGAACACAGAGTTTTGTATGTGAATGTCAAAAAGTATCCATGTATATATTTTGAAAATATAAAGCTATAATTTAAAAAGTCTTGTTGATGCAAAACCTTAGCCTCTATCCACTTTTCTATATAGTCACTTAAAAAACATATCACTATTTCACTATTTTCAGATATACTTGATTTCCCTTGACTTAATGATTTTTATAGTAACATTAAAAGTCTAATACACCTAACTTTGAGCAGAAATTCCCTTAAGCATCTGAACTATTTCTTGGCTTTAAAACACTCATTTATTTGATTCAGATAATAAATCCAGAGACCAGAAGTTGTGCATAAATTAGTATGTCATATAATGGGGTTTGATAATCAGAAAAATAAGGGTAGTCCTACTATATAAAAATATTTTAATAAGACCCTTTCTCTAATGATAATTGACAAATGATTTCTTTTGTTGTTGTTGTTTGTTTGTTTGTTTTGTTTTGCTGAGGCAATTGGGTTAAGTGATTTGTCCAGGATCACACAGCAATTAAATATCAAGTGTCTGAGACTTGATTTGAACTCAGGTCCTCCTGAGGTGCTCTATCCACCCTATCATCTAGCTGCCCCATTTTTTTTTGTTGTTGTTTTTCCAAAAGATTTCTTAATATAATTCCAGTATGCTATGAATGAATAAAAAAAGACTTTCTACTACTTTATTATTCTTCTATTTCACAGAAGTACATATTTGATGAATTGGTTTTGACAACATAACTCTTAATTCCACAAAATTACAAAATATATATAATCCTAATATAAAACTGCATCTTATCAAATAATGCATCTATTTAATAAAAAATAAACTGTTTACACTTTTATCTGAATGCTGGCTTCAGGTTAGCATTTATTTCAGGACTAATGAAATCTACTAAAAAGCTAAAGTTTGAATGTGACTCTTCACATATAAATACATTAGCAAGTCAATATTAGGGCTAAATCTAACTGAACAAATCCTTATTGAAATTTTCTTGAAATGTTTTATTTTATTATTAGGAGAATCGATGTCTTATCTCTGCCAGATAGGCAGATAGATAGACAGACATAATCTAGGCATTAAAAGCAATTGATTTTACTTTAGGGCAAAATTTTATATTCAAGACTAGATCTAGAACAGATGGCTACTCCACCTCTCTCATAACTGTGTTGCACTACATGAATAAATGAGAAGTCCAAAGGGAATGTGTATTTCATAACTAGGTCTAAAGAAATATCATTACTATTATCACTTCTTCTAATATTTATTAAATATTCTTGTGGGCCTTACTTGTTAATATATTAGGCATTTTATAGGAAAACTCCCAGAGTTTATAATATTCCATTTGGATAAATTAAAGTGCCTACCTAGTTTCTGTCCTCCTACAGTTTACTATCACTTGTATGATTTTTTTTCATTCAACTTTTACCTTAATGCCTCATTGTGAATCAGGCATGATTTTGTAGAGGGCTGCAGATAATGGGGAACTGTGGAAAAGTATACTTGAAGCAAAAATACTTACAGCAGGGTGTTTACTCAGTGTGATTGATGATATAATGATTCTCTAGTTCACACATACTCAGTATTGAGTGTGATATGGTGATGTAATGGTTCTATAGTTGGCACATGCTCAGTGTGCTGTAGTGATATAATTATACTAAGGTATTTAAGGGCTGAGAGTCTGGAGTCTGGGGTTTGAACTTGAGCTTACACACACACACACACACACACACACACACACACACACACACACTATTTTCAGTCCTCTCAGCCCTTAACTACCTTAATACAATTACATCACTACAGCACACTGAGCATGTGCCAACTGCAGAACCATTATATCACCATATCACACTAAGTACTGAGTATATGTGAACTAGAGAACTATTATCTCATCGATCACACTGAGTAAACACCCTGCTGTAAGTACCTGAGCTTCAAGTATACTTTTCCACAGTTCCCCAATATCTGTGGTCCCCTAAATGATTTTGATGTCTTTAAGACTATATGAGTAGATTATAAACTGTCGCAAATTACAACAAATTAAAAAATTGAGGTATTATCACTATCATATACTTATCATCAGTAAAACTTTTAATCTGATATATTTGGGGATATAACAATTCTCAAAGATTATTTATCCAATAAAAGGGAAGTTGTGCTCTGCATTAAAAAAGGGAGAATGAATACCAAAGAAATCACACATTCTTGAAGTATTAATAGATGTGTTAAACATCATTCTAAGCAATTATAAAGAAGAAATGCAAAGCATGGTGTCTACCCTCAAATTTACAAGGGAAAAATGAAAGAATAATAAAGTCAGTATGTAATAAAATTCAAAATTGCATAGTATAATCTTTGTAATTTCCTACTGTATTCTAAATTCTTAAACATGACTTTCATCTTTCTGATAAGGATATTGATATGATAAAAGCAATTTTAAAAGAATATTATTCTAGTGGTAGATAGTAGATTGGAAATAGAGGTGTGAAGACAGAGACGGACAATAAGGAGATTATTATAATAATTTTGTTGTAAGTAATTGTTATTAGAAATTATAAAATCAAAGGAATTAGGACTGAAAGAGACTCCCAAATACAACTTTTATAAATCATGATGCTGAAATATGGAAAAGATTAGGATGATAGGATTGTCGATTTAGAGTTAGAAAAGACCTCAGCGCCATCTAGCCCAAACTTCTCATTTTACAGATGAGGAAACAGATTCAAGTGAGTTGAGTGACTTGTCTAGGGTCACTCACACAGTGTTAGAAATTGGATTTGAATGCGAATTTTTGTTTCTAGAGTTCATATTCTTTCCACTATACCACTTTCTATCCAGAGCCCGGATTCAAAATATGACTCTTGTACTCTTCTACTACACTATTACTGTCTTTTAAAGAAGTCTCCAGACATAATACTTGGTTGTCCTTTCAAATACAAATGAACCTCTTCATGCTCTTAAAACCTACCTATGAACCTTGTATAAAATCAAAAGATATTTGATGGAAAATTCTTATCTTTGTAGAACAGAGGTACACCTTTCATAAGCCAAGCTAGTATATGAGTTATCTGCCTCAGTCCTGGTAAATTCCATAAAAAGAAACATCTAGCTTTCTCCATGGCAACCATTCAAGTATTATATATTTTTTTCATTTACTGTAAACTACAATCAAGAAAAATGAAGACAAAAGACAAGGAAATACATATAAAGAGAGAGAGAAAAGGAGAGAGAAACAAAGAGGCAAGAGAATATAAACAAAGTTTGTTAGAAACAGAAAAATGACTAGGCTATATAAAGGAAACTGAGATACTATCTCAGACTTCAGGGAGCATATAATCTATTTTGATATATAAGACAAATATCTCTGAAACAAATAGAGACCAATATAATATTAAGGTAGTAATGGACTATTGTTTTAAGAGTTAAATTATGTAGTACAAACATCATGACAAAAGTCATACATGTGAGAAAAAAAATTATGAAAAATTTGAGACTTGTGCTAGACCTTGAAAAAAGGTAAGGTTTGGATAGATAGAGAGCAGTAATGAGGGATTTCTGGCAAGAAGCTTAACATTAATAAAGGAAAGAGACAAATGAACATGGCAGAAGGGGGAGAGAAAAAAAACTGGTATTACTGAAATAAGTAATGTGCTATGGACTTCTTGTGCAGAGTACTAGATACAATTTTAACTTTAAAAATTCTTGATAATTGATGGATTTATAACACTAGGTTGGTAGAGTTAAGATAGATTTATGGAGAGATCTGGATCTAGAAAGGGATTCAATAAGTTATTTAACCCATTTTCATACTCTTGCCTAGAACTACAACCTAATGATTGAAGATAGCTAGTCATCTTATTTTTCATAGATTTCCAGGGATATATTATTTGTGGTTATGTTTACAATAGGAATCTCTCAGCAGATACTCATTTCCAATGCACGTGCACCCTTGCTAGCACGCCCCCACACATGTATATTTTCCCAAAACAGATAAGCAAAGCTATCTAAAAGTGTCACAGTACAAATCACTTTCTTATTTTGTAGTTTACTGTTAAGAAGCTGTTAATTTAATAAAAACTCTTGATAAGATTTTCCAGTGTTGTATTAGAATAGTCCCTTCTTTTCAGCTTTCTTGTTTCAGTTCTGTTTGTTTTAGAGATGAAGAATCATTAAATAGTTAAAAGTTATTCTTTATAGCCTTGAAAATAATCACTCTCAACTCTGGGAATTTTTTTTCCTTTTATTATACCCTCCTTTCCTTACCCCCCACCAAATCTTCAACCTTCCTGGGACAGCCTATTTTCCAAGTTTGCTTTTTGTCTATTGTTTCCTCATCAAAGAAGTAACTCTCTGTTTGCACAAGCCCTCCACAATTCCTTCCCCAAAATATATGTACACTCTAGACCCACTTTCCAATACTGATACCATGAAGAGTAACACAATTTCTGATTTGCTCTAATGGCTCAAAAAACATATGGTTTTTTTGAGAGGTAACATATTAAAGAGGGGAAAGAATTGTTTTTCACAGAAAGGAGACTAGGATTCAAATGCTATCTCAATATGTACTCAGTGGCTGTCTATTCTTTGGTAATCATATAAGCTATCTGAGACTTTCATCATTTATCAAATGGGGACAATAAAACTATGTACCTTACAGTGAGTGATAAAAAGAAAACACTTTTTAACTCCTTCCTTACCCGATAATACTATAGTTAGATGAAAGATGAGGGATTTACATTTATATTTTGTGAACTTGTTAAAAAAAAGACCAATTATTCCAAAGAGGCAGCTAGATGGTAGTGTGGATAAGAGCACTGGGACCGGAGTCAAGAAGAACTGAATTCAAAATCATCTTCAAACTCTCACCACCTTTGTGATCTTGGGCAAGATCCTTCACCTCCATCAGTCCTTTCCCTTCCTCAACAATATGTAATGAAACATCCATTCCCATCCCCATCAGCCTGAGGAATTCATAGTCATTAACTTCCATAAATACTCCACAGGAGTCTACTCAGTGTCCAGGAGAAATTTCTTGAGTTCTCTTCTTACTGCATGATACTGATGTTGCCTGACTTTTGTTATCTCACACTCTAATTTTAGGAATGGTCCATATTTTCTAGGTATAGATCTCTGACAGGCTAAACTCTTTCGAAATTTACTAAAGAAACTGCAAGGTTTCAGGTTTCATGGTACTTTGTAAACAGAAACAATTGAAGAACCTTATCCCCTTAAAGGGAATCTTTTTGGATTCTATATTGCACTCTAAATTATGAGTATTTGTGAAGTATCCTTTACTCTATTGTTATGCTTGATGTACTCATCAACCAATTAACAACCAGTTATTAAGCAACTATGTGTCAGTAATAGTCTGTGGGTTATTGAATAAAGTACTTTTGTTGTTACATCTATAAAAGATTTATAGGGTTGTGACATTTGCATAAGGAAAAATTTTGTGCGTAAGAAAAAAGAGTACTATGTTCCACAAAATTATACTTGTTAATATTTAACAAATATTAATGATAGGTAAGATCTTGTATTCTCCACAATTTTCAGTCAATTGTGTGATGGTAAAAATGTGGTCTGATGAAGAATATCAAGCTTTCATTATGTTGTTCTTTTTCTCATATTTTCAGGAAGAATGTCCTTGGTACATGACATATTCTATCAAGATAGGAAAATGGGTATGGATAAACAGTTGTAAATATTCTCTAGATCACCATTGCGCAAAGCAGTAATAACATCTGAGAAAAATTCTCAGAAATTTTTCTTTAGGACTTGTGAATTCTCTCTTCTTTGGAATATCTTGAAATTTTATTCTATAATATCTTTAAAATACTGTTTTCCAGTATGGAAGTTCTCTATATGTACTTCATTTAGTCTAGCTCTTCCCATGTTTGATTTTTTTACTACTATTTTCTATTTCCTAAAGCTGAACAGTAGGGATCCATGATGATTATTATTATGAATAATAAGAATAGAAATAGGATTGTTACAGGGACATGACCTATGATTTATTTGCTATAGATTTTTGAATGAGGAAACTCCTACTATAGCACCTTTTCTCCAACTTAAGAGTCTTAGAGTTGCCTAAAATCCAGTTTCCTAAATTGTGGCTCTTGACCTTATATGAGACCTTGTAACTGAATGTGGGGGTTGCAAAATTAGCATTTATTTTCAGTAAATGTTTGATTTGTATATCTTATTCCATATACCTATATACCAATGTCACATAAAAATTTCCTGGATGAAAATTGGTTATGAGTGGAAAAAATTTAAGAAGCCTTGGCCTAGAGCACTGAAAAGTTAAGTAGTTTGCCCAAGATTATATGGCCAATATTTCAGAGATAAGACTTGGATCTAGGTCTTTCTGGCCTTTAATTAAGTTCTATAACTACAAAGCAACATTGCCCTCAATAACATATGTGACACTTGTTTTTAGAAAAAAAAAAATATGATAATGGAGATACCAAATAACTTCTAGGAATAGAAAATATGCCTATTTTTCCTATATACTTCTGGTTTTTCTGTTCATTTCCTGGTATTTTTCCATTAGATGAAAGAATTAAAAAATGAAAATGATGATAGAAGAAACTTTATCTGTATTATAGATGATTACCAAAAATACTAGTAAAAGGTTATGCCATACAAGTTGTATTTACAGATATCTCCTGAGTTGAAGTCCATTATTACAAGGACACATTTATTTGCTTATTTTATAGATCAAATCACTAAGATATTGTAAAATATGGTAGTGAGTATATATTCTAAAATAATCATACAAATATCTTCATCCATATCTAGGAGAGTTAGTTTTGCATGTTATAGTGCTAAAAAGTTCAAAACTCATCAAATCAAATAAGATTTAAAATTAAGAGAGCAATAAATTTCTAAATGGTTTTAAGTAATCCTAATTTTATTCATTAATAGATCTACAAAATATATAATTCTTGGTGGATTGTTTTTATATCAGTGACCATATGCCACCAATGAACAGTGAATTTAGTTGTTCAATTCATTCTAAAATCCAATGAAGCCATTATTCTGTTTAGTCCAAAAGATATTCATTATGGCAGTTTGGAACTAGAATTAAATTCTCCCAAATCTCAACAGTAAATAATCTCAATGGATGCTAATTTAATATATCACTAATTTCTTTTATTTCTAAATAAACAATGGCTCCATTTGGTTCCCCTGAAGAAATCTACCAAATATATATGTAATGTTTAATATTTGAAAGATTAGTTTGCCATATTCTAAAGAAAAGGCTTTTGAAATAATACAGACTTGGGGAAGGGTGAGAGCTGGCACCACAGTGATGGTCATCATTCTAATGCTCTTTCTTTGGACACGCCCTTAATAAATCTTCCACCTTCTAACAGGAGCATACTAAAGTGAAATTGGATAATGTCCCAACCTATATGCTGGCCCATCAGAAATCATCACTTCTATACATTCATCTACACATCTATAAATTACATTTACAAAATGACTACTGAATTAACATGATGTTCAAAAAACTCCAACATTTCTAAACCAGTAAATTACCTATAAATTGAAATATATTTTCCTTCTCATATATATTACCTCATATTTAAAATAAACACCCAACATTAAAACTTATATACTTGGATAGAGCACCACCCCCTCAGTCAGAAGGACCTGAGTTCAAATCTGGTCTCAGACACTTAACACTTCCTGGCTGTGTGACCCTGGGCAAGTCATTTAACCCCAATTGCCTCAGCAAAAACAAAAACAAAAACAATATATACTAGTTAGATATGTTTTCTTTCCTAGGAAGAATAACAATTAGCAAATTTTTATATATTATAAAATCATTCCATTTCATGACAGATACTATTGCAAAGTAGACAGAAAGCTAAATTCAAGCAAGGAAAACCTGGATTTAACTATTAGCCCTAACACATACTAGCTATGTGACCCTAGATAAATATATTGCTCCAAATACTATAAGTTTCAAACAAGGTCCCAAACTGTGTGGCAATGGGAGCTTTCTCAAATGTGTTTCCTACTGTAATAAAATCACTGGTTTGGTTCCTAATCTTATCCTATCCTAATTCATATTTATCAACTATTTAGGTTAAACTCAATTCTATTTTAATATCATGTTGTTTTGAAAGGAAAAATTCTCATGATTTTGGTATTTCATAATCTTACTATGTTAAATTTCTATTTGAAATAATTCAGCTTTCCCTGAATCTGAAATAAGTAATGACAACTTTAGAGATGAGAGTGATGAAAAGATGAATGAAGATAGAGGGTTTTTTTATATGTAGTTTTTCTTCTAAATGTAAGCTATGATACCCAAAAAAGCTCTAATATGAGGGGAAGTTATATTTGTAAAAGAAAATATCCTTTACCTTCAATGTGATTGGATATTACATTTAAACCATGATGCATCTTAGAAAATAATATAAGCTATTTGACTAGAAAAAGCACAAACTAAACATTTTCTCCAAAACCCATGAGCTCTCAAACCTCTCTGAAATAGGAATTACATATAAAAATAAATTCCAACTATCTCCCCAATTAGAGTACAAGAACCTAAACAAGGAAACAGTGTAAAAGCAAAGAAGCATATTCACTTAATCTACTGTCATCACTCCATCCCACAACACTAGATAAAAGTAGGGCTACACAAGCAAACCTGTTTGACAATATAACTCAATTATAAATCTATCCTTTTCTGGCCTTCCAGTACTGTAGACAGAAGCTTTTTAGGCTGTGACAGGCGTATGCAGTGTGGGAGCTCTCTGTGGCACTTATTATCTGTGTGGTTCTGGTCAAGTCACTTAACCCACCTCATCTTCCTCAACGACAAACTGAAGATAATTAACATCACCCATCACTCAAGGTTGTTTTGAGGATCAAATAAGATAATATTTATAAATGGCTTAGCACAGTGCCCAACACTTAGGAGGTACTTAATAAAATGCTCATTTTCCTTTCCTTCCTTTCTTTCTTCATTCAATTTGCTGATGATATTATGGCTTACTTAGGAAATCTTAGGGAATTAGCAAAATCCCAGTTGAGACAATTGTTTCAGCAAAGTTGCAGGCTATAAAATAAGCTTTTATAAAATCAACTACATTTCTATATAATGATAACAAAATTCAAGAAGCAATAATGGAAAGGAAATTCCATTCTAAAATAACCTCAAAATATATAGAGCATTTGGGAATCAGTCTATCAAAATACACAAAATATTTGTATAAATTCAACTATGTAGCACTTATTTTAAAAAACTTTAAAATAGCTGAAGGAATACTAACTGCTCATGGGTGAGCCATGCAACAATCAAAAAAATGACATGACTACCAAAGTTATACTATTAATGCTATACCAAGTAAGTTATAAAAGAGATACCTTACATGCTAGCTAAAGTAATGATAAAGTTCATTTGAAAAAAAATAAAGTATCAAGAGAAACAATTACAAGATGTCAGGGTGAAGAAGAAATGGCAATTCCTGACCTCAAAGTGTGTTATAATGTGGCAAGTTTCAAAACTACCTAATAATGATTAAAAACAGAAAGGCAAATTAGTTAAACAGACTATGCAAAAGAGAGTCAGAAACAATGGAACTCAATAGCCTACTCTTCAATGGAATATAAAATATAAATTAATTAGGAAAAAACTCACAATTTGATAAACACTGATAAGAAAACAGATAAGTGATCTGGCACAAATCAAGTTTATTCCATTATTTTGGTATATTCCATTATATTTTGATATATGGTTATAAGATAATGGAATAATATAACCATATACCAAAATATATTCTGAAAACATAGGTAACCTTAATACTAAAGACTAATATGCCAAAAAACATTAAAAGAGAAGTTGATCATATATATCTCACTATGGATGGGATACGTTTTTCTTAACCAAACAAGGGATTACAAAAGACAAAATGACACATTTGATTACACTAAACTGAAATACTTCTGCATAAAAAATTAATTTACCTAAAGAGTTAAGTAGGGGAAAAAATCTTTGTATCAAATATCTCTGATCAGAGAGCAGTATTCAAGATATATAAATGATTAACATCTATGTGTATGTGTATATTTGTAAGTATACATATATAACTAATAGCCATTCCTCAACACAGAAAACATTCAAGGGATATGAATAAACAGTTGTCAAAAGAATAATTGTAAAGTATTAACAATATGAAAAAATGCTTCAAATTACTTATTTACAAGAATCCATCAAACAACCCTGAATATTTACCCATGACCTGAAAATTGGCAAATATGACAAAATATGGAAATAGCCAATAGTAGAAGGTGTAAAGGGCAAGAACTCTGGAGAAATATACTTAAGACTCATTATGATTGATTTAATCCTACAACAAGGTGTTAACTCAGTGGAATTGATAAGACAATGATTATCTAGTTTATATATACTTAGCACTTAGCATGGTGATGTAATAGTTCTACAGATGATGTAATTGTAATAGAATATTTAAACTGAGGACAAAGTCAGCCACAGAGATTCCATCTTTCATCAGCCTCTGGTGATTCTCCTGCCCCCTGCATTCCTCCACTGAAACCAAGACCCATTCCGGAGGGCCTGCAGAAAGCTAGCCGAGCCCCAAGTGAAGGAGACAGACTGTGAAGGGGATAATAAAGATTTGGACTTTATCCTTGACTATTCTCATGGTGATTATTCTGCTGAGACCAAGGCAGGTCTGAAGGCCCTCCAGAAAGGTAACCAGAACGTTACCATTTTGGTACCCAAACATGGAAATAAGGATTTACACTCAGCAGTCCAGATGGATACGATCCTGAGTTCAGTGGAAAAGTCTCCTTGACCTGAAAATTAGGGTGAGTACAAAAATAGAAAAGCAGGAAACTTTGGTAAGAGCTAAACTAGTTTTTAAGCTGAAATGGGACAAATGCTTAGAAAAGAGCTTTCCCCACCATGTAGAAAGAATAATAATAATAAAGCTAATAAAAAATGAAGGTTTGATTGTAACTTGGGAGCAGATTGGTGGATTCTTAGAAACATTAGAATGCATGTCCCCTTGGTTCTCCAAGGAAGAAGAATTAGAGGCAGATAAATGGAAATTAGTAGGAGAGCAACTAATTGAATATTACAATGATAATGGTCCTGATTCAATTCCTAAAGAAACATTATATATATATATATATATATATATATATATATATATATATATACACAGTGATGATGAAATTAAAGAGAGAGATGGTACTGACAAAGTAGCTGAAAAGCATGAAGAATTAGACAAGAAAGGAGTGCTGATGAAATTAAGGAGTGTGGTGCTTCACAGCATGAGCCATTAGGGTATTTCCCATCCCCTGACCTATCCCCCTCAATAAACCCTTCATGGGTGGAGGGAGAAAGAGGAAGGGGAGGGGCAGTGACACAATCAGCACCACCCATGAAGCAGCTTTGTCCACCCTCCATGACAAGATTATAAAAGGCACTAGTTAAAGCTTAAAAAGGGCAGAATGTATCTGATTTTAAGAATATAAGCATACCCTGTTGTTGAAGAGTTTGACTCTTCAGGTCAAGAAAGGAGAAGATACACTCCTCTTGATATGGAAATAATTAAGAATTTGAAAAAGGCTTGTACTCTTTATGGGGCTATATCATCTTATATTAACATGGTATTAAAACATTTGGCTTTTGAAATTTTAAGCCCCAGTGATTGGAAATCTATAGCAAGGGCATGTTTAGAACCTGGACAAAACTTATTGTGGTTTCCAGAATATAGTGAACTCTGTAGAGTACAAGACCAATGAAATAGGCAAACTGGAATTAATATACCAATCACCTTTGATCAACTAGCAGATATAGGTCAGTATGCAGACACTTCAGCACAGATTAATTACCCCATAGCAGCATATGAGCAAATTGCTGCTGCTGCTATAAAAGCACTAGAGCTTCCTCCCAGGAAAACAAGATAGAGGGGAAAACTTTATGAAAATAGAGCAAGGTCCAAATCAACCCTTTGCTTATTTCATGGGGCGTCTGCTGACAGCTGTCATATGAACCATTGGTGAAAATGTAGCAACAGTAATAATGATAAAACAACTTGCTAGAAAAAATGCTAATGAAGTTTGTAGAAGAATTATACTGGGACTCCTCAAGGATGCTTCTTTAAAGGAGATCATAAGACGCTGTGCCACAGTGGGCACAAATGCCTTTTATACCCAGGCTATGATGCAAAACATGGGAAGACGGGGTCCCTTGTGGCAGGGACTTCCAGAGAGATTCTTCAGTGCTTTCAAGGTGGTAAAGTAGGGCACCTGAAAGCTCAATATTGGCATAGAGATAGCGTGAGAAAGCAGGATGGGAGAACAAGACTCAAAACCCATGTCCAAAATACAACAGAGGCTTCCATTGGGCATCAGAATGTAGACTGATTCAGGGAAATGGAAAGTGGGTTCCAGCAACAAGATATCAAACAAAAAACAGGTGGGACATGATGGTGCCGATGCTACACTCAGAGATTCTTTAGAAACTCAGTACTCAGACATGATCAATCAGCTAAGAAGCAATCTGATAGGGAAAAGGGATTACAATTGGGGAGAATACAGGTTTTATAACCCAACAGAAGGACAGTGTCCAGTGCAAGCAGCTCCAATATAATCCCCAGGTGATGTGGAGAGATCTAGAAAGTTGTGAATAGAAGAGACCAGATAGGTTAACTGCTTGGGGGAGAGGGTTTGCTTGCATCTCTACAGATGGAGAAGGAATCAGATGGGTGCCAACAAGCTGTATTCTCTTTGTCCATCGGAGACAGAAAAAAAGAAAAACCTCAAAACAAAGGAGAAAACTCAAGAAACATTGGTGGGGGCAATACATGTGCCACTGAAAAAGCATGACTGTTAACCTAATGTATATGGCAATTGACTCGTAAACATCAAAAATTGTTGATAAGACTGTTATAGAACTTCAAAACCATCAGGAACCATTGGATTCCTTGAGATGAAAAATTGGTTTTTTTTTTTTAATAGCCTTTTATTTATTTATAGGTTATATGTATGGGTAACTTTATAGCATTAACAATTGCCAAACCTCTTGTTCCAATTTTTCACCTTTTACCCCCCCACCCCCTCCCCTAGATGGCAGGATGACCAGTAGATGTTAAATATATTAAAATATAAATTAGATACACAATAAGTATACATGACCAAAACGTTATTTTGCTGTACAAAAAGAATCAGACTCTGAAATATTGTACAATTAGCTTGTGAAGGAAATCAAAAATGCAGGTGGGCATAAATATAGGGATTGGGAATTCAATGTAATGGTTTTTAGTCTTCTCCCAGATTTCTTTCTCTGGGCGTAGCTGGTTCAGTTCATTACTGCTCCACTGGAAATGATTTGGTTGATCTCATTGCTGAAGATGGCTAGGTCCATCGGAACTGGTCACATATAGTATTGTTGTTGAAGTATATAATGATCTCCTGGTCCTGCTCATTTCATTCAGCATCAGTTCATGTAAGTCTCTCCAGGCCTTTCTGAAATCATCCTGTTGGTCATTTCTTACCGAACAATAATATTCCATAATATTCATATACCACAATTTATTCAGCCATTCTCCAACTGATGGGCATCCACTCAGTTTCCAGTTTCTGGCCACTACAAAGAGAGCTGCCACAAACATTCATGCACATACAGGTCCCTTTCCCTTCTTTATGATCTCTTTGGGATATAAGCCTAGTAGTAACACTGCTGGATCAAAGGGTATGCACAGTTTGATAACTTTTTGAGCATAGTTCCAAACTACTCTCCAGAATGGTTGGATTCATTCACAACTCCACCAACAATGCACCAATGTCCCAATGAGATGAAATATTGTTGAGAAGACTATTGCAGAACTTCAAAGCTTACAGGAATCATTGGATTCCCTGATACATGATAAGACTATTGAAGGACTTCAAAACTTGCCGGAATTATTGGATTCCTGGCACATGAAGTAATGGACAATAAATTGGTTTTGGACTATCTCTAGCACTTATGGACATGTATAATTCCTCATGTTGATTCATGTTGTTTGTTATATCACTGAGAGCCTGTGCTTTATTGCTATGTGCTTGTGTAATACCTCCCATGTTGATGGATTTATGTATACCTGTTTAAAATGAGACCCTTCAGAAACCCACTAACAAAATCTGATTTGACTCATTTCCCTTTGGTGTTTTCACCTCCCTTCGTGGAATGTCAGTGAGGACGTGATCACCTCCTTTTTGGGGTTCTCACCTCCCTGAGAAGTCAGGGAGGGCATGACCACTTATGTTCTAAAACAAGAAAGTGGAAGATGTAAAAGGCAGGAACTCTGGAGAAATATACTTAAGTCTCAGTATGATTGATTTAATCCTACAACAAGGTGTTAACTCAGTGGAATTGATGATACAATGGCTATCTAGTTTACATATACTTAGTACTTAGCATGGTGATGTAATAGTTCTACAATTGATGTAATTGTAATAGAGTATTTAAACTGAGGACAAAGTCAGCCACAGAGATTCCATCTTTGATCAGCCTTATGGTGGCTCTTCTGCCTTCTGCACTTTGAGAGAGAAGACTTGACCAGCCTCTAGCAGCTTTCCTGCCTCCTGCATTCCTCCCCTGAAACCAAGACTCATTCCAGAGGGCCTCCAGAAAGCTAACCAGAACATTACAAGAAAGGTTGAGAAAGACAGGCATATTGATCTGTTGTTGATGGAGCTATGCATGAGTAAAATCATTTTAAAAAGTAATTTGGAATTATTAAATAAAATTACTAAAATGTCCATACCATTTGACTCAATAGATTTCATTACTGGTTTTATATTTAAAGAGGTCATTGATTAGACCCATATATATTAAAATATCTATTTTTGTGTTAAGAATTGGAAACAAAGTAGATAGTTATCAATTGGGCAATGGCTAAACAAATTACAGTACATCAATGTAATGTAATAAATGAAAAATGTGACAAATATAAAAACATTGAAAGAGCTATATGAACTGAAGCAAAGTTAAGTGAACAGCCAAGCAAACAATATAAATGATGATTACATTTTAAAAGGAAAAACCACCACAAAATTAAATCAAATCAAAATTAAAGTGAATGTTACAAAATTATAAAGAATAAGCATAGCTCAAAAGAAGAGCTAAGAGAAGACAATCCATTTTCCAAGCCACTTGTTTGCAGAGGTGGAAGCTCCAGAAATGTTGAACATTGCACATATTTTCAGACTTCTTAATGTACTCATCAATTATGTTGATTTTTTTCTTTTATTTTATTTATCTTTAAGAAATGCTATTTATTATATGTGATAGGTGGTCCTTGTGGAGAAGCAATAGGAAAGGAATTAGGGAAACGATGATGACTAAGAAACAAAATACATAAACAAAAGCTTATTTTAAAAAGAGTATAGTATAAGGACAACAAAGCCCGACTGTCCCAATTGTTGCTTAATGTGTTCTAACCAACAAATCCTGAGAAACTTCTGATCTCCTGATGCTAACAGAAGCCTCTATCATCAGACAGCCTGATGTTTTTAACTGCTGCAGCTCCAGAACAATTCCCAAGCCAAGACTATGCACAAATAGCCTTTACTATATCAGTAGCATCAGTTTGTTGGTTTGTCTTCCTGTCATATAAATTTTGGTACTAAGTTTTGCTCTCACCAATAATTTACATGTTATTTAAGAATAATAAAAAGAGAGCTTCACACACAAGGTAAAATTCTAACAAATTTAGCACCAGGGAATGCTAATCCTTAGAGCACTCATTCAGCATCAGGCTCCAAGTGTTCAGATTTTGGCAATGTACACAAACCAACCCACAAATTTGTAACTGGATTGCCTACCTGCTGCAGAGACTGAAGGTACACTTCAACCTCTGCCCGGCTCTCAATATTCTACTAATCCTGTCCAGCCATATGTATGAAAAGAAGTAGTCTGCCTTCTCTCTGAGATGACCCTGAGAGCGGGGACCTCCTAAGGATTTTGTCCAGAATACCAAATAGGTACCTTAAATAACACAATTTCAGAAAAATAAATTGAACTTCCTATAGAGGATTACCTAAAGCTCAGAAGACTCTAGTTAAGATGATTTAATAATAAAATTGTATCAAAATTTTTAAAAATAATTAATATTTAATAAAGTTTATCAAAAATTTTAAAAGATCAATCCTCCAGATTCCTTTTATGAGACAAATATCATCTTAATACCTAAATTGGAGAAGGATAAAGAAAACTGCAGGTCAATATTATACACAAATATTGATTCAAAAATTTAAAATAAAATCTTAACAAAATAGTATAATGCTTTATCATAGATATCATTCCTAAAGATTATAATAGATTTATACCAAGGATCTTGTTAAATATTAGAAAAACAATTAACATAATGATATTGTAGCATATATAAAAGGATGAATAAGGAGTTGTTGAGCCAGAGCTGAAAGCACATTAAAAGAGGGCTATATGCACATCTGTCAAGTTTTTTTTTTCCTTTGTGGCTGCTGGGGGACAGAACTCTGAGCTGTTCATTGTATCATGTTGGGGATAAGGAGTTGCCCTTTCCCCACCCAGCTAAATATTATGATCTTGACAAGGCCATCTCTTTCTTTTGTATTTGTTGTTTTTTGATCTTAGGTGAATGAATATTCTGAGATGGATGAGTCCAGTGAGCACTATTTTACAAGTTCAAAAGGGCCAGTCCCATCAGCAATAAAAGTCAACTAAAGAATCCATTGGAGCTAGTTAATATGCATGGGAGTTGAGGAAATAGTCCTGGAAAGAATGCTACAATATGAAAAATAAAAACATTGAAAGCCATATAGTTACACAAGAAAATGCTAAGTAAAGTTTTAAACAACAGACATTTATACTAAAAAAACACTGTAAAGTATGGTCCTAGAAAGATTATTTTTTAACATACTAGAAAATACCTCCCAAAAAAACTAAAAGGTAGTTTTATGTGCAGTGGGGAAATATTAGAAGCTTTATCAGTGAATATAAGAGATAAACAATGATGCCACGTTTCCCTATTGTTATTTCAAAAAGTTGGAGAATTGTTCAAAGTAATGAGATAAGAGGAAGATATTAAAAGCATAAAGATAGGCAAAGAGAAGACAAAATTATTCCTACCTGTCATGATGACATGACAGTTACTTAGAAAATCCTAGGGAATCAGCAAAGAATATCATAGATTCAATAGCTCTTTAGAATGTCAGACTACCAAAGGATATGAACAAACAATTCTCAGACGAAGAAACTGAAACTATTTCTAGCCATATGAAAAGATGCTCCAAGTCATTATCAATCAGAGAAATTCAAATTAAGACAACTCTGAGATACCACTACACACAGTCTGACAGGTGTAAGATAATGTGGAATGTTGGAGGGGGTGTGGGAAAACAGGGACACTGATATATTGTTGGTGGAATTGTGAATACATCCAATCATTCTGGAGAGCAATTTGGAATTATGCTCAAAAAGTTATCAAACTGTGCATACCCTTTGATCCAGCAGTGCTACTACTGGGCTTATATCCCAAAGAGATCATAAAGAAGGGAAAGGGACCTGTATGTGCACGAATGTTTGTGGCAACCCTCTTTGTAGTGGCCAGAAACTGGAAATTGAGTGGATGCCCATCAGTTGGAGAATGACTGAATAAATTGTGATATATGAATATTATGGAATAGTATTGTTCGGTAAGAAATGACCAACAGGATGATTTCAGAAAGACCTGGAAAGACTTACATGAACTGATGCTGAGTGAAAAGAGCAAGGCCAGGAGATCATTATATACTTCAACAACAATACTATATGATGATCAATTCTGATGGACGTGGCCATCCTCAGCAATGAGATGAACCAAAACAGTTCCAATGGAGCAGTAATGAACTGAACCAGCTACACCCGGAGAAAGAACTCTGGGAGATGACTAAGAACCATTACATAGAATTCCCAATCCCTCTATTTTTGTCTGCCTGCATTTTTGATTTCCTTCACAGGCTAATTGTACAATATTTCAGAATCCGATTCTTTTTGTACAGCAAAATAATGGTTTGGACATGTATACTTATTTTGTATTTAATTTATACTTTAACATATTTAACATGTATTGGTCATCCTGCCATCTAGGGGAGGGAGGAGGGGGAAGGAGGGGAAAAATTGGAGCAAAAGGTTTGGCAATTGTCAATGCTGTAAAATTACCCATGCATATAACTTGTAAATAAAAAGTTATTAAAAATTTTAAGAAAAGAATGTCAGACTACAAAATAAGTCCATAAAAATCATAATCATTTCTTTATAGTAATAGCAAGATTCTGGAGATAATAATAGAAAGCAAAATCACATTCAAAATAATTAGAAGATACATAAAATATCTGGGAGTCAATCTATTAAACCTTACTCAAGACCTAGACATAGATATATAGTTAGAAGTAAAGAACAATTTAAATGGCTTGAAGTATAATCAGTGCTCATTGGTGGACCACTCCAACATACTAAAAATGACAATATTACTAAGGTTAATTTTCCAATTTGGTGAATAACAATAAACCTGTCAAATGGATACTTTACAATGTAAGAGAAATAATTTCAAAATGTATTTGGAGAAACAATGGTCTAAATTCTTTCTGCATCAGTAGGATCAGTCTGTAAAGTTGCCTTTCAGCAATAAATCTCCTTAGCTACTGAAATAGGGGGAAAAACATGGGAATGAAGGGAAACAGCACTTCCATATATCAAAATATATTATAAAGCCATAATCATCAAAATTATTGGTTACTAATTAAAAAATACAGAAGTAGACCAATGAAATGGACTAAATAAGTTCATTTTTAAAAAAAACAGAAATAAGTGAACTCAATAAAGCAGATATAAACAAATTTGAAAACATAAATTATGCAGAAAAGAATTTTTGATAAAAAACTGTTAGAAAAACTTGTCAACAATTTGGCAGAAATTAGGCTTAAACCAATATCCATTACTGTGTTCTACAATAAATTCAAAATGGATGTTACAATCAATATTAAAGATAAGATCACATAGTAAAATATTAGAAAATAAATTAATCATATACCTCACAATTGGGATTGAATTCTTACTCAAACAATGGAAAGAGACAACTAAGATAAAATATATAGTTTTGATTAAATGAAATTGAAAAGTTTTTGCATGAAGAAGACTAATTGAAATAAAGAAAGTTTAACTAACAGAGAAGATGATAACTGAATTCAACTTTGATAGGTAGTATAAAGTAGTTGTGATCTCATTAGCTCACCTCAATTTATTTACTATTTTTATGCTGAAGAGTCTCAGATCTATCTATCCAGCTCTAAGCTTTCTACTGATCTCTTATCTTACCCACTAACTGCCTTTCAGACAGTTCCAAGTGAATATTCAAGAGACATCTTAAACTCATTCTTTCTTTGTATTTGAAATCTAATGTTAAACCTTGCTCTATTTAGATATTGTTCTACAGCACTTGGTCTAGATTTTTCCTCTTCCTCTGTCACATCATACTTTGTATTATAATTATCAGTGAACATTTCATATCGCTCTTACCCAATAGAATAAAAAACCTCTTGAGGGCAGAAGTCATATTAATTTATATCTTGGTATCAATTACATGAAGCATCATGCTTTTTATATGCTTGAAGCTAATAAATATTTATTGACTTAAACCAAAAAAAAAATTCTATTCATGGTAGTTAATTTTACCTATGAGGATTTCCATCAACTTTTAATGAAAAAATATTCTTATCAAGGCAGTTTACAACTAGCAAAAGCTTGAAATATTTAAATTAACTTTAAAAAGAAAAGTGGATGGTATGAAAAAATAATGGTATGAAAAACTTTTTCCACCATAGACTATTTTTCAAAGTCTAAAGGGAACTTAGTGCAGCATTTCATATTCCAAATTGAAGGAAAGCATAGTTACCAAGTAAAAGTAATGCATAATTCTGGTATGAAAAGTTATCAGACTATATTTTCCGCTATTTGGTGGTGTTCTTACCACACATATATAAACTTCTAAAAATAAAATTAATATAGGTGTGGGATAAAAGACATTTCTTGGAGCATTTCACAGATCAAGAGGTTAGTCTAAAAGCAACACAGGTCTGGTGGGGCTGTGTCAGTTTTGTATCACATATAAGTTGGTTGTATCGATTATAGTACTCCATTTCTTCAAGTTAAAAGTATTTTACAAATATCTGAGGGATGGCAATTTATCTAGAAAAGAATTAAGTTCTCCTCCAATAAATTTATTATTTTATTAAAGCTTTCTGTCCCATTTAAAAGATGTCTTTTATAGTTATATGGATAATCAAACTTTATGTTAAAGGCAATAATTCTTTGGAATTTATGAGACACAAAAAACCCATAAATAACTAGAGTCCAGCTAGCCCTACCAAAGCTGTGAGGTTGGCAGTTGGCACTCCTAAAATTCTCTTTCTCTACCCTCCTTTAAGAACACAATGTTCTCAGACTTTGTTCAGGTTTCACTGTCTTTAGGAAGGTTCCTAGTGTCTTTATGCTGACTTCTATGACATTTCAATCAGTCTTTTTCTTCCTAGGTTGTATCCCTTAATTCAAAATTATATCTCCCTTCTCTCTCATGACCCAACTTCAATTCCTTGTTTCCTTATCTCAAAAATCACAAAGGAAATTAATCTGACAAATTAAATTCACACAAAGGCATAAATGAAAACATTTTTCTGTGCTAGTTTTTCCAGTGGTATTTTCATTTTTAAAAGGGGGTAAGTAGGAAAGGCAATGCCTTACACCCAAAGGAATAAATGAATCTTGAATGGAAGAATTACCAGTATCCTGTGAGGTAAATGGCAAAATACAGGGGCATTCCACAGGGACCGTCTTCATAGCATCACTACCTATTCTACCTATAAGGTCCTCTCTGAAAAGAAATACCTAAATTAAGAAAGCAAGAGAGAAGGAGAGCCCAAACCTTCAAAAATGTGATGAATTCTTCTTCTCTGTCATTGGCTCGCATTAGTTTTATTTGCACTGTTTCAAAAGCCCGTTCACTTTGTAAAGCTAATCCATGGAGCTGCTGAGAAGCAGTTACTTCAAGCTCTGTCATAGCAGATTTTGTCTCACTCATTTTATTTAGTAGGTGAGTAAGCTTGTGATCCTGTAAAAATATCATTAAATATTCACTATGATTCCTGGTAATTATAGTCTGACAAATTTATTAAATACATTTAGCAGAAGTTAAGAAAAACAAAATAAGCAAAGTCGTATTTATGATATATTTATTTTCCTCTGTTTTAAAATAAAACTTCTGACTTTTAAATTTTTTATTCATTCTAAATTATAATTCCCCTTACTCACATATTGTTATGTATTTGCTTCCAAGTAAAAGAAAAATTATTTCAAACCAAAAAGTCTCAAGTATATTAAAATTATGCAATATGTTTAAAATTTCAGGGCAAATGATGAATTTTCTATACCCATGTCATGGTTTTTCCTCAAAAATAATTTAAGGTTTTTGTTATAGGATGAATATATAGCACTCCCTTTAGGGGACAACAAAATATACCACAAGAATGCTTATTTTTTAGGACATAAAGGAATTTTTTTTAAAAGCCTAATAATAGTAATTATCTGTTTCAGATATAGAAAGATGAAAAAATTTTAAAAAAAGGAGGGCATTGCATCACTACTGCTCCAAAAACAAGAATATTCTACAAGCATAAATACCTTTTTTTCCAGCTCATCTTTAGCTTTTATATACATCTGTTCATAACGTGACTTCTCTTTTGTAACTACATTAAGCATTTGCTTCAGTGAATCAATTGCCGTTTTCTTGTTACTACAATCTTCAGTCAATCCTTTTACCTGAAGTAAAACACAAAGGGTTGCGGTGGGAATATTTGGTAAAAAACAATTTGTAGCAGAACCAAACTAAAAAAATGATTTGAATTTTCTTTCTTCAAAAAAATGATATCTAAATTCAAATACTAATAGAACTTGTTAACATTTATATGGTGAAGTAGTAGGCATAATTCTAAAATTAACCTTCCATATAAGTTTATGGAGAATATAAATACGGTACCAAAAGACATATGAATAAAACCACTAATTTTATTTGTTGGACAATATTGTCTTTTCCTTACAAACATCAATATAAATACCATACATTAAAATGCAACATACTATATTTACTATTAGTTTTAGTTTGTTTAGAAAATTAAAAATTTTCTAATGTATAAAGAAACATGATTATTGGAAACTCTTAGTTTTCACGTATAGCAAGAGTAATTTAGGATGAAACCAGGTGTGAAATGGTTGCCATAGACCATTCAGGACTTGTAGGAGATATTTATAATGAATGAACTGTTTAAAACTAAAAAGTCTAAGATATTTAATGACAAATACTAAAAACAACTATAGGAAATATATTTTTTGAAAATGAATGTGTCCTGCTTTCTTGCACTTTATTACTTTTTTTTTCCTTCTAAACTGAAAAATAACATAAAGATATCTTAGCTCTGGCATGGAGGATGAAAGAAGCATTCATTCTGGGGCTGAGGACACTTAAGAATTGCCATAGTACAGACCAGTTTATCAATTGTTCAGTCATCTCTCTTCTTCTAAGGGAATCACAGTTTCTCTAAGTTGACAGAATACTTACTTGTAGTTTGAGGATGAAATGTATAAGTCTAGAAAGAAGCATTCCCTGCTCTCATTCTCACAAAGTCTCTCTGTACATTAAATCAAGTGGTCATAGCAGAAGATATACTGGTTAACTGACTAATAGTTTTCATGATTTGGTACTAATTTTAAAATATATTCATAGTCATTATATTATATTATAGCATTAAATATAATAAAATATTGAATAAAAAGTCTGGATCAAAACTTATTAAAGATAAGCTCAATTATATGTCCAGAGACAATGTTTAAGATGAAAAGAAAGAGACTGACTGTGTTGTGACTGTCCTTTCTTAATCTGCCTAACAGAATCAACTTAGGGATAACAGACAACTTTTTTGTTCTTTTCAAAATTTAATAATGAGACACCTGGTAGATTCTTACTAATCTACATATTAAAGTTCTAAATCTCGCTATCAGTTTGGAGACCAAATAATGGTGTGCTATATGGTAAATTCTGTCCTAAAATGAATGTTTATATAAATCCACTAGGATTACCAAAATAATTAGTGTGATATGAAATGTAAAGTTAGATTATTTCTGTTAATAAAAATTATTTTTACAATTCTGAGACCAAAAAAATATTGGTACCTTTTTCTCAAGATTTTCTAACAAATCATTAAAGTTGTCATTATTTTCCAAGTTAACTTTCTGTCGCTGCTTAAAGTGCTCTATCAAATGTCTCTTCATAACTAAATCCCTCTCCATTCGAGAAACTCTTGGAAAAAAAAAAGAAAACATCACATTTATACTAATGAGATATTTTTTAATAGAGCGGATATTTCATAATACAGAAATTCTATCCAAATGTTATTGATCAGATTGGCTAAAGTAGATTACATATTTTCATATGTATACTATTAACCAGTAAATTGCTGTGTCTATTGATATGCTTTTGAATCATATACCTTAAACTTAGACTGCTACAGTTAATATGTGTATGCCAGAAAAACATGTTACAACTTTTAAATGCTACACAAAATTGTAAACATAATTGACACAATCATTGAATATTTGCTAGATTTAGGTTATATTATCATAAAATGATAAAAATATAAGTATTAAAATATGAGGTGAGTATTAATCAAAATAAGCATAATATTAGAATATATGTTTTCATTCAAATATAAAGAAAAATTTGTCATCCTAACAAACATAAATCTGGGTATTTTATCAGTTTAAATAGTTTAAAATTTGAAAATTTTAATATTCCATAAAAAATTACAGTATTATTAATATTCCTGTGAGTATTATTGAAGAAGTTACTTAGATATGATTCAAGGGGGGAAAAATGATTCACCATAGAGAAAACCTTTTAAGATTCTCACTGTAATTCAGAAATTGTAGCTAGCTAGTTTTTAGCCACTTTATAGGAAACTAAGCTTAGATTCTGAATAAGCACTATTTCTTATATAATCTCAACAATTTCTCTTTGGGAAGAAAAAGTAGATTCATTAACAATACTATTTTCTAGACATGAAATGATTAACAATTATATTAACTAAATTACCACTGGGTGGCACCAAATACAATGGATAGATACATCAAGAACATACTTTCCTTGAAATTCTTGTATCTGTTCTTCCTTTTCCTTTACTTCACATTTTAGAGACTTTATATCTGATGTTAGCTTAGTCATTTCATTTGTTGTATTCTGGGTTAAAAATACATGTAAAATAAAAAAAACTATATTTACTATTTAACAGTTGGTGATATTTCAAGTAAATAATATCAAGAACTTCAAAAATTACAAAGCAGCACTTACATAGCAGGGATAACCATTCTAGAAATAGTACAAAAAATTAACTAAGGTGCATCAAATGCAAGATTAATTAAAATAAATGTGATATATTATATTACCATAATATATTTCAAATTATGCTTTTAAAATTAATAATACAACTAAAATGTTCAAAATATCATAAAAATAATAAAGAAGGGATAGCCATTAATGTAAGGGTAAAATGCTCGAATCATTAAAATGGGAAGAGATAGAGCAAAATTCATATCTATGTGATATGTTTAACTCAAAACAATGGATTTGGTAGCCTACTGGTAATAATAACTTGACCTTGATGTTGGAATTAATGACTTTATGATTCTATTCATTTCTTTATCTGAAACATTATCACTAATTACTGAGAAAGATTACTAAGATTGGGAAGTAATAGTTAAATAATTTCACTACATGGTGATGTTTCATTGTTTCATATGTGACATTATTTTTTTAAGTAGTACAGATTTCAAATTTTCAATATATGTGCATAATACATAAGGAGACAAGAGAAATGAATCAGGAGTTAGACATGTGACATAACTCTAAATGTAATAATTTTTAATAACTTTTCAGCCTCTCTGAATTTCAATTTTTATATCTACAAAATGTGATGAATATCTCAGTTTCCTATCTAATTCATTGTAGAGGGCTGGAACTCTGGAGAAGTATACCTGAAACAAGTATATTAAGCACAAAGTATACCTGAAACAATTCTTACTCTCATGGACTAATAATACATTTTAATAAATTTCTAGGAATATTTGGAGGAGACATATTACTAAATATTCTTTATATGAATAATACATTTTATATTTGATTTTGAAAAGAAAACAATTCTGAAAATATCAATAACTTTTTATTCTAAAATGTAATGGAATTTCCATTTCTAACAAAACTTACATGATTATACTGTTTAAAAGCTGGGACAATTTTATCTAAGGTAAAAAAAGAAATGAAAACAAGAAAAGTCATAGTAAAGACCTAAAAGAGTATCAATTGCAAGGCAATTTCAAATAGAAAGGTTTTTTTTTTTTAAGATATATATATATATAAAGTTGTAGCTTTTCATGAGAAATGTAGAAACTTCCAATTTGTTACCTTGATTGTTTTGTTCTGGTCAAATAACCATGTATAAAATAATCATTATAAGTTTATTTTATTTTTGCAAATGCAGATCACTTAAATTAAAAGACATTTTAACATGATTGCAGTAATGCCTCATTAATTCAGCATTGTTAAGAGAATGGAATGTGTTTTTAAAAATGAATTTTTCAGTGAGAAAACAAAGTTTTAATATAACCCTTAAATTAAGTTTATCCCTACAAAGTATTCCACATTTTTCTGTCCTCTTAAATTATACTTTTGAAACTTTATGGTTCTAATGATGAAGAGAA
Source organism: Sarcophilus harrisii (assembly GCF_902635505.1). Lineage (NCBI taxonomy): Eukaryota > Metazoa > Chordata > Mammalia > Dasyuromorphia > Dasyuridae > Sarcophilus > Sarcophilus harrisii. Next base: position 103,600,953 of record NC_045426.1, read on the forward strand.
TATGAATTTGTTGAAGTACAGAGTGATTTGTGGTTTCACATACAAATCTCTTTTCTCTGTATTTTTAAAATGTGAACATTTGTTGCTGTTTGTTGTATTCAAAAGAAAAAAATAAAAAACTTGCTTGTTACCATATATCAAAAATGAACCTTATTGATATATGGTAACAAGCAAGTTTTAGAGCAAAAAGAGTGACTCAGAAGGTCAAATAATCACAACAAAAAAAGAGTTTTCCTAACAGGCCAAATTTTACCAAAAAAAATACAGATATTATTTCATAGAACTAGAGTTGCTAGAGATAATATTAGTCACCTATTTTATAGAGTAGGAAAGTGGGGTCCAGAAAAATCCACTTAATCAGGAGAGTGACATTGTTCTGGTTCTTTGACTCCAAATGTTAGGCCTCTTTCCACTTCTGTTTTAAGTGATTCATATGAATAATAGGTTCATTATGAAAAATTAAAAAGGCATTGAAACTTTTGATGCTAAATGTATATACTTATTCTGACAAAAAAAAAATGGGTTCATGAACTAAGGATAAACAGTAGTTTAATAAACATGCATATAAAGAATGTTTGTGGCAGGTCTCTTTGTAGTGGCCAGAAATTGGAAATTGAATGGATGCCCATCAATTGGAGAATGGTTGGGTAAATTGTGCTATATGAATATTATGGAATGTTATTGTTCTGTAAGAAATGACCAGCAGGATGATTTCAGAAAGGCCTGGAGAGACTTACATGAACTGATGCTGAGTGAAATGAGCAGGACCAGGAGATCGTTATATACTTCAACAACAATACTATATGATGATCAGTTCTGATGGACGTGGCCCTCTTCAACAATGAGATGAATCAAATCAGTTCCAATACAGCAGTAATGAATTGAACCAGCTACACCCAGTGAAAGAACTCTGGGAGATGACTATGAACCACTACATACAATTCCCAATCCCTCTATTTTTGTCCGCCTTCATTTTTTATTTCCTTCACAGGCTAATTGTACACTATTTCAAAGTCCAATTCTTTGTACAGCAAAATAAATGTTTGGACATGTATACATATGTTGTATTTAACTTATACTTTAACATATTTAACATGTATTGGTCAACCTGCCACCTAGGGGAGAGGGTGGGGGGAAGGAGGGGAAAAAATGGAACAAAAGGTTTGGTAATTGTCATGCTGTAAAAATAACCATGCATATAACTTGTAAATAAAAAGTTATATAAAAAATAAAAATAAACATGCATATAATAATAGCTAAATTGTAAAACTGAATATTATTTAAAAGATAAAACAAGATGTTTTAAAATGTTCAAATAATCCAAATATCTCTGTTTGGTTCTTGCAACAAAACTATCTTTTTTTAAAATAGCTTTTTATTTTTCAAAATATATGTAAACATAGTTTTCAAAATTCACCCTTGCAAAACCTTTTATTCCATATTTTGCTCCTTCTTTCTCCTAGACCAATATAGGTTAAATATTTCAGTTCTTCCAAATTTATTTCCACATTTATCATGCTACACAAGAGAAAGCAGAAAAAAAGAGAAAAAAATACAAGCAAGCAAATAAGGAGAAAATACTATGCTGTGATCCATATTCAATCTCCACGTCCTCTTTCTGTATGCAGATGGCTTTCTCCATCACAAATCTATTGGAAGTGGCCTGAATCACCTCACTGATGAAAAAAATCTCATCACATAATCTTCTTGTTGCTGTGTACAATGTTCTTTTGGTTCTACTCACTTCACTTAGCATTAGTTCATGTAAGTTTCTCTAAGCCTTTCTGAAATATCCTGATGATCATTTCTTTTAGAACAACAATAAAATTATCTTAAAATTCAATTATAATATTCATTTGTTTGGGGAGAAGTCAGAATTTTTTATATCCAAGCAGAAATCCTCTTCAATGCCTCATCAAACATGGAAGGAAGATGGGTGAAATAATCAAAAGAGTGGCCAATAGGTGCGGAATTTGTATGGCTTTTAAACATATTACTAACATCGTGGGAGAAGGGTAGAGTTGTACATCAGTGATAGATTTTGGGAATAAAGTAGTATAAACATGTATATGTATCGAAAGATGGGAATTTGCAATAACACAAAATGTGTTTTATATTTCAAATTTTTAAAATTAAATAAAACTGAAATTAATTTTCTGGGCATGATTTAAGTAAGAAAGTTGCACTGTGAAAATCTGGCTCATATCTTTTTCATTCCTTTCCCTATTCCATGTGATAACAGTAAATATAACACTTCCAATTAAGGCAGAGAATCAGTCAAAGCAGGGGAAGAGGAAAGAAATTATATTTTCTCTTTACATATTCAGTTCTTTTAACTCACATCTTCACCAAAGCAAAGAACATAATTATAAATATGAACTAAAAAACAATATTTGCTCTGGATCCTCTGCTCTTCTTTACTCTACTCTTACTTTTTCTCTCTATGTGTCTATTGTGTCTCTGTCTCTCTCTGTCTTTGTCTTTGTCTGTCTCTGTCTCTCTGTCAGTGTGTGTGTGTGTCTCTTCTTATCAATTACCAGTGATTCAACTATTACTTCCAAGAGAGTGATCCCCAAATCTGCATATCCAAGGTTATGTACCCTGAGTTCCACAACAGCATCTTCAGCTACCTGCAATACATCTTTATGTGGATTTCCCACAGGAAATTTCAAATTCAACTTATCTAAAACAAAATATATTATCTTTTCCCTAAATTCACCTTTCTTCTAATTTACCTTTTTTTTGGATCAAATTTACTAGCAAACTTCTAGTCACCTAGATATATATCCTAAGGTAGTAGTATTACTTCTTCACTCTCCCTTTAAAAATCCAATCTATTGTGTAAGTTTTATGTAATAAACATGTCAATAGCAAATGTTATAAAATGAAATCAAAAAGCACCTATAACTATTTGCCATGTATCAGGCACTGTCCTAAGAGCTGGGGACAAAAAGTAAAGGAAAAATATTCTCTGCCTTTGCAAGAAACTCATATTTTAATTAAGACTTATTAACAGGCTCAGCACAAAGGGTTAACTCTAACCCACAGCAGTCTGAGTAAACCAAATCATCTCCAATTTTTGAAATTAAAGATGTCCTAACTCTCTTAAATGAAACACCAATGGATAAGTCCATATCCTTCACAGGAACATATAAAATCCTTCATTAACAAAGGCCCATCTCCCTATCAGGTTGATCACAGTATTTTATAAGAACCAGCTTCTCTTCTCAAATTTTGCACATGAGTTTACATTTTGAATCTTCATCATCCTTAGCTGCCAAATCTCTACCTGGCAAAATGATTAAGTTTTTGCTTAATGAGGAAGTTTTTTTATTTAGATTTTGATACTATGTAAAATACAGATACTTTTAATTATACCCTGATTGCATCCATAGCTATTTATTTTCCTATCTAAAATCTAGTTAATTTCATTTTTGTAAGATGTCAGTGCTCACTATGTCCATCACATTCCAGCTCTCTTCTTTCATGATATACAGGAATGAGGTATCTGTATGATCTATGATCTCTAAGCATCTTTTTATTGTCACCTTTCCTTAAATCTAATGTGGTATTAAAGTAATTGTGGATTAATTAATCTTTTAAATTAATTTGGAGTTGCTTATCAAATTCTAAATAGAATTTCTCCAATTATCCTCTGCAACGGATAGCACTACCATGAGCTTTGTGGTGTTTATTTTGTTAATGTTATCATAAGTATTGTAATGAGATGATCCAATCAAATATCCCATTAAATAATGTTACTAATTGTCTTGAAAACATGATGAAACAAATTTGACCAATTCTTTTATTTACTTCTCCTAAAAAGCTATTCTTCCATTTAGGTATAATTATTTAATGTATTTTTATTTCATTTACAGCAAGAATTTCAATAGTTATATGATTCAGTTGCTCTAGTAGCATGTTTATTCATTAATATAGTCTAAGAACGTAATATTTAGTATATCACTACTAATTTGTATCAAGTCCTGTAATAGTTGATTCATAATGTGCTCTTCTCTTTTTTCTGTATGTGTGGCATTGCTATTTTAGAAACATATAGACCCAGTACTGCCATTATTGAGTCTGTATACCAACGAAATCTTAAAGGAGGGAAAAGGACCTACATGTGCAAAAATTTTTGTAGCAGCTCTTTTTGTATTAGCAAAAAAAAAAAAAAAAAAAAAAAAAGGAAAAGGAGTGGATGCTCATCTATTGGGGAATGGCTGAACAAGTTGTGGTATATGAAGATAATGGATTGTTATTGTTCTATAAGAAATGATGAACAAGCTGATTTTAGAAAGGCCTGGAAAGATTTACATGAACTGATGCTGAATGAAACAAACAGAATCAGAAATACATTGTACAAAATAATAGCAAGAATATGCAATGATAAATTATGAAAGGCTTGATTCTTCTCAATGGCTCAGTGATGCAAAGCAATACCAATAGACTTTGAACAGAAAATGCCATCTGCATCCAGAAAAAGAACTAAGGAGAGTAAATGTAAATCAACACATGCTAATGTTCACTTTTTTTCTATTTTTATCTCTCCCAAAGTTTTTCCCTTTTGCTCTCATTTTTCTTTCCCAACATGATTCATAATGTATATTAAAAATAAATAAACTTACCAAGAAAAAAAGACAAAAAAAGAAACCTACAACACTGAGAGCCACTTTTTGTTTGTTTTGCTGGCTGACATGGCCAGAGAAGTCATTAACCAGTACCCAGTCACATTGACTAATACCATAAGGACCGCCCATCTTCCTCTAAATGGCAAAGGCTGAGGCACCACTTCCCTACTATATAATGAAGCAACCAGAGTAAGAACCATATTTTAAAATATTTTTTAGCAACAACCAAGAAATAGTGTATAGAAAATTGGTCTTGCAGACAGGGATTTCATCTTCATTTCTTTGGCCTCGGGACAATCTGAACTCATCCCGTTTTGGGCTCTCTCTGTATAATCTTAAACAAGTCATTTAAGCTCTCAAACTGGTACTGGTATGACTAGAAGGTATACAATCATTGGTGATATATATTACTAAAAGTTTCCTTAGCAGAGATTTCCTATACCAGTGAAATATTAATATACTTACCAGTATGGTAAGTATGGTAATACTTAATACTTAAGTATATTACCATACTTACTTACCATAATACTTACCATAAATAAAGTAAGGATAATTTAACAGACTATGTTAATTTTTCTAACCTTAAAATGTCATAAAATGGTAAGCTAAATCAAATTTGAGAAGATAATGGGAGGGGGCAGCTAGGTGGAGCAGTGGATAGAGCACCAGCCCTGAAGTCAGGAGGACCTGAGAAGATAATGGGATTTAACAAAATCTGAATTAAAATTTATAATCCATCTCCCAAATGCATGCATTTTTATTGCCAGTCCCCTCTGCCCCTGTCAGCTTGGAATTTCCTCTTTCCCGAGGCTTACTTTCTGGCTCACCTGACCTCCTTCAGGTCCCAGACAAAATCCACCTCCAAGAAGTCTTTCTTGTCCCCCTTAATGTTCATACCTTCTTGCTAAGATTATTTCCAATATGTTCTATTTATATCTTACTTACACATAGTTGTTTTCATGTTTTCTTTCCCAATTCAACTGTAAGCCCCTTGAGAGCAGGGAATTTTTTAATCTGTTCAATGTAGTTAAAATACTGTCTGATACACAATATAAGCTTAATAAATGCTCATTGTTGACTTGATTTATGGTAGACTTACTCAGAGTATCTCAGTAATTTTGTCTAAAGTATCTAAACTTTATCTTACATTTCCAAATAAGGTTAAAAATCTTATTTCTTAAAATTATTAACATTTAAATTTGACTCAAAAAGTTTTTAAAAATCTGAATACCTTTACAAAATCTGAAATAATGGAAAAAATTCATGCATAAAGAATATTATCTTCTCTTTTGAAATCCCTTACTTATCTTAAATTCGACAGCATTAAAATTCTTCATTAAATATACTTAGTTCCTATTGTATTTTTCACTTTAAAATATCATAATGAGAACACACTCAATATTTTACGCACAAAATATTATCAGTCTTATCAATACTTCATTCCTTCTCAACAGTCACATGTACTCTATTCCTCAGCTCTTTATTCTGGTTACTTCCACAATTACCATCTTTCCACACCTTTCATGGAAGGAAATAACTTCTGAAGAGATAAATTCATAAAAAAATGTCCTCACAAACAGTGGTGTTACCAAGTTCATGCAAGTATTTCCCAATTTAAAAAAAAAGAAACCTACTCCTATATCCTACTACAATATAATACCCAGTGTTTTAATTTTGATATTATAACTCTTGCTTTCAAGTTATTGAGATTTTCATCCACTCGAGTTAGTTATTGGTAAATATTATAGCCATCTATCTCTCCTTATCCTTATTCCCATATGCTTGTCATCAAACAAATGTTTTTGAAATAGGAAATTTTTAAGCTAAAACACCTGAATTTCTTTCATCTAAGTACCAATATGAAGGTATATACATATAAACACTAAAACACTCAAATACATTATTTCTTTTCATACCCATACATATACTCATAATAAATATGAATGTGTATGTTGGGATGAGATACAAGGAATTCTGGAAGTTTTGGTTTAAAAGCCTCTCCCTTTAAAAAGGCTTCTATTGTACTAACAAAAAACAATTCGTTGTAAGTTGATCCTTGCACTTTTTCTAAAAGTAATTGTTTTAATTATCAATATCAGAGTACAGCAGGTTGGAACAGAATAATGGAACAGGATAAGGAAAATGGTAGATCTTATCTTTCCTGAGTCAGAGTTTCTATAACTTTGATCAGTTTGTTCAAAGCTGAGTTTTGTCAGTGACTAAATACTACTCTTACATATACATATATTTGATGCTAACCAGAGACCCATTGGATTACCTTGACATATTTATCTTGTATGTTCTATGTATATGAAAAGGGATAAAAATTAGAACTGCAATTTCACTGGTTATTCCCCTGATAAGGAAATAACCTATATCAATGAAGGTTAGTATATTTTTGTGGTTTATAGCTCTTAGGAGCTGCCTAAAGAATGTAAAAGTTAAATGACTTACCTAGAGGCACACAATCAGTATATGTCAGAGATGGGACTTAAATTCAGATTTTTCTGGCTAGAAAATTTGCTCTTTAATTACTACACCAAATTGCCTTGATATGATTCACATTTTTATAAACATACAAGTTGTCTCTCCTATTAGAATGTTAGCTGTTTCTGATCAGGGGCTGCTTAATTTTTGGGTTTGTGTCCCCAGAACTTAACATTGTGCCTGGTATATAGTAAGTATTCAATTAATGCTTGTAGATTGATTAACACATAATTAAAATTCATGAACATTCATTCCAGATTCCAACATAGAATAAAAAATTCTTACATTATGCATACCTTACCTTGATTATCTGAAACTGAGTTGGCTAGAAAAGTACCTTTAAAAAGCCACTTATTACATAATAATTATTAACTAATAAATCTGAATTCTTAATCATTTGTAGGCTCACCTTTAATTTACACTGTAGCTGTTTAATTTCTGCCTGCATGTTCTTTGAAGGTTCTATTACAGATTTAGCTTCATTTGCAGCCTCAACTTTCTTTTGTAATTCTTCCTTCTCTTTGCGAAGTTCAACCAAGTCTGAATTTTGCTTCTATTTTTCCCAGAAAAGAAAAAAAATGTGTAACCATAGATTAAAAGCAATTCTGTTGATTAAGGTTATAGAAATAGACAAAACATTACAATTATTCATGTTTGATATCTATCCACTGGAATTTCATGATGAATAATGTAATTTTAAAATTAAAATTAAAATAAAAAAATTTATTTATTTTCTATAAATGAAATATGGTAGTGATAATTTAAAAGTTTAAATGTTTTTATAATAATGTTTGTATATATGTAAACCCATACACTAAATAGTCTTAGATATAATTTATAAAAATGGCAGAAAATTCATGTTTTTTTCTGTTTGAATAATATCTAAACTACTAGGTCTTCTCAATAAATATTCATTAAAAAACAGTGGTACAAACTATGAATATTGACAACAAATAGAATTCAAGTACCACAGTCTATTGGTTTTTACTTTAAGTTTGTAGGGCTTGTAGAAGTTAAAATAAAAAGCACTACCTCTATTAAATATCTTCTATTTAACTGGCTCATAATGCTATTTCTTCTCTTCCACATATATGTATGCTAGCCAGAGACCCACATATTTGATAACCTTGACTCTAGGGCTGATGTACTTAACTGGTAAAAGCCAAGCTGGAGCAGGACAGGATAACAGATGTTATTTGTTTATTCCACTGGGTAGTTCTTACCACCCTATACAGCAGCCAAAATGCTTCTCATTTAGCAACATAAATGTTAAGTCCAATTAGCAGACAAGCCTTGTTAGGGATTTAGTTCAAGTAAATAACATGCAAACAAACTATCTTGGTTTTTATTGTATTTGATTGACAGCTGACAATGCCCTTTTGCAAAGTATGAGATAGAAAATCCTTATATTTACATTTTAATGTCACAAACATTTAATTAAAACATGCTAAATAACATACTTAGAGTGTTTTTTATAAGAAGGTAACAGAAATAGATTTTATGTTAGTTATCTTTCACTAGTCTATAGTCAGCAGAATGCCACCAAGGTTTAATGGCATAACAACTTAGGGCTCCTTGAGAACATAACTACATGACTATTTTATTATTCCAAAGAAGCTTATAATATGGTAGTTTAACATAAGGAACAATTAGACAAAATGGTACTAACATCTCTCAGTGGAAACAAATTTTCCTTTGTGAAGAATCCCAATTAGAAATGGAAAAAGATATTATATTTCCTATAAAAGAGAACATTTAAAATGTGCTAACATTTAAATAAAGTAATAAAATTATGTTGTACTGACAGTTGCCAATATAATATGTCTATATCTTTATTATGAATTTGTTTAAATTAGAAATATTCATGAATGTATTTCAACATATTTAACATGTATCGGACTACCTGCCAGCTAGGGGAGGAGGTGGGGGAAGGGAGGGAAAATTTGGAACAAAAGATTTTGCAAAGGTCAATGTTGGGAAAATTACCTATGCATATGCTTTGTAAATAAAAAGCTTTAGTAAAAAAAATAAATAGTCATGAAATGAAGTAACTATTTTGGCTTAAAATATATCTATGATAAACACAAACTTCTTTACTCATATTTATATTTACCAGTTTTTTTAAAAGTATGTTTTTAAGAGTTAAAGGCAATTATAAAATGTTTTCAATTTCTCAATTCTCTTTATAAAGATATTGCTATAAATGATAACATTTTTTCTGAATTTTAAAACTTTCCATTAATTAATTAAATGAATGCCAAATTTTATTAACAATTTAATTTTATTTAAATTACTTCTCTGCTTCTGCCTAAGTAGCATTCACTGGGGGAATTGTTCAAACCCCTCAGTGAAAGCTCTGCTTGTAAAGCTCACCTGCTGGAGATTTCAGCCCTGTCAGATTTATCTCAGGGTTGCAATTCCAGGTGGACACAAGCTGAAACAACACTACGGAGCCACAAATACTTTGATGACATGCTTTTTTTTTAGTCTAAGAACTGCCCCTAGTGCCTTCTCTCCCACGATATAGAAGCTGGAAGGTTCATTGATTCCTTGCTAGAAGACACCATGGCATTGTAAAGGGAAAGGTATTTTTCACCAACACGGTTTTCTCTCTACTGGATCAGTCCAGAAATTCTGGAAAACTAAAAATATATTTTCACAACTTAAAAATAAAATTATTCCTACATGAGGAAAACATTGAAAATTATGACAATGCATATAAATAGGAAATAAGAAGAGGTGGTTTTTTAAAAAAAAGCCAAAATAATTTAATCTGCTAAATTATATCATAAAGCCAAATTCCTTAAATTAACATTTTTATGTTAGAACTACCAAAATGAAGGCTATATATATATATATATATATATATATATATATATATATATACACAGAACACATGATTTTTAGAAGGACTATTTTGGAAGCATTTGGTTATATTTTCATTTAAAGGAATTACTTAAGTGGACTTGCCTATTTGTCAGTTGTGAAGTAATCAATTACTAATTCTGGTTCTTCTACCTTTGAGGGCATTTTCAGTTGAGCAGAGACCAAAAAAGTGGTTTCACCCACTCATGGCCCAAGGTTTGGATTATTTATTGTTCCTTTTCAATTTCTTAGAGTTTCTACCAAAATGCCGCTGACTAGAATAGCAAAGATTTTTTTTTTTTTTGCTTGTATGGCCTGCCTAAACTAAAGTATATTCACAATGTGCATTTATTATGTACCAAAATTTTGATTTAGATTTTGTAAATAATTTCTAATTTTTCTTAATAGTTATTATGCTAAAAGTAATCAATACTGGAAAATTATTTTTATTCTTGTAATAATTTTGCTCTAGACTTTCCAAGAAGAGAGCAGATTGATTAGAGCCACATGGTATTTAGCTATAGTAAAAGTGACTAAATATTTTATCCCCAATTCAATTCAACAAGCATTTACCAATCACTTGCTAGATGTAAGACATTGTGGCTAAAATGAAAAGTGCTCCAACTCTCGAAGAGCTTTCATTTTAACTGTCTATTTTTGACAATTATAGCCTACAGACATCATCAAGATAGCTGTATTTTCAGTTATAGAACTCAGTATAGAAATATCTTCATTTCCTATTTAGTAGATGCATATTTTATACACATAGCAAAGAGGTGACAGAGTGGATCCAGTGCCAGTCCTAGAGTCAGGAAAACTCAAGTACAAATCTGGCTTTAGACAGAGTAGTTGTGTGAACCTGGGAAAGTTAGTTAACTCCGTTTGCCTCAATTTCTCATGTATAAAGTGAGCGAGAGAAGGAAATAGCAAACCTGTCCAGTACCTTTGTCTAGTATCAAAAAGGGGTCAGGAAGAGTCATACATGACTGAAACAACTAAACAACAAAAAGACACACAGGCACACCCACAACACCAGTGCAATGTACAATGAATATATCTATATCTAATGATATAGATATATCAGAATAGAATAATAGTCCTGGGATACAAGGAATTTTAAGTATAATTTTAAAATTATAGCATCATGGATTTTAAGTTTACAAGTGGAAGAGCATCCAACCTGTGAGGGGCAGAGGAGTTAATTGGCTTGCCAAGGTTTACAGAAGTAACAAGTAGCACAGGCAGAGTTAGAAGCTGGGTTCTCCAACACCAAGGCAAGACCTTTTTTGCACTTGACCAATATATTGCCTGGCCCAAATATTAGAAAATTTAACATAGGAAAACTTTTTTTTCCCAAAAACTGTTGTTGTTCAGTGCTCCAGTCATGTCTGACTCCTCATGAACCACAGACCAAAGCATGTCAAATCATTCAGTCCTTCACTATCTCTCAAAATCAGTCCAAGCTCAGGATAGCTACATGGCACAGTGGATGGAGTACTCAGTTTTCCCTTACATTCCTCTCTTACAACCATACATTGCTAAAGGAAAAATGACAGATTTGACTAGATGTGTTAAGGGGCAGGCCAATTCTCCGAGAGCCTCCACAGCTGTGGATCATAACATCGGAAGGGGTTGCAGGGCAGCCTTTGCTGACATAGGTGTTGTGGACTGGGAATGAGATATATTGGAGGCAGAGGGAAGAGGAGAGAGGTCAGACAAGCAATGGCCTCTCAGTCAGAGAGATCAGAGAATAGCAACTGCCTCTCACTCTCCTTGTATCATCCTCTCACATGAGGAGATATATTTTGGATTGGATCTCCAACAGCCACTGTCAGCCATATATGGACCTTGTCAGCAAAGTCATCTCTCTGCTTTTTAGTATGCTGTCTTGATTTGTCGCAGCTTTCCTTCTAAGGAACAAGCATCTTTTAATTTCATGATTGCAGTGACTGTCTGTGGTGAACTCTAAGCCCAAGAATATAAAACATGACACTGCTTCCATTTCTTCTCCCTTACTTTGCCAGGAAGTGGCAACGCTAGGTGCCAAGATCTTTGTTTTTTTTTTTGCTAAGCTGCAAGACAGCTCTTACATTTTCCTCATCAAGAGGCTTCTTAATTCTAACTTCCCTTGCTGCCATCAGTGGTATCATCTGCAATATCTGAGATTCATCTAACTTAATATCTGTCATATTGTGTGCTGTGCATATAAGTTAAATAAATAAGGTTATAATATAGAGCAGGGATTCTCAAACTTTTTAAATAGGGGGCCAGTTCACTGTCCCTCAGATTGTTGGAGGGCCAGACTATAGTAAAAACAAAAACTTTGTTTTGTGGGTCTTTAAATAAAGAAACTTCATAGCCCTGGGTGAGGGGGATAATCGTCTTCAGCTGCTGCATTTAGTCCACGGGCCACAATTTGAGGACCCCTGAATAGAGTTTTCTTGCACTCTTTTTCCAAATTTAAATCAATTTGTTTTTTATACGTTTTTCTCTAACTGCTACTTCTTGATCTACCTTCTGGTCTCTTGGAAGACAAGTAAGATGATCTAGTACTCCCATCTCTTTGAGAACATAACACATTTTATTGTAATCCACACAATCAAAAGCTTTAGTGTAGTCAAAGAAGCAAAAGTATGTTTGTTTTTGTTTTTCTCCTAGGATACTACTTTGCTTTCAGCAAATGTTGGTAATTTGGTACTGGCTAAAAAATAGAGTAGTTGATCAGTGGAATAGGTTAGGTTAACAAGAAACATTAGTCAATGACTATTGTAATCTGGTATTTGATAAACCCAAAGACTCCAGCTTCTGGGATAAGAACACATTATTTGATAAAAATTGCTGGGAAAATTGGAAAACTGTGTGGCAGAAACTAGGCATTGAGCAACACCTCATACCTTATACCAACATAAAGTCAAAATGGTTTCATGATTTAGACATAAACAGTGATACTACAAGCAAATTAGAAGAACAAAGGATAGTCTACCTCTTAGATCTGTGGAGAAGGAAAGAATTTATGGACAAAGAACTAAAATACATTATAAAAAGCAAAAGGAATAATTTTGACTATATTAAGCTAAAAAGTTTTTGTACAATCAAAACCAATGCAGAGAAGATTAGAAGAGAAGCAGAAAACTGGGGGAAAATTTTTTTTACATCCAAGGGTTCTGATAAAGGCCTCATTTCTAAAATATATAAAAAATTGTCTCAAATTTATAAAAATACGAGTCATTATCTAAAGAATAAGAATAGTTTATTTTCAGATGAAGAAATTTAAACCATTTTTAATCATATGATAAAATGCTCTAAATCATTATTGATCAGAGAAATGTAAATTAAGAAACTCTAAGGTACTACTAACACACCTCTCAAATTGGCTAAGATGACAGAAAAAGATAATGATGAATGTTAGAGGGAAAATGGGAAAACTGGGATACTAATACATTGTTGGTAGAATTGTGAACTGATTCACCGTTCTGCAGAGCAATTTGGAACTATGCCCAAAGTGCTATCAAACTGTGTATATCCTTTGGTACAGTAATGTCAACTAGGTCTATATCCCAAAGAGATCATAAAAAAGAGAAAAGGACTCACATGTGCAAAAATGTTTGTGGCAGCCCTTTTTGTAGTGGCAAGAAACTGGAAACTGAGTGGATGCCCATCAATTGGGTAATGGCTGAATTAGTTATGGTATGTGAATGTTATAGAATATTATTGTTCTATAAGAAATGATCAGGAGGATGATTTCATAGAGGTCTGGAGAGACTTACGTGAACTGATGTTGAGTGAAATGAGCAGAACCAAGAGATCATTGTACACGGCAACAACAAGATTATATGATGACCAATTCTGATGGACGTGACTCTTTTCAACAATGAGATGATTCAGACTGGTTCCAATGATCTTGTGATGGAGAGATGCATTTACACCCAGAGAGAGGACTGTGGGAACTGCATGTGGAGCACAACATAGCATCTTCTCTTTTTTTGTTGTTGTTTGCTTGCATTTTGTTTTCTTTCTCAGTTTTTTTCCTTTTTGATCTGATTTTTCTGGTGCAGCATGACAAGTATGGAAATATGTTTAGAAGAATTGCACCTGTTTAACCTATATTGGATTACTTGCTGTCTAAGAGAAGGAGTAGGGAAAAGGGAGGAAGAAAACAATTTGGGACACAAGGTTTTGTAAGGGTGAATGTTGAAAACTATCTAATAAAAAGCAAAAAAAATGTTGGTAATTTGATCTCTAGTTCCTCTTAGAATATACCTGCTCAGTTCACATATTGGTAAAATCTAGATTGTAGAATCTTAGGCATTCAGATGGATATATTTTTTTCTTTTCTCCTTTTCCTTTCCTTTTTTCCTCAGTTATATATAAAGCCTCATCACACAGCCATTTTACCTTCTTGATCTTTTTTCCCTTTGGAATGCTTTTTGTTGCTGCCTCCTATATATTGCAAATCTATCTATAGTATTTCAGACACTGTCTACCAGATCTAATCTCTTAAATTTATTCATTACTTCTACTTCACATTCTTAAGAGTTGTTATTTAGGTCAAACCTATATGAGCTGATGCAATAAGAATCTTGCACTGTCAGTTTCAGGGATTGTTTTAACTGACTGCATAGAGCATCTCCACTTTACATTGCAAAGTATAGCAATCTGATTTTTTATTGATATCTAGTGATGTTTATGTGTAATGGCAATATATAATTTATAAAATACTTCCATATATTATATCTCATTTGAATGTCATAATTACTCTTTGGGATAGATAGAAGAGATATTATTATAACCATTTTATAAATGAGGAAACTGAAGCACAGCAGGGTTTTGCAATACAGCCATTTTTATATAAACATCAAGTGGTAAAATTAGAACTAGAGCCTGGGGCCCGATCTGACTGAATCCAGAAATCCTAATTTCACTCTTTGAAAAACCTGAAACTGAGTTATGAAAAAAGACTTTCTAAAAATAACCTTCAATATAATAAAATAATTAACTAAAATTCAAATTTGTTGCTCTGTTTTACATCTCCCAGGATTTTCTCTTTTTATTAACCAGGTAACTTGTTTCTCTTTTCTTTTATAGAAGGTATATTCTGTCTGTCTATATATATATATATATATATATATATATATATATATATATATATATATATCTTTAATGTAAGAAATCTCTGACCTGGATGAACTACTGCATAAAGATAGAGGAGGGAGATCTTATGTCTTACATTCCCCAATCAGAAAAAGTGCTTTTGCTATTTGTTTTCTTTACTGGAAGAGTAAAGGTAGCACATGAATTAGCCACCAATTTTTTTCTCATTATCAATATACAATTGATCTCCTTTTCTGTAAGGATATATCCTTAATTATGGATGTATAAATATGGGTATCAATATGCCCATCTAGCTGGCTTGGCTGAGTTATATGCATCAGGCCAAGCATAATCAGGGTTTAATGGATAGGACTGGATAGAGTTAGGGTACTTGGGTCAAATACTGCTTGTTACCAATTTGTAACTCTTAGGCCAGATCACATAACCTCTTAGGGACTGCTCTTCATTGCTAAAATCATATATGTGTATGTGTATATGTGGGTGTGGGTATGAGGACACACATATATAAATGTATATATATATATATATATATACATATATATATATATATGTATATATATATATACATATATATGTACAAAATAACAATTTTATATTAATTTACTTCTTAAAGAGTAGAACAAAGATATAGGAACAAACATGAAACTAGACTAAGAGCATTTCAAGTTCATTTATAGATGAAAGTGGGAGAAAACAAGACATAAAAGACAAACTTCATAGGGCTGACCTTTTTATACTTTTGGCTGACCAGGCAGCCACAGCAACATGACCAGAAGCTACCAGGATGCTAAATCCTTGCCACACACCTGGACTAATCAAGTCCCCAAGGGCAAAATTGTTGCCTTTTAAGGGAAAAGTAATAATTCAAATCCTACTTCCTGACTCCATGTGCAAAACTCTAGCCACTGGACAACCTCTTTACAATGTGAAATGAGAAAATCAAATTGATTCTGATTTTGTAATCAATTCTATTCTATATCATCCCCAATTATTATATTAAAATTATATTATATTATATATATATTATATTATATTAAAATTGTCTAAGCCATGTTTCTTTGTCTCTGAGTTAGATTCAGAAGTTTAATTTTCTTTTCTGAGTTGTTGTCCCATAAATAACCTTAATTCAAAGAAATAAATTATCTCTATATAACTTAATGGATTTGCATAATTAAGGGAGATCTGTTATCATGCTAATAATCCTTGCAAGTTGAAAATGTATGCCAGGAAGTCAATTATCTTTGCAATATCTGTCTATTCTCTATGAAAGTCTATACTCTTACTCATCTACACTGACACCACCAATGGACTTTTCATAGCAATAAAATGGAAGGAGGGATTATTGTTCATTCCAGACATCTACCCAATCATATTGTTTTCTATTATCTATGGTATTTTAGATTTTTGTGACCAATCATATTGTTTTATCATTCCTGTTTTTGGTTTTCTTGTACTTTCCAAAACTATATGAAAGTTAGTAAACCCTATGTGGGTTCTAGAGGCAAATGCTGTTGAGGTTTCAATATATACTTAAAATTTTATAAAGTTTTTTTCTGAAGTTTTATAAAATAAAATTCCTCATTTATAGAAATTCTTAGTTTGATATTAATTGTTCTTCGCTGAAAATCTGGGACCTTATGCCTTAAAAAGAAGTAAGATGGAGGAAGGGGGTAGGGACAATAACAATTTTAAGTATAGGTAATATCAGTTGCTTATTTAACATAGTCTTTTGAAAAATCCATCTAGTTGCTAAATCAATCACTTATAAACTATTTTCTTGCAAATGTAGTTATTAAAAGCCTCCAAGTGTGTTTCACAAGATGTCAAGCAAATGAAGGTAATATAGAGGACTTTTTACCAGTGCTTTCACTAGCAGTTAGACTTCAGTAGCCTTTAGAGACCATTAAGTACCCTTTGGCTAATTGGCCAATGGTAGATTAATCCTCTTTTTATTCTAGCAGCACTATTTTAGCACCCCTAGCACTCTGTCAATGTAGAGTCTGAATGACAAAATAATATTGTGCATGAATAATAAGCAGAAAAGTTAAATTAACATTTCATGTTTAACATTCTGTACCTATGTGTCAGAGAAAAAAAACTTTCTTTTTAAGTCACTGACATTCAAAATTTTTTTTAAACAATCTAATGCAGACAACTTATTGAGGTGAATCTTCCTAATTACTGCTAATTGCTTATCAAGAAAAAAAAAGACTTCTTGAAGTGCAGTTGTCTGTTACAGATGAACACAGCTCCAATGTGCATATTAAAGACAGGCATGACACTTGAGGTACTACATTATTATGAGGTCATACTAAATACGGTTTGCAATTAACAAAGAAGCTTTTAAGGTTGTTTAAAGTACTAAAAATGCCAATCTAACTCAAACTGGTTAAATTACAGACAATCAATAAAATATTGGTACCTGTATATAGAGAAGTACATTTCATTTTAATTCAATTTACTAAAACAAAAATAATCAAATTTATAACGTAACATATATTTTATACACACAAACATACATACATACAAATATCTCTCCAAATTAGTACTTAGTAAATATTTTGAATATAACATATTTTAACTTATTTGAAAATTAACTTTATTATTTGAAATGCCAAAAATGATTAAAGACAACTTTCTAAACAATTTCAATCTTAAAAATGGTTAAAGATGCCAAAAAATTTGATGTTATTATGCTTTTATTTCTATGAATATATTTTATATTATAGGCTTTTAACACTAATTTGAACTCAATCTATGTAACTAATCTATGTAATAAGCAAAGTGTTTTAAATAATATTATTTTAGCTGAAATGCTGATTTTAAAATTACATTTATTCAACATATAATTGGTAAATGACAGATTTTTCTTTAATTATTTATTTGCTTCTCATAAAATAAAATATCAGTATCTTGGAATTATTTAAAACCGATTGGCTAATAATAACAGCTTAAATTTATGTACAAATTTGTAGCTTTCAAAGAGTTTTCACAGACTATTTCACTTAATTAATCAATATTAAAATGAGTGATATTACTCTACATGATTTAAACCTTTATTATGATTATTATTATTATGACTGCCCTTAACAGTTAGTCATAGGACATTAATGGAAACATGGGAATAAAAGAAAAATTAGTACTTTAGTTAAATTATAAAATTTAGAAAACTAAAAAAAATTCAAATATCAAATATCCCTGGCAGAATAATAAGTTGTTGGCATTAGATTGTTTTAAAAAAAATTGAATGTCAGTGACTTAAAAAGAAAATTTTTTTTTGCTGACACATAGGTACAGAATGTTAAATATGAAATGTTAATATTGACTTGTCCATAGTAAAAATTGCAGCACTTAATAAAATGCGGAACAAATTTGTTAGCATTTCAAACTGCTCTCTTTACTTTTGCCAGCTGAAAAGTCCACTGGAACTCAAATATTAAACCACCTGCTCATTCTCTATGAAATGAATAATAAAAGAAAGCTAGAAGAGATAGTATGAGGATCAACACAGCCCACTACAAGAAACAGGGGGAAAATCCCCAACAAATCAGTGATACTCTAGTACAGGCTCTTTATCCTTTTGTAATCATACAGATGTTCTCACATAACATTAAAGAAAAATATGAAACTATTTCATAGTGAATTTTTTTTGCTTACTTGCTCTTATTGAAACAAAGTATTTGTCAGTACAATTACTTATTGTTCTAAAGCTACTTTGGGTATGGATTTTTGTGGACTGATCCAGCAACCTACTTAAACAACTCAAACCCCTACTTCATCAGAAAAATGTGTTATACGTACAAAATGTGGTTTACACACAAAAAAAGTGAGGATACAGCCTATTAAGGCCTTCTTGCAATTTTTTTCATATACAAACAACAGCTCATTTTCATTTTTATTAAATTTTCCTGAAACATTTAATTCCTATAGAGTTCTCTGAAAGCATTAATATTGCTTAACATGTTTTTGATTTCTAAATAATTTATGACCACTTATATTTATGTAAGCAATACATATGTTAAATAATTTTCAATTAATATCTTGCTAGAAAATGCATAGATATAAATATCATTTCAATTAATTACACTTGAAAAAGCATGAGTAGTGTATCAAGTTATAGTAACTTTAACCAAATATTTTTATCTTTTATATAACATAAATAGATATTTCACAACTCTGAATGTGCTCAGAATCATAACTTGTAAATCTACATTTTACATGCTCAAAGTAGTGAAATTATGATTATATAAATTCTGTTCATTTATAACGTGGAACATCTCCAGATCTGGAAATTAAAATATTTTAATGGTGAGGTCAATCATATGAACAGTGTCTATTTGCTTGATCTTACTACATCTAAGCACTGCAAATGAACTACTTCCATGAGAACCAGTCAGGGAATTTCAGTTACTCTACAGCTCATTACAAATTTAACAGCAGCAATTCTAAGTATTCATATGGTTCAGATAACACATACAAATACACTCCGCTGAAAATTCACCAGAGAAAAAAATTAATAATGTTTCCATCTGTTTCCTGTATATTTTTATAAAATAAAAACTCTTTATCTTCATATATACATATATTTTTAAAAAGCAGAATTTTTTTCATATGATTGAAATCAATGTTCATATATGCCTACCCAGAGGTACATTTCAAACCAAAAAACGTACAAATTATGAAAGAAAAACATCTTAACAAATATATAGAAGTAAAAGAAAATAGAATATATTTTAAAATCTTTAAAATATATGTAGCTATATTTTAAAGATAATGTAACTATATACTGTAATCTAGTAAATATACTGCTAAGAAGAATGGATGAACTTTTAATTAATGGAGAAACTCAGAATGAACTAAGGCTTATAAGAAAATCTAAGGACAACAGAAAAGGGCTTTGTAAAAAGAGTTATCAGAGAAAAAGAGGAACACTAAAGCAAGTATAGAACAATTGTTTCAAGGGGATGAGATGATAATAGAGGTGGAAAAAGAATTGCTCAATTCTGTTTTCTCTTCAAAGAAAAATGTTCTTTATGTTGGAAAGGACAAAATAAAAATTGCTAATATGAAATTGATTAAAGGAATGTCTAGATGTCCTTGAAGGGTTCAAGACATCAGACCCAGATGAGCTATTTTCCAGACTACTGAAAAAACTGGCAGAAGTGATTGCTGAGCTATTACCAGTGATCTCTCAAAGACCACCAGCTTTGAGAAAAGTACTGCAAGACTGAAGAAAAAGAAAAAGGATAGATAGATCCTGAAAACAAATCTATGATTCTCTGATTCCTAGTAAAATTCTAGTGTAAAATAACTGCTGCTGAGTTCAGGACTAGGTCATTTATCCTCTCCCTTTGGAGGAGTCCTAGTTTTAAACAGACAGCCAAAGATCAAGTTTATTCCTGAGGGTAAACCTGGACCTTACCAGAAGAGGCCAGTCTTTTTTTTGTTTTGTTTTCTCTGGATTTTTGTACCCCAATCCTGGAACACTTCTTGGAATGTCTTAAAGCTTGCATTTGGCTTGTACCCAAGAAGAGAAGTAGAAAGATACTCAATGTAAGATATAGTTCATGTACAGCAGTGTCCTATATACAAAAGAAAACATATAACCAAAAGATTCATGAGGACAGATTAACAAACACTTAAATGAGAAGTAATTACTAATACTATTGCACTGTTGTACTCTTCTGGGAAAATATCAAAATCTAAGACATTTTGTGAGACTGATGAAATGGCATTTCCCCTTCACCTCCATGTCCCAGTTTTTGCACAATTCTTTCAATCCCCTTATTTTCTGGCAAGTCAGGTGAGGGGTTGGGATCCTACTGTTGGTGTTCATCTTCTCCTATGCCATTCATTTGCCACCGTAGTTGTAGGGAGTAATTTCTATGGCATAGGCAACACTAACTGAGGGTCCCAGGAGCTTCTCACTAAGATTGTCCCCAAAGCTAAAACCACCCACTTCATCATAATTGCTGCTCAGTTCTCTGAATTCAGGAAAATAAAAAAAAAAAAGTAGGAGAGGCAGGGAAAAGCTTTGAGATCATGATTCAGACCTGTGTAGATGAGGACATTTTCAATAATTGTGGAAGTGAGAGTGGCTATTTCCCATCCCATGGGAAGATTCCACATGCTCTGTTGTAGGGCATGGGGTGGGGGATGCAGGTAGGAAAAAAAAGGTTACAGGGAGAGAGAGAAGAGGGAGAGAGAACTGTTTTCTTAAACTGAAGGAGCATTTTACTAAAATATGTTATTAAAAAGATGATTTGCAAATATCTAGACAAGGAAATGGTATCCACAGTGTAATGTGATTTAGTAGCCAAAAAGTGAATGTGATTTAAAACTACATTAAGACATATAATATGCTTTGTAATGGCTTCATCAATATTATGTCATGCCTGAATAATTTCACGTCCTTTTGGAGGGACAAGATTTCTAGTAGTTCAGAGGAAATGTTTATAACTAAAATATACCTAGATTTTTACATGGCAATTGGCAATACTCCAAATTAATTTTGTGGACAAGATGAAGGGATATGAGATTGATGATAATACAGATAGATAGGTTCAGAAATTGCGAAATGGCTCTACCAAAACAGAAATCATTTAAGGTTAGATATAAACTTAGAAAGAGGGATAGCTAACAAGGTCAGGAGCCATAAACATGTTGAAAGGTTAGAATTCTGGGCTGATAAGATGAAATGTAATAAAGAAAGATAAAAGGTCTAACTGTATACTTGAACTTTAAAAAAATAAATCTACTTCCAAGTAAAAGATGGGGAAAGCATAACTGTGTGGTAGTTTGTCTAACAAAGATCTTGGGGTATAAAAAGAGTCAAGAACAGAATAGAGGAAGCATAAAAACAATTATGAATTTAAGATATAGCATTGAAAACTAAGAAAATGATTTCCCCACTGTACTCTAATTTGGAGTATTATTATCTAAACTATTACATCCAGTTCTGTATATCACATTTGAGAAATAAGGGGAGAAGAACCAAGGGAGGGTTAGCCTAAGAAGAATCAACTGAAAGCAATGTAAATATTTAGCTGACCTAGATATGAGAAGATAGCTGCCATCAAATATTTGATGGGTTGCAATATGGAAGATGTATTAAATTTGCTCTGCCTGTCCCCAGAGAGTAGATCAATAATTAAGCATTACAAATAAGCAAATTTAGATTTAACATAAGAAAAAAATTTCTAAAATTTAGAGTTATCTTAAAATGGAATAGATTGCTTTGAGAGGTAGTAGACTACCCTTCACTTCAGGTCTTCAAAAAAGGCTGGATTACCACATCATATAAAAATTATTCTTGTTCATGTCTAGTTTGATTAAACGATCTCTTAGGTCTCTTTTAACTTTGAGATCTTTGATGATACTATATTTTTACAAGTATAAGAAAGATTTTTCTGGAAGTAATATGAAGGATGAATTGGAAAGGACAAATATTGCAAGTGAGATTTAGAAGTTTTTCATAGTTCAGGTGGGAGATAATGAAGACATATATTAAGGGAATGGCATTAAGCATAGAAAATGAGGGATTTGAGAGATCTTACAGGGACAGAATTAACAGGATAGGGCAAATAATGGCTATGGTAAAATAGAGGTGGGAAGGATGAGGTAAAGGAAAGAATAAAAAATATCATGATTACAACATGCAATGCAGCACAGAAGAAAATGGGTTTGAAAAAGGAAAAATAATTTACTTTTTTTCATATCTGATCTGAGATACTGTAGGGAAACATAGCTGGAGACAAATTGTAAGTAGCTAGAAAGGAGTGTAGAACTCAGAAAAAAGATCAAGGTTTGAGAGAGGGATTTTTTGATATCATCATGTAATCATGCACAATATCTGAGGCTGTAGATCTGAATGTGATTATTTACTGTGTGAGGAGCAAAATAAAATACATAGACTAAACTCATTTTTCCTCAAAAATTACTTGATTCAGAGGGACTAAGGCCCAGTACATCAATGTAACTTCCTGATAACCTTAACTACAAAATCTAGTCTATACAGAGATAAGAAGTTGGTCTTCCTCAAAATTGACTGGTAAACCAGTATAGCCAACACAAAGTCAAAGAAACTATTTGCAATTGAATCAGTGGTGTTTACTGATTAATAACCTTTCTTTTCTATGGCTAAGTAAACTTATTTTTTTGTTAACTGTTAGAAGATTGGGCCTAAAACATTTGGAAATATTAGTATTGGATCAGTATGGTCTTTTATAAGTGAAGATAGAGAGAGATGCAAGGGAAGATGAGTTCTTGGTTGTTTACCTGATATCTTTTGGTGCTTCCTGTAGTGCTGGCTATACAAAGTAAAGTGGTTCCTATTTCAACAGGAAAATTAGAGAGTAAATTGTATAATGAATATGCCCCATTTCTTTAAAAAATCATCCCCTAAGTACTATCAGCTGTCATTGTCAATTATTTGAATAATTTTTGTATTTAAAAATGATTGTGATTTCCAGACCATCAGTTGTTTTAGGTCTGTAAAGACCCCCAAAGACCAAAATTATGGGATTGTCTAAGAAAGGCTGTGAATGAATTTCTCAATATTCTTTAGTAAGGGAAGCCTGGATGTTGGGCAAGAAACATGAAGTAAGTGGTAGTACAAGTTGATATTTGATATTGAACTTATCAACAGAAGAGGTTGCATGCAAATAACGTTTTAGTGATCTTATTAAAAATGACTCTGACTCAAAATAAGTCTAGGCGGCTATGCTATGTGTCATTATTTGTGCTAGAGAACCAATATTCTTGGTCCTTGCCTAGTTAGTCACTGCTTTACAATGGGAGAGCCACTAAAAATTACAAAGATTTTGCTTGACCCATTAACACGGATCAGATTAGGAAGATCCAGTACTTGGTCCTTCCAAAGGTCTTTCTAAAGCAAAGCCTAGGAATCCTGACCTTTGTTGTTCTCCATATTCTTTCATTTCTTTGGGTTACTGCTATATTTCTTCTTTCTATTTTGCTTTTTTTTTTCTATAATTGGATCAGTGAACTTAGACTTGGGCTATTGATGTTGTTTCCTGATTGTTGTTGTTGATGTTTGTCCTTCATTCTTGAAGAGGACCAGGACATCAGGGAGGGATGCCATAATATGCAAATGAAGTGGATTTAAGTGAGGGAGGGCTGTGCCTGGTTGCCTGTCTCACTTTCCCCTTCAGAGCCACTTGGGTCCAATGGCAGGATATAGGTCAAGACAATTGGAGATGGCTCTGAACGAAATGGGAGACCTTGGCCTTTTTAAGCTAAGGTGTTCAAGAAGTCTCAGTTTGATTAAAGCTACATTCATTCAGTGATTAAGGCCAGATAGCAACTGTAGCAAAGAATCTCCCCTTTAACCTAGTCCAAAAAAAACCCAAAAAAAACAAAACAAAACAAAACAAAAAAACAAGAAAACATCCTAAATAAATAAATCTGGGAGGGGAAGACTCTCAGAGTTTCTGGCCAAAACAGAAGACATTGCTATTTACATTCAATCTGAGTCAATCAGGACCCAAAAAATGACCAAATGGGGCTTCGTCTAGGACCTATTGGTGGCTACTGAACATTTTCTGAAATAGGTTTAAACATGAACCCTTCACAATAAGATAAGGGTAAGCAAGGATATCCATTATTACCACTATTATTCAATCTTGTTTGAAAAAGAAAGGAAATCAATGGAATAAAAATGGGCAATGAGAAAACAAAGCTATCGTTCTTTGCAAATGATATGATAGTATATTCATAAAACCATAGAAAACAACTAAAAATTAATTTAAACGATTAATGTTTAGCAAAATTGGAGGATAAAAAATAAACCCACGTACATTATTCACATTTTTATTTATTTTATTTACAAAACACAACAGGAAGGACAGAAAGGAAAATTCCATTTAAAATAACTGTAGTTGGGGCAGCTAGGTGGTGCAATGAATAGATCCCTAGCCCTGGAGACACAAGGACCTGAGATCAAATATGGCCTCAAACATTTGACACTACCAGTGTGACCCTGGACAAATGATTTATGTCCAACAGCCTCACAAAAATAATAATAAAATAACTTTAGATATAATATATTTGCGAGTCTCTCTAGCAAGACAAAACCATGGCCTCTATGAAAACAATTACAAAAAAATTTTGCACACAGTCAGATCAAAACAATTGGAGAAATATTACTCATGGACAGTTCAAACCAAGATAATAAAAATGACAATCCTACTTAAATTAATTTGCTAATTCAGTGCCATGCATATCAAGCTATAAAAGAATTATTTGACTAGAAAGAAAATGAATGACAAAAAAAACCAAATTAAAGGATAGTAACTCAATAGTTCCAAATTTCAAACTACCTTGCAAAGTGGTAATCATTAAAAACAATTTAATACTGGCTAACAAATAGAGCAGCAGACAAACAGCGAAGCAGAGCCAAGACAGCAGAGAACAGACATGTCTTTCTGTGATCTCCTCTGACCTTCTCTCAAAGCCTCTAAACTGGTTTTGGAGTCAAAGAACCCACAAATATTTGGATTAGAACAAATTTCCAGAAGAGATACATTGGAAGAACTTAAGAACAGGTCTGTTTCAAACAGGCAGCTAGACAATCTGCCAAGCCCAGACCACAGCACATGGAGACTGGGTCAAGGAACTGGGGAGGGGAGTCAGAAAATGACAATAATGAGACAACATACCAAAATTTTTGGATGCACCCAAAGCAGTTATTAAGAGAAACTGTATACCTCTAGATACTTACTTGCATAAAACAAAGAAAGAGAAGATCAATGAATTGGGCTTAACAGTTTTAAAAAGCTAGAAAAAGAACAAATTAAAAATCCTCAATTAAATACCAAATTTGAAATTCTGAAAATAAAAAGGGAGATTAATAAAATTGAAAATAAGAAAACTATTGAATTAATAAATAAAATTAAGAGCTGGTTTTATGAAAAAAACAACAAAAATAGATAAATCTTTAGTTAATTTGATTAAAAAAAGGAAAGAAAAAAATAAAATTGTTATCTCAAAAATGAAAAGGGAGAACTTTTCAACAATGAAGAGGGAATTAAAGCAATAATTAGGAGTTATTTTATCCAACTATATGCCACTAAATTTAATAATCTAAATGAAATTGAGGAATACTTATAAAATTATAGATGGCCCAGGAGAGGAAATAAACTCTTTAAATAGTCCTATTTAAAAAAAAAAAAAGAAAGAAAGAAAAGAAATAGGACAAGCTATTTATTAATCAACTCCCTAAGAAAAAATCTCCAGGAACAGATGGATTTACATGTGAATTCTGCCAAATATTTAAAGAACAACTAATTCCAATACTATATAAACTACTTGAAAAAATAGAGAATGAAGGTGTCCTAGCAAATTCCTTTTATGACACAGATATTGTGCTGATACCTAAACCAGGTAGGGTGAAAATAGAGAAAGAAAATTATAGACCAATCTCCCTAATGAATATTGATGCAGAACTCTTAAATAAATATTAGCAATGAGATTATAAAGTCTTCCCAGGATAATACACTATAACCAAGTAGGATTTATACCAGAAATTCAGGACTAGTTCAATATGAGGGAAAATGTTAGCATAACTGACTATATCAATAACCAAACTAACAATAAAAATCATATCATTACCTCAATAGATGCAGAAAAAGCATTTGACAAAATACAGAACCTATTCTTATTAAAAACATTAAAGAGTACACACCTCTCAGATTTCCTAAGATGACAGGAA
Source organism: Sarcophilus harrisii (assembly GCF_902635505.1). NCBI lineage: Eukaryota > Metazoa > Chordata > Mammalia > Dasyuromorphia > Dasyuridae > Sarcophilus > Sarcophilus harrisii. Next base: position 103,627,779 of record NC_045426.1, read on the forward strand.
AAGATAATGACAAATGTTAGAGAAGAGTGGGAAAACTGAGACACCGATACATTGTTGGTGGAATTGTGAATGGATCCAGACATTCTGAAGAGCAATTTGGAACAATTCCCAAAGGGCTATCAAATTGTGCATACCCTTTGATCTAACAGTATTTCTATTGGGCTTATATCCTAAAGAGATTTTAAAGGAAGGCAAAGAACCCACATGTGCAAAAATGTTTGTGGCAGCCCTTTTCATAGTAGCAAGAAACTGGAAACTGAGTGGATGCCCATCAGTTGGAGAATGGCTGAGTAAATTATGATATATGAAGGTTAGGGAATATTATTGTTCTATAAAAAACAATCAGGAGGATGATTTCATAAAGAGCTGGAGAGACTTACATGAACTGATGCTAAGTGAAATGAACAGAACCAGGAGATCATTGTACACGGCAACATCTACATTATATGATGATCAATTCTGATGAATATGTCTCTTTCCAACAATGAGATGATCTTGTGATGAAGAGAGTCATATACATCCAAAGAGAGAACAGTGGGAACTGAGTGTGGATCACAATATAATATTGTCACACTTTTTGTTATTGTTCACTTGCATTTTGTTTTCTTACTCATTTTCTTTACTTATTTGATCTGATTTTTCTTGCATAGTAAGAGAATTGTATAAATACGTTTACACATATTGAATTTAACATATATTTTAACATGTATAACATATATTGAATTGCTTGCCACCTAGGGGAGAGGATGGGGCGAAGGAGAGGAAAATCTAAAACACAAGGCTATGCAAGAGTTAATGTTGAAAAATTATCTGTGCATATGTTTTGAAAATAAAAAAGTTTTCTAAAACATAAATAAATAATTGTGAGCAAACAAACAAAAAAGAAATAGAATAGCAAATGAGTGAAATGTATTATATAATACACAGCTGTAAATGACCATCCCAATATAGCTTTTAATAAACCCAAAGATCAAAGTTTATGGGGCAAGAACTTACAAAAAAAAAAAAAAACTGCTGTGAAAACCATAAAACAGCCTGACAGAAACTAGACATGGATTAACATCTCATACCATACCAAAATAAGGTCAAAATTGATAAATGATTTAGAAATAAAAGTAATATCATAAGTAAATTAAGGAAGTATGGGAAAATGAACCTGTCAGAGCTATGGATAAGGGAAAAGTTTACAAGCAAGCAAAAAATAGAGAGGTTCTTGGAAAATAAAATGTATAATTTTAATTACATGAAATTTAAAATATTTTGAACAATGCCAATTAAGTCAAAATTAAAAGGAAAACAAGAAATTGGAGTAAAAATATTATAGCAAATTCCTCTGATAAAGTCCTTATTTGCCAAATAAACAGCTTAGCCAAATTCATAAAAATAAGAGACATTCCCTAAGAGAAATTCCCTATTTTCAAAACATGCATAGTTTTCAACATTCACTCTTGCAAAATCTTGTATTTTAAATTTTTTTCTCTCTCAATCCCTACCCCCTCCCCTAGATAGCAAGTAATCCAATATGTTACACATGCAATTTTTCTATAAATATTTCCATAATTATCATGCTACACAAGAAAAATCAGATAAAAAGGGAAAAATGAAAAGAAATCAAGAAAGCAGATAACAACAAAAAAGTGAAAATACTGTTGTGATCCACATTTAGTCCCCAAAGTCTTCTGTTTAGGCACAGATATAGTTAGATCTAGATGTCTTTATCATAAGAACATTGTAATTGGTCTGAATCGCCTCACTCTTGAAAAGAGTCACATCCAGCAGAATTGATCATCTTGTTGTGGCTGTGTACAACATTCTCCTGGTTCTACTCACTTCACTTAGCATCAGTTCATATAAGTCTCTCCAGGCCTCTCTCAAATCATCCTGCTGATTGTTTCTTATAGAACAATAATGTTCCATAACATTCATGTACCATAACTCATTCAGCCATTCTCCAACTGATGGGCATCCACTCAGCTTCCAGTTCCTTGCCACTACAAAAAGAGCTGCCACTAACATTTTTAAAGTACATGTGGAACTTTTCCCTCCTTTGGGATCTCTTTGGGATAAAAACTGAGTAGAGACACTACTATATCAAAGGTTGTGCACAGTTTGATAACTCTTTGGACAAAGTTCCTTAATAATCATGTTTCTAAATGCTCTACATCACCATTGATTAGAGAAATTAAAAGTAAAGCAAAAAGCAAAAAAAATTGAGGATAGCATTTACATCAATGTCAAATGTTACTTCAATCTGAGGAACACTTCTGGAAGCTGGGGGGATTCCTGTGAGCTCAGACTTCCCAAGCAAGTTGTTATCCTTTGTCATTGCTCTCTCACCTTCCTAAACCTGAATAAGCACATCAGAATAAGTGGTAAAGACTTGAGTCTGATTGGTAGGAATGCTGATTTGGTCATAACTGTTATAACTCCTCCAGCCTTTTCAATTCCAAGGAGAAAGGAGTGACATCCAACAGCAGCAAGTCCTGCACATTTTCAGATATATCTCCAGACAAATAGAAGCCTGGACAGTTGCACCATAAGCAACAGCCTCACCATGATGCTCTTGTTGAACCCCTTGCCATTGAAGAAGTCTTGAAGAAGCTTCTGGATTTGGGGCATGTGAGTAGAACCGTGCACCAGGACAATGTCATGAATCTGTGATTTCTCTAGCCTAGAATCTTTTAAGGCTTTTTCCACAGGGTCCAGTGTGTGCCCTGGAAGAGATCAGCATTCAGCTCTTTGAACTTTGGGGGATTGATGTATAGAAGAGATCCCTTCAGCAAGGGAGTCAGTTTCAGGCCTGGCCTTAGTACTAGAAGAGAGATGGTGTGCAGTAAACAGCCCTCTTGTTCTCACTGAAGTCCTTCTTGTGCATTAGCTCAGACTTGGCAATGAAATGGTTGACCATGTGATGAAGGAGTCCTCTCCATCTAACTGGGTGTCCCCAGCTATGGACTTGACTTCAAAAATGCCATCTTCAGTGGTAAGATGGAAACACCCAAAGTGCACCTCCAAGGTCAAAGATCAACACATTTCTCTTGGCAACACCTTTTTGTCCAAGCCATAAGCACAGCAGCAGCCTCTGGCTTAGTGATGGTTTGGAACACATTGAGACCAGCGATGGTTCCGGCATCTTGAGTGGCCTAACATTGGGAATTGTTGAAGTAGGCCGGTACTGTGACCACAGCATTTGTGACAGTCTTCCCAAGTTAAGCTTCAGCAATTTCTTTTATCTTGGTCAAGATCATAGAAGATACTCCTGGGCAGAAACCTTTGGTCTCTCCTTTATACTCCACTGGGACCTTGGGCCTACCTGCACCATTTAACACCATAAAAGGCCAATGCTTCATGTCTGACTGTACAACTGCATCATCAGATCCTCACCTAATCAGACATTTGGCATCCCAAAGTCTGTTGATGGGGTTCATTGCAATTTGATTCTTTGCAGGATCACCAATTAAAAATTCCATGTCTGAAGGTAGCACAGCTGAGGGTGGTCTTGTTTCTTTGGTACTTAGCAATGATCTCCACTTTTCCATGTTGGACAACTCCCAAATGGAATAAATAGTGTCAAGAGCAATGCCAACTGCGGGTCCCTTCAACATGGTTGCTGGGGAGTTGGGGGTCACAGCTGACCACTGTGGAGAATGAAAGATCCCACATTCTTGAATTATCATCAATTTTCCTCCTAAACAACTTTTGTTACTATTTCCCCAAAAAGATATTGAAACTATTCTTGAGACTTGATTGCCTCAAGAGGCTAGAGAATCAGATTTTTTGCATCACTTCTTGGTCACTTAGATATAATACAATCACTATAGAGGATTTCCAGGAGTTAAGAGAGACTTGATTTATGAACTACAAAGTATAACTCAGAGGGAGAGGATTTTGCTTACATGAAACAACTTGAGGTATCTTAAATGATTATTCATGTTAAATAGTTTTTGTTATGGTTAAGTAAATATTATTTTGCTACCTCTTAAGTGGCCTATGAATATCTCATTTGTTTTCTTCATTCATTTAAAAAATATTGAGTTCCAAATTCTACACCTCCTCACTCCTCCCTCTCCCACCATTAAGAAGGCAAGTTTCAAATTATAGATGTGACAAGTCATAAATGTGAAGTTATGCAAAACATATTTCCATATTAGCCATATTGGGGGAAAAAAAGTAGGCTTCAATCTGCCTTCAAGAATTCATCAGTTCTTTTTCTGAAGGAGGAAAACATTTTTTATCTTGAGTTCTTTGAAGTTGTCTTAGATCACTGTCTTGGACAGAGTAACTAATCCTTAAACAGTTGATCATTATTTAAGTATCGCTGATACTATGTACAATTTTCTCCTGGTCCTGCTCAATTCATTCTGCCTCACTTTATGTAAATCTTTACATATTTTTCTAAAGCTATGCTGTTTGTTATTTTTTATAGCATAACGGTATCCCATCACAATCAAATACCACAACTTGTTCATCCATCAATGGACTGATATCCCCTCAATTTCTAATTCTTTTTCATCAGAAAAAAGAATTGTTATAAATATTTTTAATACAAATAGCTCCTTTTCCCTTTACTTTGACTTCTTTGGCATAAAGACCTAATAGTGGTATTGCTGAGCGAAAGGGTATCTATAATTTTATTACCCTTTGGACATAGTTCCACAATGTTCTCTAGAATGGGTGGACCAGTTCATAACTCCATCAAAAGTGCATTAGTAAGAGCAGCTAGGTGGCACAGTGGATAGAGCACCATCCCTGAAGTCAGGAGGATCTGAGTTCAAATTTAGTCTCAGATACTTAACACTTCCTAGCCATGTGACCTTGGGCAAGTCACTTAACCCCAATTGCCTCAGAGGAAAAAAGTGCATTAGAACACATGTTTTTCTACATTCACTTCAGCCTTTTTAATTTCCTTTTTCTGTCATATTAGCCAATCTGATAGCTTCCTGATGATATATATGGAACCCAGAAGGAAGTAATAGTTGTATTAATATGGACAACACAGAGGCAAAGAAGCTTTTCAACTGAATCAATGATGTGTACTTGATTATCCTGGTCATGCTTTTACCAAAAAAAATATCATTTTGTTAATTCTTGGTTTATGGATGTCTTATTTCATGCCAAGAGAAAGAGAAATAGAGACAAAGACAGAGATAGACACTCAGACAGACAGAGACGGAGAGAGACAGAGAGAGCAAGGGAGAGTGAGAGAAACAGAAAGAGACAGAAAGGGAGGGAGAGAGGGAGGAAGGGAAAGGGAAAGGAGATTAGATAATTAGAAACTAAATTGGTGTGGGACATCAATCTTATGGTCCTGTTCTCTCATTTTAAAGATGAGTTTTGAGGAAACTGAGGCCTAGAAAAATAAAATAGTTTTCACATGACTGATCAATCAATAAGATTTATTAAGTATCTATTATCTGATAAACTGTTAGGTACTAAAGAGCACATATTTTATTATGACCAATAATATATTCATAAATAAGTATATAAAATAAATATAAGAACATATTTTGGTGGAACATTATTAATCAATCAAATAAACATTTCTTAAGTACTTATTGTATGTCAGGCAGTATGCTAAGTGCTGGTGATTTAAATAAAAAAACAAAACAGTTCCTGCCTCCAAGAGAATTATCATCTAGCCAAGGAAGATAATATGCATATATGAAGGTATACACATACAAAAATAAAAGGGAACCTTGAACAGAAAGGCGCCAACAGCTAGAAGAGATAGGAAAGACATTATGTAGAAAGTCACACGTAAGTTGAGTCCTCAAGGAAATCAAAAGGTCCAAGAGATGAAGGTGAAGAAGGACAAAGACAGGTTGGGGCAAAAGTTTTAAAGTGGTAAATAGTGTCATGTATGAGAAATAAGCAGCCAGTGTAACTGCATTATAAAAGACATGGAGGAGAATTGAGAATAAGAAGACTATAAAAAAGTTAAAGAGGTTGAAATATAACCACAAAAGTTTATAATTAATCCTAGACAAACCTAGTAGTCATGGGATTTTATTGGGTAAAAGTGAGCAAGCTGTGTAGAAATTGGACTAAAAGGAGGGGAGACAAATCAAGGAAGCCAATGAGGAGAATATTGCAGCAGTCCAGAGAAGGCACCTTGTGGACTTGACCTGGATTTGTGTTTGTATGACAGAAGGGAAGGTGATTAAGAGGTGATCAGAGGCATTCAGGGAGGTTACAAACATGGGTGATTACAAATTATAGTAAGTAAATAGTAGTAAGTTAATTTGGAAAAGGGATTGGTTTGAGGGAAAAGATTATGAGTTTTGTTCTAGACAGGCTAAATTTCAGACATTTATGGGACATATAGTTTAGAAAGCCAAAAGATAATAGTCGATTTGGAACTGGTCCTCAGCAGGGAAAACCAGGCTAAATATATTGATGTATATGGCATTTACATAGATTTGATAATTAATCCCATTGGATCTTGAGACCACCAAGAGATAAGAAAGGAAAGGGATACTGGGGGTTAAATTCCCAGACCAGAGTTTCTTGAGGAAAGGAATAGTCTCTATTTTTATACTTCTGTCTCCAGTGTTTATTATAGTGTCTAGCACATACTAAGCTCTTAAAAATGCTGTTTTGATTATTTCTGAGGGACTACCAATACAAAAGGAGAAAGATGGGAGATATAGTATCTTGTATAAGTAACAACAAGAAAGTCAGTTTGCTTGGACTAAAAGTGGTCTATTGCTTTTAAATGTCAACACCAAGATCTAAGTCTATCATTTTTTATAATGTGCTAAGCTGTTTGTCATATATATCTATAAAGGAACAGCAAATACTGGTGTGTCATTCATTATTTGATTTTAAGCATAAAGATTAATAAATAAACCAACATGAGGAATACTACAAAATATATTTTCGTGCCAAAGAAGAAATAATATCTTGTGCTCAAGGAGAAACACTTCCTCTTTTCCATCACACAGCATTGCTCATATTAGTGAAGGAAAAGTTATTTCACATTTGAGTCAACATTTAAGGCAATGTTTGAAATTAACAACAATAAGTTTTATGTTAATCTCAAATGTATCCATTTTCTATAAGAACAGAAAAGTTTCCCACTGATACAATTCTATCATGTGTTGCCATCTACCACAATTTCTAGAAATCCTTGATGCATAATTTTGACTTAAAAATTTTGATATTCATCTTATTTACATTTCTCAGACTGGCTAAAACGATGGAAGAGGAATGTAACAAATGTTGGAAGAGATATAGAAAAATTGGGACACTAATTCACTGTTGGTGGAACTATGAACTGATTTAACCATTTTAGAGTATAATCTGGAATTATTCCCAATGAATTGTAAAACTGGGAATACCCTCTGACCCAGCAATTTCACAATTTGGTCTGTTCTCCAAGGTGATTAGGGGAAAAGGAAAAAAAATTGTATATTCTGAAATATATCCTCTCTTTGTGATCACAAAGAAATGGAAATGGAGAGGATGTCTTTCAATTGGGGAATGGCCAAACAAGTTGCAGCATATGATTGTGATGTTATATTACTGTTCTATAAGAAATGATGACCTGATTTTTGTAGTGGCAAAGAACTGAAAATTGAATAGATGCCCACCATTTGAGGAATGGTTGGATAAGTTATAGTATATGAATCTAATGGAATATTATTTTAATAAGAAACAATGAGAGAGGATTTCATAAAAGCTTAGAAACACTTAGATAAACTGATGCTGAGGGAAATCAATAGAACCAGAACATTATACACAGTAACAGCAAAATTATGTGATGAACAAAGAACTCAACTATTCTCAGCAGTGTGGCTATCCAGGACAATTCCAAAAGACTTGGGATGGAAACTGCCATCCACCTCCAAAGGGAGAACTATGAAGACTGAATATAGATGGAAACATAGTATTTTATCCTTTTTTGTTAATTTCCTTTTTCTTTCTCATAGTTTTCTTATTTTGGTCTTTGATACACATGGAATTATGTTTTAAGGTATTATATATATATATATATATATATATATATGTGTGTGTGTGTGTGTGTGTGTGTGTGTGTGTGTGACATATCAGATTGCTTGGTTCTTGGGAAGAGGGGAGGTAAGGGAGGGAGGGAGGAAAAAATTGGAACATAAAATCTTACAAAAATGAATGTTGAAAACTATTTTTACATGTATTTGGAAAAAATAAAATACTATTGTGAAATAAAGAAATTAAACTATAAAGGATTATGAAGGAAGATATTATTCACAATCAGAGAAAGAACTGAATTTATAGCATGGTTTAAAATGCACACACTTATGTATGTATGTATTATGTATGTATGTATGGCTTATATGTATGTGTACACACATTTTTGTGCCCAATGGTAGTTTCTAAGATGAGGGAAGTAGGGAGGGGGAAGAAAAGTGAACAGCAGAGAACAAAATAAAACTTAGAAACAAGCACAGAAATTAGGGAAGCTCGGAAAATGATTTCTAATACTACAGTTTTTTTAAAAAAAGTGAATAATATAAAATGGAAATTCATGGTTTTATATTGCATACTCTTTTTATTTCATATTGTATAGATGGAAATGTTATTTTTTTTCATTTCTTTGTATGTAAGTTCAAAATGAATTGTAAACATTTTGAATGTATGATTTCATTAACAAAATTAGCTCCCAGGTGAAGATTCTCCCTCTTCTGATGCCAATTGGAATCTATTCTGCTATTTATAGTATTAGAGCTACCTTGGGACACTGAGAAGTAATGGAACTTGACCAGAGTCATAGAATCCATACTTATTGGAGGGAGGATTTGAAACCATACTTCTCCAGCAATCTATCAATAAGCTGTTTTTAGGCACCCACCAAATATTGGACACTGTTCAGTGGGGGGATGCAAGATCAAAGAATAAGAAACTCCATATACCCAAGGATCTTACATTCTAATATGGAAAATAATGCATGTGTATATTTCATATATATTTATATATATGAAATAAATAAGTTAAAGGCTAAGGAAAGACTTCATGAAGATGATATTTGAGTTGTAAATTAAGGTAAGAGAAACAAAGTCTGTGAGATGAGGATAAGAAAAGAAAGCATTCTAGAAATCCAATCAAGAGGAAAGAAAGACAATAAATATATATGAGTATATATGCAGGTACATATAAAATACATGCATATGTATTTATCTATATGTAAAATCATGGTATATTTTCTCTATGTATGGAAAAACTTCATGTAAAAGGTGGTATTTGAACTACATCTTGAAGGAAAAGTTGCAGGTGAAAAGTGGGGATGGATGGTGAAAAGGCATGGAGATAGGAAGAACTAGAGGCCAGTTTGGCTGGCTTGCAAAGTACTAATAAAAAATGGTGCTAGAAAAATAGTGTGAGGCCACGTTGTGATATGAGTTACTTTTTAGATATGAGTTACTTTTTTAAATTGATTGAAAATAGAGACAAATGTGGATTACTTTTTCAATGATAATGGATATTCATTGGCAATTAATCCAAAAAAAATTCTAATAAAGTACTTGTATTAAATGAACAACTTTTAAGGGATATACTCCACAATTAAAGAAATGGATAATGTTCTTTGTGCCTATATTCTGAGGGACATAGAAAATGTAGTGAAATTTCTTTTCTGGTTAAGTATGAGGTAGAAAATTATTCTTTGTAATCTATACAGAAAAAAAAAGATTAGCTATGGTATGTTAAAATAAATTTTCATTGCTATTTTTCTGTATCACCAGAATTTCTTTGGTACCAGAATATTAAAAGATTTGAAGGGATGTAACATAAATGATATATGATTTTGTTAGCATGAGGCATATTAAAATATTATTTCAGGCCACCAACACAAATTGATTGAAACCCATCTAAGATTTAGTAATTAAGTCCCAGGTAAGACATGTTGTGATTTTCCTGAAGTCACATAGCTAGTTTCCTATGTGAAATTTAAAGCCTGGGCTTCCTAAATCTAGCCCCAGCCTATTCTCCTGTAGATGACAGCTTCGCTTTTTTCTAGGACCCCATCATTCAGAATTTACAGAGGGATTGCTTAAAGAAAAGGAGAAACCACAAAGCTTTTCGGATGATGCCAAGTTTCATAAAACAAAGTGGAAAATTCATAGTCCCGTTGTCTCTTATACATTTTGAAATTAACAACTGAGAACAAAACACCGGTCACTTGGCTGATAAAAGCAAAAATTCTGCCCATGCCTACTCTCTGGATATAAAGACCAATTTAAAAGTAGCAGTTGGGTGGAAATGTTGCAATTACTTCCCATGATAAACAAATGGAATACAAACTGCTGATCTTTTTTTCCATGAGGTAACTGTCCACTCTGAAAATGAAAATTTACAGAATGGCTGAGGCCACCGAGTAGCAACAAATTATACTTTATTTACCCACAATGTGATGGTGATGCACTAGAGTGGAAGTTTATCACAATAACTAGGCAAAGAGAGGAAAGACAAGTGGAATGGCAATAGATGAATTGAAGTACCAACAGTGTCTTCATCTCTAAAAAAGGTATGATCATTACTTTTCCTAATGGTTTCAGAGAAATGCTAAGAAAGTAAGATAATATAAATAAAAATTTTAAGTCCACATTGTTAATGCCACTTTATTTGGTGACACAAAATGATTGTTCTAATTTGTACTAGCAAATTAGTTTTCCTATCTAGCTCTATCAAAAAACTTTCAAATATCTTCTTGCTAATATTGACTTATTTCAAAATGATCCCACAACTAGATTTCAGAGTGGCATAGCCTTAGGCAATTTTATACCTTCAGGGAGTCTGATATTATTTTGAACAAAACTACATAAAACTCTCTGTGTTTTAATGGCCATGTCCCTCTAGTACATTAATACAATAAAAGAACATTAGGTATCCTCAAAGCATAACAGCTCCTTCACATTCTCCTGATTGTATTAATGTCAAAAAAGTCTACCACTACTATCTTATTTTTAAAAGATCTATTTCTCCATTTGATCCTTTTTTTTTTAAAGTAATTACTTTGTTGCAGTGATTAAGGGATTTTTCTGGTGTCATTTTTGCCTATAATGAATGAATTTCATAATGAAAATATTTGTTAATTTTTAAATGCCTTTTCCTATATGTTTTAGATATATCTCCTAAAATAAGGATGTAAATAAATAGAACTGCAATGCATATAAAATCAAATTTATACAATCAGTACAAATGTGGCTTTTTGTTGTTGTTGTTGTTTTCCAAAGCAAGAGAAAGTTTTCCACTATAAAGCAAAAATTAAAATCTTGGGGTGGCATTCTAGTAAGATATTTTTCTCCACGGAATAAAGAGAAATTAAGAATAAAACTTAATAAGAACATTTTGTGTTTAAAATTATTATCTACTTAACTTGCAATAGTTCTTTTTCAAGTTAACATTTAGATTAGCACTTATTAGTATATTTTTGAAGAATGGGAATTTTATGACAACTAGTCCAGGAAGTAAGGAAGTTGAAATATATACTATTAAGAAGCTATCTTACATTTTAAAGCATTGCTCAATATCAGAATCATTATTCTAGAATTACCTTTCCTTAAATCAAAGAAAAATCAAACTCCTAATCTGGGGGCAGGAAGAAAAAACACAAAATTAATTCATTGGTAGAACAATGGTAGAGACATTTGCTGTTTGAGCAATGTTTCTGTTAGCTTTGAAAACTGATCATAGCACCTAATGGCACAAGGAAAATGCTAGTGGAAAAAAGGATGCAGATCATATAATTACAACAAAGCTAGAACAAGAAAAGCTAATTTTAAAATATATAACAGATGCTTTCTAGGGTTACGAATATAATAAATATACTTTGTTCTTAAAGCTTTACAATTATGTTTTAAAATAATGCTCACAATAACAGGTTATATACAAATAACAGATATTTTACAAAAAGAAATTAAATTCAATTTACTATTTCATACATTAACCATATCTGTAACTAAAGTAGACACCTTAATGCAAATTTTATATTATAGCAAATTTAAATCCAACTCTAAAAGGTAATACATAACTGAATCTTGCAATGAGCTTAGTCAAAGAAAAATTATATTTGTTATGACTAATATACATGCTGCTATTTTAATGAGAGACACATTTGAAGATAAAGTGATACAAAGAATAAATGTTCTGTTGGGAATTTAAACCTATATGATATATTAGGCCAATAGTGTTTTAGAAACAGAAAACATATTTCTAACAAAAGCTGTTTTTAAAAAAAAATATTCCACTGATATCATCCCAACAGAATGAGAATAGCATATGAGTATGATTTTACTGTATATCCTGCTCTAAATAATAATAGTTTCTTGCAAAGTCTAATATAAGACATAGACATTCCATTAACAAGTATTTCTTGGTTGATTTAGAAGATAGGACATAAAAATAAGATAGTCACGTCCAATTCCACATGGATTCTCAGCTCAGATCCTGGTTTTTGCACAGTTTACCTTGTGAACATGATCCGAGTGACATTTCGCAAATTCCTGGATAAATGTTGCTACACTCTGCCAGCAGAGAGACAGGCTATGTCATGCACAGATCAATAATAATACCGTGTTTCATCAGCCTCAAAATCAAAAGTGCTTCATCTGGCAAAAGCCATGGCCCTTGAGAATCTGACATATATAAACTGAATACTCTACAAGGGATGTCTACTATTCAAACTTTTGTAGTAAAGCATCATGCAATTCACAATGAAACAGAATAACAAAAGTAGTTTTTAAATTAGTTACTTCCAAAGATTTGAAGTCACTCAGAAACTACTTAATAAAGGAAATTAAGCTATTTGTAAATTAAACTATTAACATAAATTAAGCTATTTAAAATTCTATATAGTTCCTGACTGAAAATATGAATTCAGTAGAATTTAAATGTACTTTATGAATAAGTATATAATGTGCTAATGTAGACTCCCCAGACTATGTGCATAGTATTACAAAGAACAAATCTATATAACATATAACATTTATATATTATACTCTTGTTTTAATTTCAAAGATCTGGCTCAGTTTAAAATATTCTATATAACCTTGAAATACATACATTAAATAAATATAATATCTCCATCAAAGATTTTTGATGTAGTAGTTTCCTTGGGAGGGTTGTTCTTATTATTTTGATTTTTAATATCAGTCTGCCATTTGAGTAATGTCAGAGCAAAAGAGGATTCATTTCAACAAAGATCACAGTGCTCCAGGGTATGTAAAACACAGTTCAAATTCTCCTCTCATAAAGCTTCTCATCTTGTTGGCAGGACAGGGGAGAAGATAAACACATTTAAATAAATATAATCTAATATTCAAATAGTCCTCGGATCTCAGCTATTTGGATAGTCCTTGCAATGATGCAGGCAACAATTTGTGGATATAATGAGATTCTTTTTCATATCCATGGGGAGCCCATTTAATATTCTGGTGGTGTCTGTGATTATTCTGGGCATCTTGAAACTCCCAGGGAAGAATCATTATTTCTTACTTGCTTTCAACACATGATAGGCCCATCTTGTTTTCCAATCATATGTTTCTTTGATGACACTTTTACTCCAGTTCTTTGTAGCCCCTTTGCAAGTGTTGTAGCCTGCTCACACTCATAACCTGACTCTCCATTCCCTTCTGAGTAACACTAATTATTAACAGTAAAATTAGGGATATGCTCATAGAGATAACCATAAAGCACAGCAATACACAGAGAAATTCATAACAAAGTGCTGTATAACTTGGAGAAAGTTTATAAGAGAGAGAGATTGTGAAGAGAGGTATGGGTGGGTAAGAGGGGGAACAGGAATTTCCAATTCATGGGAACAAAGGAGAAAAAGCAGAAGGCAAGGAATGAGTTATAGACAAAGGAGGACAATAAGGTAATGAGTGAGTTATAGTAAGAGATAGTATCAGACAAAGAAAAGGGAACAGTTGTAGAGCACCATGAGTGCCAGGAATTAGACCTAATGAAATAGGTAACTGAAAACTATTATAATTTCCCTAATTTCTTGAAAAGTATATTTTCATATTGGAAGTTATTTTGACTTGAGCAGTAACCATATGTACTGAGCAGTAGACAAGGCAGGCTCAAATCTGAATGGGCAAATTTTCAAATACACTTCTGATGTCTATTAATCCTAATCAGCAGATTTTTTAAACTAATCAACTCTCTTCTCAAATATAAAAATTTTGCTGTTTGGATTCAAGAGCAAAACATATAAATTATAGAATTTAAGGAATCTGTGATGATTCTTAGATGTCTGTAAGATTTAACGTGCTCTTGCAAGTGATATTTATTTTTACTATCCTAGATTATGTCCCATAACCCTTTAACATTTTCAATATCCCTCTCACTCTCCATGTTCATTCCTGCCTTCTGTTTTTTGCTCCATTGATTCCTATCATATGGCAAATCCTTTTTCCTTCTTAGTGATAAAGCTCAAGGCACATGAAATTTTGTTGTGGAGTTCCTGCATGAATATATTATTTTATCTTATGTCTTATTCCCCAATATATATTGTAAGCTACATGAGGGTAGGACCTGGACTGTGATTTAGGTAAATATTTTATATTTTCCAGTGGTCTTTGTTGAACTGATTTTAATCCCACATAACATAGCCTTTCAAAATAATACTTAAAATAATTAAATCTGTACTCTACATTTTGGCAATTTATTATAAATTAATTTAGCACTCTATTATATACAAATTTGGTTCTCTGTTCCTTGAAAGTAAATCTTGTTTTCTTGATGAGTGAAAGCTGCCTAGAATAAAGGGGTAACAAAGAACTGTTTTATATGCTTCTGAAAATCCAAAATTCAATAAGCACATATTGAACTTCAGAGTAATTTAGCTCACAGTTTACATATGTGAATAGACACACACACACATACACAAGTAGTTATAAAGAACACACCATAATCTGTAATTCTCAGTATTCTAATAATGACAATGAACCTAAATTAACCCAAGGAAGCTATGTAACTTTTTTGAGGATCAGTTTCTTCCTTGTAAAACTAAATATTTACATTATATTTTTAAATGTCTTTCAAGCTCTGATGTGCAATGTTATTATGTACTAATAAAATAATATTCTAATTTGATTCACAAATTATTTAAAGTACATGTAAGAACATTTAAATTCATGTAAAGTATTTTTCAAGCCTTAAAGTAGTGTATGATGATGGCTATTTAAAGTTATTTATCTTGTTGACTAGTGCCTGCTTCATTTGCAATCTAAACAATTGTAAGAAATTATTTTAAGGCCATTTTTAATATAAATGGTATCAGTATGATATAACTTTTCCTCTAAATAAAGTACTTTTTAATGCCCAATGCAGAATTGACTTAGCAAAATGGCTGTCATCATCTTACTCATATATCTTGAGTACTAACGTCAGACTATATAGATTCATAAAGATAAATAAATATATTGCAATTTAACATTTTTGTAAAAAGTCAATTATTAGTCATCTTATTACATTCACTAAAATTCATTAAACTTTAAAATAAGTTTTTACTTAAATGGGGGCCTTTCAACTTTGCAATATCAATACATTTTTGCATGTTTCATGGTACCGGAGCATCTAAAATAAATACATTTTAAGTAATAAGGGAAAAAATTATACCACCTCTTATTGCTGTAATCAATACTTAAGATCATAGATTTAGATCTTATACATCTACCAGCACAACTTTTTGTTCCTTTTATTGAGGAAAGGGAGGTTAAGAGAAGTTGTTAATTTCTCAGACTCACATAGGTACTAATTAGAAGGAGCATAGACTAGATTTTTAAATTTGTACATCTTTTACTCCAAACTCAGGTGTGTTCTCTCGCTCTCTCTTTTTCTGTCTGTCTCTTTCTTTCTATCCCTTTCTCTGTCTCTTTCTCTTTCCCTGTGTGTTTCTCTGGGTCTCTCTGTCTCTGTATCTCTTTCTCTCACTGTCATTCTTGTTTTGCTCTCCACATACATATGCATATATTATAAACATATGTGTAATATATTATAGATGTATAAGTATGTATATATATTGAATATGTGTATTATATAAATACACATAAATGGATATTTTTATCTATATATACTGAATGACTACAACTAGATTGAATGGGTCCTTCAGATTCAGCAATTCTATTGACTATATTGTTCAATATAAAAAAAAGTCTTCATGTCATACAGTTAGAAACACTTTCCTGTAGGAAGATGATCCTGAAACTACAATAAAACTTTTGTGTAACCTCATGGTTTGTTGGACACACAAAATATAAATGCAAAGTGAATTGGTACTGAACAATTGGAAGGAATTGTATGGAATGTGATCATGATATGGCCACAGGAATAAAGAGAGAATTGGGGTGCAAGTTTAAGCCAAGATTTAAGTTTCAAGATGCAAAGGCAGTTATAGCAGTAGTCAACAGTCAATAAAAATTTATTTTAGTGCCACTATACCAGATACTATACTAAGCTCTGGAGATGCAGATACAAATATAGTATGTGGAACTAAGAGAGAAAGTATCCAGGGCAGAGACATGATGGAGAAGTCCAAAAGGAAAGTAGTTGGTGGGAGATGGAGAAAAAACTACTGGGAATCCTCTTATATAGAGGTTTAGAAGTTCATATTTATTCAGTAATACATGAGAAGGAAGCCTTGCATCTGCAGCTCAATAACCACTAGAAAGAGAAAATCCTCAATAGTTTCAGAATCTGATTCAGAAACAAGAATCCGAGTGTTTTTAACTCAGCTCCAGTGGCTAGGTTTCTGTCCTATGGAACAAAAAACTCTGACATGAGGGTGATATGACTGAGGTTATTTACTGATGGTGGTTGCTAGTTGAGATCAATGATAGAAGAGAAAAAGTTTATTTCCCTATCTTGAAATCTCCTTTGGGCAGTCATTTTCCATGTGGTTTTCTGTATTTCTTTAACCTATTTCTGTTTTCTTATTTTTTGTCTCTTATACATTATGACTGGTCATAAATGATCTACAACCCACATAATGATAATTAATTGCATGCCTAATAGTAAGGGAAATGCAGTGGAGTGTGTGAATGATGATAACTTCAAAAAACAAGTCAGTTTCAAACCTCTGTACAACAAGCTAGAGCTTTCTTATTCTGGCTGAAAATGGAGCCAGTTTCATGATCATAGATTTAGAACCGGAAGGGAAAGTAAAGGTTACCTACTTCAGGTAAGGAAATTGAAGCTCAGGAAGTACCTCTTAAGAGATCCATGCCTCTAGTTTGTCTCTGGCTTTGGGGACTATAGTCTCAAAGATTGCCAGCCCTGTTCTCCGTGTCACCTGAATCACCTGGTAGATTATCCTTCTCTGTTTTATAAGAGGCAGTGTAGTGTGCGGGCCACAGAAGGGAGTCACTGGGCCTGAACCTGAGTTCCACTCTGACCTTGTATAAGTCATCTGAACCTTCCTGAGTCTCAGTTTCCTTACCTGGACTAGTCTAGTCCAGCAGAATACTATAGCATTTACACTTGTAGGGGAGCAGGAGTCCTTCCTGGTAAAGGCCAGAGCAAAGACCAGGAAAACAGTGACCACACCTCTACCCAGATCACATAGAAGGCTGAAAACTTGCATACTCCTAGAAATACCTCTGAAAATAACATATAAAAATCTAAAGCTGGGAGTGGTACTGCTCCAACCCCAGCTATCTTTAACATAAAGTTCAAGGCCATGAAATAGCTGGAAAATAAGCAAAACAATGACAACTTGACCATTTACTATGGTGGAGGGGAAGATCAAGACATAAACTCAGAAGAAGACAAGAATGTATAAATAGTTATGAGCAAAATCTCAAGGAAAAATGTAAATTGGAAACAATACCAACAAAAACTCCTGTAGGAGTTAAAGAAATAGATAAGGATGGGAGAGGAAAATTGGGGAAAGAAATGAGAATGAAGCAAGAAAATTGTGAAAAGAAAATTAACATATTCATAAAAGCGGCACAAAAATACTGAAGAAAAACCACCTTAAAAACAGAATTAGTCAAATGGTAAAAGCACAAAATTTCAATGAAATAAATAACTTACTTAAAAAGCAGAATTGACCAAATGGAGAGAGGTACAAAAGCTCACTTTAAAAATAACTACTTGAAAATTAGAATTTGGTAAATGGAAGCTAATGAAACCAAAATACATCAAAAATCAATAAAACAAAGTCAAAATAATTTTTTTAATAGATGAAAATGTGAAATATCTCCTTCAAAAAAACCAACTAAGCTGGAAAATAGATTTGAGGACAGGACATTTAAGAATTGTTGGGCTACCTGAAAGGCATGATGAGAAGAAAAAAAGTCTAGATGTTATATTTCAAGAAATATAATGCAAAAAAAAGGGAAGGGAAGGGAAGGAAAGGAAAAGAAAGGGAAGGGAAGGGAAGGGAAGGGAAGGGAAGGGAAGGGAAGGGAAGGGAGAGGAAGGGAGAGGGGAGAGGAGGGGAGAGGAATGAATATTATTCATGAATATTATTGCCAAATCCCAGAATTTCCAAGTGAAAAAGAAAATACTTTGAGCAGCCAGAAAAAAAACTAAATATGAAGTCATGGGAAATCTGAGGAATTATTTTTTTAAAGAGTCTTACTGTTACTATAGGATAGGAGTTTATGCAATACTGCCATAGTCTTTAAGAACTCAGTCACCTCTATGACAAGATGGGTCACAGGAGTAGAACTTTGTGGAGGTATTCTAATGATCTATGCAAACAGGGAAAGAAACAAAACAAAGATTTCCTAAGAACTTACTATGCACCAGGCACTGTTCTAAGTAAGTGTTTTATTTTTTTTTTTAATATTGTCTCATTTGACCCTCATGAGAACACTGGGAGGTAGAGTTACTATTACCCCAATTTCACAGATGAAAAAACTGAGATAGGGGGTAAGTGACTTGTCTAGAGACACATGGCTAGAAAAGGGAAAGGGAAGGAATAAGCCTTTATATGGAGCTTACAGTCTAATGGGTTACATGCTAAGCATTTTACAAATACCTTCACAGCACCCCTGAAAGGTTAGCACCTTCATTATCCACATTTTATTTTTGAGAAAACAGAGCCAAAAAAGAGGTTAAATGACTTTTTTGAGATCATACAGAAATGGTCTGAGGACAGATTTTGACTCTGGGCTTCCTGATTCCAGACCTAGCCCTCTCTGCTGCCATTTAGTTGCCTTCAAAGACAGGAAAGGTTAAAAATGGTGAGAAATATAAGAGAAAGCATGGTTAGAGAAGATAAAATTAGAAAGACCAAGGACTTATAGAGTACAAAGAAACTTTACATCTTTATATCCTAAATGCTTTCTTCAAGAAAAAAAAATATCAGATAATAGGAGATAAATATCAAATACTATAACACTATCCAGAAAACTAATAAACTGATACTATTTTAACATATGAGAAGATTCATTATTCATGTGGAAATTATCCTAGTCTGTATATATTGAGATCCCTCTTAGAATTAGTTAAAAAGAGAGAGAGAGAGAGAGAGAGAGAGAGAGAGAGAGAGAATTAAGAAAGTGAAGCATTATATCCTAAACTACTTAAGCAAGCAAATATTAATGAAAATTGAAAATGGACAACAGAAAAGACACTTATACAGAGTATTATCATTTTATGTAGATGGCAAACTGATTTAAGTCATTACCACAACATAAAAAAGCAAAGACTACAAAACTTTTCAGTCTGCTAACATTTGACACATGTATCAAAAAGAAAGAACTGGGCTCCCCAATCACCAATAGTTCAGAATATAAAACTGTTTGTAAAATCTTAAAAAGAAAGATTATTGATCTGGAAGGGCAAGGGAAGTCAGAGGTCAAGTCAACATCATTCTTTTTCAAAGATGAGGAAACAACTTTAGAAAGCTAACTGCTCCAAGCCAAATAGCTATTGAGAATCTGTGGGAGGATTAGAACCTAGATCTTCAAATTTTCAAGTCATTGGATTTTGCATTAAATTACAGATGATTATGAGCAACATTTTCTAGGGAGGAAAAAGGAAAGCAGTAAGTATAAAACAAGTTTCTAAAAAGCTTGGAAGGAGAGCAAAACCATCCACCCCTGAGTTGTAAAGGATAGATAGACTTGCTAATGCACATAGAAAAGATTAAGATAATAAAGGATGTTCATTTTCCGGATTCTGACATTCCTCTGGATAGACAGTACATGGAACTTGTTCACCTGAATCTATATTCTAATCAGTACAGTATATTTCTTAGAAATGACTCTTTCTAAGAAAAAATTATTGCAAAGATTTTTCATCAACTTCCTGCTTTTCTTCTAATCTTAGAAGCACTGATTTTGCTTAGCCAAAAGCTTTTTAATTTTATGCAGTCAGAATTATTTTATATCTGTGAAACTCAATTTCTTGTTTCCTCATGAACTCTTTCCCTATCTATAGGTCTAACAGATTTCTTGCATGTACACTAATTTACTTGTGTTGTCACTATTTGTGTCTAAATCATGTAGCTATTTATAACTTGTCTTAGTATATGGTGTAAACTTTGATTTATACCTTTTTTCAGCCAGACTACTTCCCAAATTGCCTTGACCTAAAAACTAGGATCTTTCTTTGGATTTAACAAACACTAGGGCTGCCATGCTCATTTGTTTCTAAATATTTTTTGCCTAATTTGTTCTATGGATCAAATTATCTATTTCTTACCCAGTACCAAATACTTGTGATAATTATAGCTTTGTGATTAGTATACTTTGAGATCTGATACTTCCAGCCTCCTTTCCTTACCATTTTTTTCATTGATTTCCTAGATATTATTCATTTTTGTTACTTCAGATACATTTTTCCAATTATTTGTCCCCAGAAAAGAACTTCAATAAATATATTTTGTACAAGTCCTTTTTTACTTTTTATCTTTTTTGGGATACAGACCTAGTAGTGGTATTACTAGGTCAAAGGGTATGTTCAGTTTTATAGCCCTTTGGACAGTTTCGAACTGTCCTATTGAATGGTTGAATCATGTTACAACTCCACCAACAGTGCATTAATGTCTCATTTTTCCCACTTCTACTCCAATACTGGTAATTTTCCTTTTCTATCCTATTAGCCAATCTAATAGATATGTACTGATACTTCAGAATTGTTTCCATTTGTATTTCTCTGATAATAGTAATATATAGATAGCTATGATTACTTCATATGAAAATTGTACATAACTTGATAATTTGTCAATTGGGGAATAAATTTAATTCATTTCTTTAAGTGTTTAAAGCATGAGGTCATCAGAGAAATGTGCTTCAAGTTATTTTTCTTCACAATTATTTTTGCTAATTGTATTCCCCAACCCATTTATTCTATTTTCCCTTTTCACCCTGTCCCATTTCAAGTGTTTTGTTTTGACTAGCCTTTAACAATCTGTCTTCCCTTTTATCATCCTCATCCTTCTTTTATCTCCTACCCCTTACTTTTTAATGTAAGATAGATTTCTATATCCAATTGAGTAGATATGTTATTTCCTCCTTAAGTCAATTCTGATGAGAGGAAGGTTCACTTACTCCCTTCTCCTCCTCTTCTTTTTTTCTTGCCTCTTTTATGTGTGAAATTTTGCTCTATTCTACATCTCCTTTTCCCTCTCTCCCAGTACATTATTCTCTCACTCTCTGATTTTATATTTTTAAATATCATGCTTTCACATTCAACTATACTGTGCCCTCTATATATACTTCTTTTAACTGCCCTAATAATGAGAAAATTGTTACAAATTACAATTATTATCTTTCCATATAATCTATTCCACTGATCAACTAATCTATTTCTTAGACAATGCCAAATGGTTTTGGTGACCATTGCTTTATAATAGTTTTAGATCTGGTACAGCTAGGCCACCTTCATTTGATTTTTTTTTCATTAGTTCCCTTGAAAATCTTGACCTTTTCTTCTTCCAGATGAATTTTGTTATTATATTCTTTAGGTCATTAAAATAGTCTTTTGGGAGTCTGATTGGTATAGCACTAAATAAATAGAATAATTTAGGTAATATTGTCATCTTTGTTATATTCATTCAACCTATCCAAGAGCACTTAATATTGTTCTAATTGGTTAGATCTGACTTTATTTTTATAGAAAGTGTTTTGCAGTTTTGCTCATATAGTTCTTGATTTTCCCTTGGCATATAGATTCCTACTAAATATTTTATACAACCGGCACTTACTTTAAATGGAATTTCTCTTTGTATCTCTTATTGTTGGATTTTGTTAGTGATATATAAGAAAGCTGATGATTTATGTGGATTCATCTTGTATCCTGCAACTTTGCTAAAGTTGTGGATTATTTTTAGTAGCTTTTTAGTAGAATCTTTTGGGTTCTCTAAGTATACCATCATATCATCTGCAAAGAGAGATAATTTGGTTTCCTCATTACCTATTCTAATTCCTTTAATCTCTTTTTTAACTCTTATTGCCAAAGTTGGCATTTCCAATACAATATTGAATAGTAATGATGATAGTGGGAAACCTTGTTTCACTCCTCAGCTTATTGGGAATGGTTCCAGTTTATCCTCATTCCATATGATGCTTGCTGATAGTTTTAAATATTTGTTACTGACTATTTTAGGAAAAAGCCCATTTATTCCTATACTCTCAATTGTTTTCAATAGGAATGGATTATCAAATGCTTTTTCTCTATTGAGATGATCATATGGTTTTTGTTAATTTGGTTATTGATATAGTCAACTATGCTAATAGTTTTCCTAATATTGAACCAGCCCTGCATTCCTGGTATAAATCCTACTTGGTTGTGGTGTATTATCCTGGGGATGATTTTCTGTAGTCTTTTTGCTAATATTTTATTTAAGATTTTAGCATCAATATTCACTAGGGAGATTGGTCTATAATTTTCTTTCTCTGTTTTCAACCTACCTGGTTTAGGTATCAGTACCATGTCTGTGTCATAAAAGGAATTTGGTAGGACTCCTTCATTCCCTATTTTTTCAAATAGTTTATATAACATTGGATTTACTTGTTCTTTAAATGTTTGGTAGAATTCACATGTAAATCCATCTGGTCCTGGGGATTTTTTCTTAGGGAGTTGATTAATAGCTTGTTCTATTTCTTTTTCTGAAATGGGACTACTTAAGTAATTTACTTCCTCCTCTCTTAATCTGGGAAGCCTATATTTTTGAAGGTAGTCATCCATATCACTTAAGTTATCAAATTTATTGGCATAAAGTTGGGCAAAGTAATTCCTAATTATTGCTCTACTTTCCTCTTCATTGGTGAAAAGTTCCCTCTTTTCATTTTTAAGACCAACAATTTTATTTTCCTCTTTCCTTTTTCTAATCAGATTTACCAAAGCTTTATCTATTTTATTGTTTTTTTTTCATAAAACTAACTCTTAGTTGTATTTGTTAACTCAATAGTTTTTTTTTACTTTAAATTTTATTAATTTCTCCTTTTAATTTTAGAATTTCAAGTTTAGTATTTGATTGGGGATGGGGTTTAATTTGCTCTTTTTCTAGCTTTTTAAGTTGCAAGCCCAATTCATCAATCTTCTCTTTCTCTGTTTTATTCAAATAAGCCTCTAGAGATATAAAATTTCTTATTTTTTATTACTTATTTAGCTTAGTACTGCTTTGGCTACATCCCACAAATTTTGGTATGTTGTCTCATTGTTGTCATTCTCTTTGGTGAAATTATTAATTGTGTCTATGATTTGCTGTTTCACCCAATCATTCTTTAGGATTAGATTATTTATTTTCCAATTACTTTTTGGTCTATTTACACCTAGCTTTTTGTTGAATGTAGTTTTTATTGCATTGTGATCTGAAAAGAATGCATTTACTATGTCTGCCTTTCTGCATTTAATTTTGAGGTCTTCATGTCCTAATATATGGTCAATTTTTGTATAGGTTTCATGAACAGCTGAGAAGAAAGTATATTCCTTTCTGTCTCCATTCAGTTTTCTCCATACCTAACTTCTCCAATATTCTATTTACCTCTTTAACTTCTTTCTTATTTGTTTTTATGTTTGATTTATCTAATCCTGAGAGTACAAGGTGGAGATCTCCCACTATTACAGTTTTGCCATCTATTTCTTCTTGCAACTCTCAACTTCTCCTTTAGGAATTTAGATGCTATACCATTTGGTGCATATATGTTTAGTATTGATATTGCTTCATTGTCTATGCTACCCTTTAGCAAGATATAGTTTCCTTCCTTATCTCTTTTAATTAGATAAATTTTTGCTTTTGTTTGATTTGAGATAAGGATGGCTACCTCTGCTTTTTTTATTTCACTTGAAGCATAATAGATTCTGCTCCAGTCTTTTACTTTTACTCTGTATGTATCACCCTACTTTAAATGTGTTTCCTGCAAAGACGATATTATAGGATTCTGGCTTTTGATCCAATCTGCTATCTGCCTCCACTTTATGGGAGAGTTCACCCCGTTCACATTTATGGAAAAAACTACTAATTCTGTATTTTCTACCATCTTATTATCCCTAGATTATACTTTTCTTTTTTGTTTCCCCTCTTACCCCCCTCCCCATTATTAAACTTGTCAGCACCACTTGTCTCATGCAGCTCTCCCTCTTTAAAATCCCTCCCACCAGAGCAATTTGGAACTATGCTCAAAAAGTTATCAAACTGTGCATACCCTTTGATCCAGCAGTGTTACTACTGGGCTTATATCCCAAAAAGATCATAAAGAAGGGAAAGGGACCTGTATGTGCACGAATGTTTGTGGCATCCCTCTTTGTAGTGGCTAGAAACTGGAAACTAAGTGGATGCCCATCAATTGGAGAATGGCTGAATAAATTGTGGTATATGAATATTATGGAATATTACTGTTCTATAAGAAATAACCAACAGGATGATTTCAGAAAGGCCTGGAGAGACTTACATGAACTGATGCTGAGTGAAATGAGCAGGACCAGGAGATCATTATATACTTCAACAACAATACTATATGTGACCAGTTCTGATGGACCTGGCCATCCTCAGCAATGAGATCAACCAAATCATTTCCAATGGAGCAGTAATGAAATGAACCAGCTACGCCCAGCGAAAGAACTCTGGGAGATGACTAAAAACCATTACATTGAATTCCCAATCTCTATATTTTTGCCCACCTGCATTTTTTATTTCCTTCACAAGCTAATTGTACAATATTTCAGAGTCTGATTCTATTTGTACAGCAAAATAATGGTTTGATCATGAAAAAAAAATCCCTCCCACCTTTGAGACCCTCCCCCTTTCTTATGCCTTTTCCTTATTTTTTCTGTATTCCTTTCTATTTAGCCTACTCTTTTCCTTTTCCCTTTTCCTCTCCCACTTTTTAATGAGGTGAGAGAAATTTCTCTGTAAACTAAATATGTCTAATATTTTCTGTTTGAGCCAAATCTGATGAGAGTAAGATTCACACAATGTCCCTTCCCCTTCTTTAATTCCCTCAGATATGATAGCTTTCCTTTGCCTCTTCGTGGATGTAATTTCCCTCTTTTTATCTCCCTTTTTCCCCTTTTCTGATACTATCCCCTTTCCACTTCTACTTCCTTTTTTAAAAATATTATAACAGTAAAATCAAATTATACAAGCACTCTTTGTGTATGCCCATAACAGAAATATAGTTCTCAAGGGGTTTTTTTTTATCTTTTATGCTTCTCTGGAGTCCTATATTTGGAGGTCAAAATTTTTGTTTAACTGTGGTTTTTTTCATTAGGAATAAATGGAATACATCTGTTTCATTGAATGTCCATCTTCTTCCCTGGAAGAAAATGCTCAGCTTAACTGGATAGTTTATTCTTGGCTAAATTCCAAGTTCTTTTGCCTTACAGAATATCATATTCCAGGCACTTTGATGTCTTAATGTGGAAGCTACTAGATCCTGAGCGATCCTTATTGTGGCTCATTGGTATTTGAATTGTTTTTTTCTGGCTGCTTGTAATATTTTTTCCTTAGTCTGATAGTTCTGAAATTTAGCCACAATATTCCTTGGAGTTTTTATTTTGGGGTCTCTTTCAGAAGGTGTTTGATGAATTCTTTCAATGCCTATTTTACCTTCTCATTCTATTACATCTGGGCAGTTCCCTCTTTTCATTTCCTGTAAGATAGTGTCTAGGCTCTTTTTTTCACCATAATTTTCAGAAAGTTCAATAATCCTCAGATTATCTCTCCTAGATCTATTTTGCAGGTCTGTTATTTTTCCAAGTAGATATTTAACATTTTTCTTTCTTTCTTTTTTTTTTTTTTTTTTTTTTTTTTTTTTTTTTTTTTTTTTTTTTTTTTTTTTTTTTTTTTTTTTGGTTTTGCTTGACTGATTCTTGATGTCTCAATAAATTGTTCATTTCTATTTGTTCAGTTCTGATTTTTAATGAGTTATTTTCTTCATTAACTTTTTTTACTTCTTTTTGTATATGTCCAATTGAGTTTGATTTTGCTCTATGGAATTTTTTTCCATTTCACTAATTTTTTTAATGAGTTATTTTCTTTTTCCAATTCACAAATCCTACTTTCCTGGGAGTTTTTTTTATCTTTTCTAATTCATAAATCCTACTTTCTTGGGAATTCTTTATCTTTTCCAATTCACTAATTGTTTCCCTGAGAGTTCGTATTTACCTTTTCCACTTCACATATTTCAGGAGGTTGTTTTCTTTTTCCACAAATTTATCAAATCTTTCTTTTAATGAGTTATATGTCTTTTCCATACTCTATTGCAGAGCTTCTCTTTCTTTTCCCCATTTTATTTCTAGCTCTCTTTTAAGATCTTTTATAATTTCTTCTAGGAAAGCCTTGTGTGATGGGGACCAGGTTATATTCCCATTGGGGTTTTGTCTGTAAATTGTCTGCTATTAATCTCCTCAGGGTTGGAAATCTGCTCTCTTTCTGTAGAGACTAGCTATAGTTAGAGCTCATTTGGCTTTTTTATTCAATTTTTAAAAGCCCTTAGGGTCTGCCTTCAGGACAAGGAGGTTCTCAGCTTCCTCTACAGAACAGGGACATATAGATAGTAGCTGTCCTGCAAATGGGCTGCGAAGAGAAGCCACAGCCACTGCTCTGGAAGTGTTACTGCCCTGGAAGAGCCCCCACTGTGCCAGAAGTGTGAATGCCCTGGGCAGAACTCTACTGTGCAGAACAGCGGCTGCCCTGGGAAAAGTGGCTGAGCAGCATGAGTGTGACTTCCCTGGGCAGAGCCCTGCACTGCGGACTGTGGCTGCACAGCTACACTGTGGTTGTGCTGACCCACTCCCAGTGCTGGGTGGGTGTAGCCAGGTCCTGTGAAATTCTGGCATTTTGAACTACACTCTATCTTTGGCATTTGTGTTACTTCTCTGCTTATCTACTGCTTTGCACCCAAAGCAGAGCAGCCAACCCAGGGTAGAGTCTTCCCTGCAAATCCCTCACCCACAGAGACTGCCCCCGCCCTTGGTTCACTCAGTGTGCTAGCCTCTATGTTCTGCCTCCCTACCTGCGCTGGCCTCTTCCCACCTGATCAAGACAGACCTTTTCTGGTGATCTTCCAAGTTATCTTCAGCTGGTAATTTGTTGTACTCCCAATACCCGTGGATTCTACTAGTCAAGTATTATTTCTGAGGCTAAATTAGGTAATCAATAAGCGAGGGTCGAAGGGAGCGCAGAATGAGGCATATGTCCTCTCCACCATCTTTGGACAATTCCAATTCTGCTTTTTAAGGCATTCTTTTCATTCACTTTTTGTACTTTGTTTACCATTTGGTCTAGTCTAATTTTTAGGGTGTTATTTTCTTCAGTATTGTTGTGTGTGCATCTCCTTTAACAAGATGTTGACTTGTTTTTCATGATTTTCTTGCATTACTCATTTCTCTTCCCAATTTTCTATCTACTTCTCTAACTTGACTTTCAAAATCCTTTTTGAGCTCTTCATGGTCTAAGACTAATTGATAATTTTCTTGGAGGCTTTAAATGTAGGAACTTTGACTTTGTTATCTTCTGAGGGTGTGTTTTGATCTTCTTTGTCACCACAGTAATTTTCTATTGTCAGTATTTTTTTCTGTTGTTTGTCATTTCCCCCTGTTACTTGACTTTTTAATTCTTTATTAAACTAAGGGTCTACTTCCCTGGTGGAGGGTGCATTGTTCCAAGATTTATGAGTCTTGTACAGCTGTTATCTTTTAGGAACCTGTAAGTTTTCAGTTCTTCCAAGGTGGTATCATAAGGTAAGGAGAGTTGTGTTAACTCCTCCCCTGGCCTGTTGTCTGGTTTGTGAGTGACCATAAGCACTTTTTTCTGCCCTAAAGCTATGATGAGGGTTCCTGTTCCATTATGGCTACAAGCTTTGGTATGCTAGTGCTACTCCTAGTCATAAGACTGCCACTCACAACTACAATCCAGATTCAAGTACATAACAAAGCAACAGTCCTGCTTTACTGCTAATAAAAAGATCCCTGTTCTTCTGACCAGTTGTTCAACCCCTTATCTGTGAGCTGCAAGCTCCAAAAGCTGCTGCTGCCAGACTGATTCAGTGGCTCCCAAGGCTTGCTTCCTTCCTCTTGACCTTCTAAATTGCCTTGGGCTTGAAAATTGCTTTACTCCATCTTTTTTGCAGGTTATGTTACCCTTGAATTTGTTTAATCATTAAATATCTTTAAAGGTATTTGAAAAGCTTTAGGAAAGAGCTTGGGAAGTTATTTGTCTTTACTCCACCATATTGTTTTCCCTCCCTTTCTTTTTTAATAGGTCACTTTCTTGCCTGCTTGCCTTACCCAGCTCTGTCCCTGTCAATAGTGACATGATTCTTTCCATATAGACTGACTGACTATGGGCTACCTGTCTCACCTGTACAACTCCATCCCTGATAGCAGAGCATTCTTTTACCCTTCACTGCCCCCAGTGGCCACAGACTGTATTTCTTCCTCTTTCTCTTCCCAGCAATGCCTAGAACTTCAGCATGGAAAGTACCCTTTCTCTCTTCATCTATGTGTACTCTATCACATAAAGCATGCCATCTTTCAACTATACAGACGACCACATAAGTTTCTCTTTTTATCTCTTTCTAACTAGCACTTAACATTAGCTAAAAGTATTACTAGCTATACATTGGCCAAAAGGACAAATACAATAACATATGTTTTTTTAAAAGAAATTTCTGGTACTTGGTTTGGAGAATCACAAAACAAGTCATTTATCACTCTTATTCTGAATTTATCACTTTATGCCTATGAACTGGTTCTACTCTAAGTTGCAAATGTTTTTTTCATTAAGCACATAACCAATGCAGCATTTTTTAAAGATATAGATATTGACCCCAAATCCAAAGAATTCATCTGATTGCTATTACTTGACAAGAATTTTAGTAGGATTATATGATATTTTGACTAGCACTATAAGGACTTATTCCTAAAATTTAGAAATGCTTAATTTTTTCTAGTATCTTGACCCATCAAATGATACACACATATTGTTCTATAGGAACTTCTATGAATGTAGTTAAGTTTTGCTGTTAAAATATAATACCAAAAGTCCAAAAGTAAGCTCTGATAAATTACTATTCATCATAAAGCTTTTAAAGTAAAAGGACATGGAATGCTAATATTCCTAAAATAAAAGCTGTTTTGAATTTTAAAATATAATTATATTCTATATGGTACTCCAACATACTGAAATCACTACTAAATAATTGTACAACTGAACAGTCAATAAAAAAAACTTCTTACGTGACTGATAAGCAGAAAATTGATTCAATAGTGGAGAAAAATAACCTTACTATTATGTCATAAAAGGACAATTATTCTAGAACTAAAAGACTGACACTTGACTGAATTATCTGAATTACTATTGGTAATTTCAAGAGGCAAGAAAGAGAATCATGGAATTAAATTCCAAATCACCAAACTCTCACAACAAATTCCTTGTTTCTTTGCTAAAAAGTTTTGTTGAGATCAAAAGATACCTCAAATCCCCAAATCTGATGAGCTACAAAATATAATGTTTTATCATGGGCTGCATTTTTAATGTTATAGGCCTCAGAGATGATAATAAAATACTGACTGAAGAATAAATCTATTTGTCCCAAATACTGGCATACTGTTTTTGGTTTCAAGTCTCTTAAAATGCTAGTTTATCAGGAGAAGAAATTAATATTTATAGAATTTTACTACATTATTCAAGTAGACAGAGCATTGTATTTAAGAAAGGTAAGTTTAGTCAATTATGAGTCATATTTATTTGGCTATCTTGTATTGATGAAATATTTTAAATTAGCTTTGTAATTATTTTTAAAGTGAAAAGATCCCAATATCTTTTTATTGACAAAACTTTTGCATGGGAAATTTTTTAACATTGACTCTTGCAAAACCTTCTGTTACAAATTTTCCTCTCCTTCCCACCCCCTCCCCTAGATGGCAGGTAGTTTAATACATGTTAAATATATTAAATTATATGTTAAATCCAATATATGTATACATATATATATATATAGTTATCTTGCTGCACAAGAAAAATTGGATCTAGAAAAAAAAACCTGAGAAGGAAAACAAAAATGGAAGCAAACAATAATAGAAAGAGTGAAAATGCTATATTGTGGTCCATACTCAGTTCCCATAGTTCTCTCTCTGGGTGTAGCCAGCTCTCTTCATTACTGGACAATTGGAACTGGTTTAAATCATCTCATTGTTGAAGAGAGCCACGTCCATCAAAATTGATTATCATATAGTCTTTGCTGTGTATCATGATCTCCTGGTTCTGCTCATTTCACTCAGAATCTGTTCATGCAAGTCTTTCCAGGCCTCTCTGAAATCATCCTGTTGGTCACTTCTTACAGAACAATAATACCAATATCATTTTCAAAGGTTATTTTCTTCTATTCAATTTTTCTTGTATGTTTCCATAACCAGAAAAAATATGCCTAGCCCAATGGAGCTATAAGGGAAAACTAGACTTCTTATTATACAATAAACTAAGTATAGCATTTATTGTGTAACCACTTGAAATTTGCAGTCTTGCCTACATCATTCTGGATAGTTCTCCTACCTCATATTCAAAGAAGAACGTGGATTACAAGTCATCTGATCAGCAGAATCACCTTACTCTCTAAAATGTACATGAACTTTCAGTGAAGAGAACAATTTCTTTACCTCCTTAATTTTCACTTGGCTATAGCCCAAAATGTCTGTTTAAAATGTACATCTCCCACTTGGTACCACTAGTACAATACCTCAAGAGTAATTAGTTGTGAGAAAGGGAATTAGAATCAGTTACTGAGAAGGAATAAAAAATATGCAGGGATCATACAGATTTTTACTTTAATTTCTATAGTATTCTTTTATCTTTTTTGCTCACAGGGCATCAAACTATAGATCCAAGGCAAATGGCTCTTCAGTTTCCAAATGTGTGCTTCTCTTCCAGCTTCTGTTCTGGAGAAGACTGTTCTTTTGTTTAAACCCCAAGCTTCTCTTATGCCAAATATTTTGAATTACATTCCATTATATGTATGCTTCTAATAGCTAACTCATTTTATAAAACTTTTCATTTGTTTTGAGAATATAAAATCAAATGACTTGTGGCCTTAAGTAAAAATAAATTAAGAAAATCTATCATCAGATCAGAGGTCCTGAAGCAGATTTTGAAAAACTTTCAACCCTGAGTGGAAATCAGGCTCTCCTGATTCCTAAAATAGTTAGCAATGTGTAGAGATAGTAACTTTAATCATCTCCTCTAAATACTGACTTGATCTTGTTTTAGTACTCTTCTCCAGATTTCAAGAATGGGATTGGTCCTTTTACCACCAGTGATTTGTCTAGCCACAATGAACTGTCCTTAATTTCCCAGTAACAGTTTGAGAAAAGGGTACTGATGTGCCCTTTTGGTTCAGAGGTGGCCTGAAAGAATTTAAGGAAATTCTCTTGAAGTCACAAATCTTTATTAACACCAAAGAAAAGCAGGCTCAACTCAGAGGAGAAGGTCCAACTGAGGTCTAGCAAAATAGGTGAGAGATGGAAGAGTTTTTCTGCGAGATTTTTAGAGAGCAGCCAAACAGTCTGACAGATGGTTTGGACAGTGAGTGAGGATGTGGGTCCTTGTCTCCTTTCAGAAGTGAGATATGTAATAAGGTAAAAAGAATAGTCAGCATGTGTGGGGCCTGGACACACAAAAACCTGCTGACAGAGACCTTGGGTGTTGCCAGAGTGTTTCATAGGGCTCTTAGTTAGCTAGCAAAGGAGCTCCAAGTTAGGGGCCCCTGAGTGGAGGTCTCTGGGGTCCATCTTCTCCCATCTTTTTCTTATTGCAGGGGTAGAGGCTCAGGGAATAAGGATGATGGTTTCAATCTTCTGAAACTTCTTCTTGATGGAGAAGGGAGTAGTTTTCCTTACTGGAAGATGCCTCATGAACACGCATCACCAGGGGAGGAAATGGGAGTCAGGGATGACAGAAGCCTAAGGTACAGGTGTTGCATACTGTCCAAGGAACAGATTGTATCAGTAGTGCACACAGGGAGAGCCTTGACTTGAGCTATGTGAAAGGAAATCAAAGAGATCAGTAATTGGAGTCAATAGAGACAGTAGTCAAGAGTGCTACACAAGAAAGAATTTGAAGACATGAGATTTTCATGAATGTCCCATATCCACCCAGATTTTTTCAGGAAAAGACTCAGGCATTGGGTAGACAGGATGACTGTTGAGGGGGTCTCCAATTCAAGGCTTTTCTCTTGATAGGGCCTTCAGAAATATCAAAGGGAAAAAGGAAAGGCTCATCTTACAGAGAAAAGTATATCCTCAGGAACATAAAAAGTGCCTGAAGTCAGTCTTTGTCCTAGTCTGACCAAAGAGTTACCCCCACCACGACCACCACTACTGGGAGCCCACAAGATGGGATGGGGAGAATTGGAGAGTACAAATTTTATGAAACACTGTCTATAGTAAAAACACGTTCAATTATTAATTATGTTCAAAGGGACATAAACTACTGTTCTCAGAATCTCTTTAAACAATGGGAGCATCTTTAAGGTAAGTCAGTATCACCAATTGAATTAGCCTTATTGCAATGACAAAGGTTACTAAGCCTTACATACATGAGAGGCTTCACTAAACACCTCTGATTTTTTTCCCTTTGAGTTTAAATCTATTCTGCTGTAAAAATCAATCATTAGAAATCATTTCTATGTAAACTGCTTGCATTTTTGTTCTTCTTCCCAGGTTATTTATACCTTCTAAATCCAATTCTCCCTGAGCAACAAGAAAACTGTTCAGTTCTGCACACATATATTGTATCCAAGATCTACTGTAATCTATTTAACATGTATAGGACTGATTGCCATCTTGGGGAGAGGGTGGAGGGAGTGAGGGGAAAAATCGGAACAGAAGTGCATGCAAGGGATAACGTTGTAAAAAATTACCCTGGCATGGGTTCTGTCAATAAAAAGTTATTTAATAAAAAATAATAAAAAAAAGAAATCATTTCTATATAACCAACTTATAGTTTCTCGATAAACCCATTCCTTGTTTGGGGATTATAAAACCCAAACTCTTTTCCCAAGGCTATCACCTTGCTCACAAGATGGTTCCAAGAAACCTAGCAAGCTTTCAGAACTGAGCTTGATACTCCTCCCTTTTCATCCTATCTAGCATTAGAGATGCTGTGAGCTGAGCACTTCCCCTAGTCTGTGAAAAGGAAGGAATCTGCACACCCTGAGATCCCAAGAGGAACTTCTCTAAAAAGCAAAACCAAAACAAAATCCAGATAAGGTTTTCACCTCAGTGATTTCCATTTACAATAATTACCAGTTTTAGGCAATATCATTATGACAACAAATAACTTAGTTAACAATCTTACAACTTTTGTAAGTGATAGCTAAACTGTTTTAGCTATAACTCCTTCTTAACACACAAGCAAAAGTGGAAATATCTAATTCCCTAATTAGTGGTTACAAACACTATAACAAACTGGTTTTAAACAGATTTTTTTCTTCCACATTCTTTTAGTTGCTCAGTTTATACTGTAGTTCAGGTTACTGGATGACAAACCAAATCTCAAACTTACAATCTCAGAAAGAACCTATTACCCATCAATTAGTATTTACTGAATCTCATCAGTCAGTAATGGGCCCAAGTAGGAAGGCTTGAGCTTCCCCCTCCTGTACCTTTAGATGAGTTTCCTTTTTGTGTTAGGGAGGAAACAAGACAATTCATACAATTGAAAAGAACATGATCTATCACAAAAATGGGTAGGAATCTCATATAATTTACAATCAAATCTCCAATTTTAATACACATATATATATATACATGCTAATTTTAAAAATTATTTTTAAATTGATTAATACTTAAATTTAATTTGTAAGACTCCCTAAATAGCAACTAAATTTTCAATGAGTCCCAATTACTTTTTGGTGTTTCCTAATTCACACAACCCTTTTCTTTTGAGAGGCAGGAAAAAGTTAAGTGTTTCAATCCCATTTACTGAATCTTGCAATGCAGGCTGATATACTGCAAGAGCTTCTAAAGTGGCAGCAAACTGTTTTTCTGTTTCCAAAAGTTCTCAGATTCTCAAACCCTCTGTTCACACAGTCAGGAGAGATTATAGTCCCTTATTTCTTTCTGCTTCTCTCATTCCTACATGCTTAAACTTTCTTGTTTACTTTTCTAACCTGCACACTTGTTTGTTATTTTGATCCAACACTTTTCCTCAACGTGCTTTTACCATCTTATCTCAAATAACAGTATATGTTCTTTCTCTCTCTCCTGTCTACCCTCCCTATTGTATCAGGCAAAGGAGAAACAAATGGAAAAAAAAGAAAGCTTTCTTTCATTTCCCTAAAACGAAGCTATTAAACTTGTCAATTGCTTTTAAAACCTTTTTAAAACTTTTATAAAACATAATCCTTATTTTTCCTTAAAATAAATTCTATGGAGTGCTACTCAAATTTACCAAGATGTTTCAGAAGGTGGTAAATTCCTAGAACTACCCAAAGTCTCAGGAGCTCTCTCCCAGGATTTTAAAATGATTAGTTGCTAAACTCCTTAATGATTAATCACAAAACTTACAGAATCTGCTAAGATGTTTTAGCTTTAATTATCTAACTTTATTTCTACTGACCCAAACTGGCCAGTGCTAGGTCCACAAAAAAAGTCAGGCTTTTTCTTTTTAAAGGTGGAATTCTTTTTAGGAATGTTAATAAGTCTTTTCCAGTTGTCTCTCTAACTGCAGCCTTAGAAGTTTTTCTTTCTGGCCACATTTAAAATATTTCAAGGTAAAAGAATCTTGCTCAAGCACAAACATGACAGACATTCTGCAAACAGAGAAACATACAAAATGACAATTAAAATAACTATTTGAGAGACTCATCCTGATCTTTCAAGGTGTACTGAAGCCAGACAATGGTACAATTGGGGTCTTTGAATTTCAAGAGTTTCTTCCTTTCAGTAAGCTGAAAAGAAGGGCTAGTTAAAAGCATTTTTCAGGAATCATGAAAGAAGGTATTCTTAGAGAGGGCCTTGAAGGCTGAATATAAGGGGCCTCTCTCCATTTTACTTCCTTTCTACAAAGTAAATCCAATTGCAAGATGTTATTATAATTTAGAGAGCCATTTTGAGGTCATCTTGTTGGTCCTCTAGATCATATTGGACCCAGGCAACATCACAAAAAATATAGGGTATTTTTTTCCTTGAGTTGTCCTTGACCAAATTTGTCCCATTGTCCTAAAAGGCATCCCAGCAGAATCCTTTGGTCCTGGTCCAAGGTAAAAGAAGTTCTTCCCAGATCAGTCCTTTAAATATCTTTGTCTAAAGGGTTTCAGATTTGTGCACAGCTGTGGTAAGCTGTGAAATCTCCAAACTATGGTGGAAGTAGGCAGGTCTTCCAGGTTTCCTCTATGTTCTTATGACAAGCATCCCTGGCAAAAGAGGGAAGGGGAAGAAGTGGCGAATAGACATCCCACTCTGAGAGCCCAGAGGAGCTTACACAGGAATGGACAAGAAATAAGTACAATGCAAGCTTGAGTGAGTCCAAAAGAATCAGGTCCACAAAGGGAATCTTGAATACTGACACCAATGAAGGAGAAAGATTTTGAAGGGGTTTCAATTCCAAACAAGGCACTTTTTATGTGATCCTATTTAGATAATTACATTAAAATTAATGTGATTCAAATTACTATTTTCATACAAAAGTTGAATAAAATGTCAGCATTTTATTCATAATTTCATAATAATATCAAATAATCATATATGATTATGATAAAAAAATTTAACATGTAACATAAAAGAACAAAACCACTATGGAAGAATACCAAAAAATTGAAATATAAAGTAAATTTAATAGGATCTTAGTCTCTTTTTAAATTCGTAACTATCCACATATTTTCTGTGCAACTTCCTTCTTGAGTACATTCCTTTATTAAATAAATCTAGTAGTACATCTACTTAAATTACTGAACAACAGATTTATAGACATATGTGTAAATTTGATAAATGTGAGCTTAAACAAGACTGTGAATAAAATATGCAATTGTCATAATCATACAACTAAAGTTGTCTTTACCTTTACAATTTGTTTGGTAGTCTGAAGTTTTTGATCAGTTATTTCTTGTTGCTGTGTAAGCTTTTCATTGGCATCTCTTAATTCCTTAATAGAAACTTCAGTAGACTTTTTCAAATCCTGTAGCATATTGATTTGCTGCTGCATGGATCCAACTCTTTCATTTAATACTGATTTTGCAAAGTTTACATTGTTCTCACTCTCTTTGTTAACTAAACAAACAAGGTGGTAAATAATGGCTTTTAGTCTTTCTTAAGAGTTAAAATGAAAGTTATGTAATTTCAATACATTCTTACCTTTAATAGTGGCTGGTGCATATGCCCTCCTCAAAGCATGAATTTTCTTCTTCTGTGAAAATGATCTTCTACAATCCTTATTATAGCTATTCTGAATTAAAAGCCTCATATAAATTAGATTAGTATTCAAAACCTCGTTAGATAAAACAAAAACAATAATTTTATTTATGTAAAACTTACGAAGAGCAAATGAAATTTATATCAGATAAATACCAAAAAATTAGCAAAATTTTATTTTCCACATGTCCAAGACCTATAATTTATTGGGTAGGGTTAGGTAACTAGTATAATTGTTATTCAACTGCCAAGCAGAATGTCAGATCAACTTGCTAGAATGAATTTTAAGGCCTTCTAAAGAAATATAGGAGCAAATGTGACAAGCATTAAAATAATTAAAATAAAACTTATTGTGTGACTTGAATTATTTTAGTTCTGAGTATATAAGTCCATTACTCCTCTTTTCACTCCTGCCTGACTATCCGTTGGATATTTCCCTATGATGTCAGCTGTGGACCTGGGCAAATAGAGGAAATGAAACTTCAGTTGTTCTATTTTGTTACCAGTCATAGCAGGAGAAGGAGATTGAAACTACTTACTGAATTGATTTTTAAAGACAATATGTGCATTTCAATTACCTATGCTACCCTTGTATTCTGATGCCAGAGATAATCAAGAATTGTCTTCAAGAGATAGTATGAGGCTTTCAGATGTCTAAGTGCGATACAAGAAAAGATAACTCATATGAATTACGTAAATAATGAATTCTTGAAATTTTTCTAACACAGAAGGGGAAAAGAATCATAAAGAAATTAAGAAAACAATTCAACTACTACTCTCTGTTGCACCCAGATGAAAAGATAAGTAATGTGTGTAGGTAAATAAAAAGTATACTTTTTTCTAGACATCCTTGATGATACTATACGAAGATTAAATAAAACAAAGCTATATTGGCTCACTTTCCAAAATTGCTTTGCAACTATAAATATTGCTCCCCCCCCCTTAAAAAAAGAAAGAAATTAAAAACATAGAAATAGTTGACATGTTTTAAAAAGTAGAAACAATATTAAATATTACTTGGTAGTATTTTTTTTAGATGGTGAATATTTTGGTTAAGAACTTAGGTTTTGTGTGCGTGCGTGTGTGAGAGAGAGAGAGAGAGAATCTGCTTTAGCATAAAAATAAATTCATTGTTAAAAACTATGCTTCTCAGAAGTTAGAAATTTTCTGAAGACTTCAATTCTGTAACAAATAAATGAAAAAATATTTTAGCTTATGTGACATTTTTAAAGATTCATTGTCACAAAGAAAGCATTTCTTGGTAGTCATTAGGGGCAAAATGGTACTTTAAAACTTTAAAATATGGTATTTATTTTTAAGATCAATTCTTAGCAGAGAGGGAAAAAAGCACTGTCTAATCTAAAATAACTACCGCATTACCTGTAATTTGTTCAGTTCCAACATAAAATAAGGAATATTGATATAGTTTCACATTGTGACAATGGATTGTATATTCTACAGATAGTGGATTAACAAAATGAATGATTAAATATAAAGTGTGACAATAAAGTCACAAAGCTGATTTTTTTATTTTTGATATCTAGGATTCAGTGAATGTTTTCTTCAAAATAACTAATTACCCTTGGACAATGGGACCTTTGTGAATCCCATTACCACTGCTCACACTATTTTTGGAGCTACTCTTCTGGCACAATTCCCAGAGCCCATTTAAAGTCACATAAGGAAACAATTCTTATTGTATGGTCACATATTATTTGTTACTCAAAATAGTACTTCTTAGCTTAATCAATTATCTCCTTTAATCAGAAGACAAAGCTGAAAATTAATTTTAGCAATTTAGAAAAAAATATTTCATCCTCCAAGATTAAAAAGAGTATGGCTCAGACTAATGTAAATTTCAAGAGAAGAGCTTCAAAAAATGTTTAAAGTTATCACATTTAGAGACTGAGTCCAACTCTTTCATTTCACAAAAAAAAAAAGCAAGAAACTTTAGTCAATTTATTAAAGGCACAGCATAGAAGTATGATTCAAATCTAAAACTTCTGACTCCAAATAAAGAGTTCTTATACAGGTACAGCTACAAGGATATAACTTCTGGATATATATTAATAATCAGGTTTTTAAAAATGCAATTGTATTATTCCATAGTCATACCACATAAATAAAACGGTGTAGATTAACTTTAAGACCATATACATCATTTGTCTGTATTCTTTACAAGGACAAAATTCTTCAATCAAGTAGTATCTGTCAGCAATCATAAATTATAGACAGGAACATGATGCACCAAATATTTGTCAAACCTACCAAAGTAGTAGGTTATATTTGTGATCAAGTTCAATTAAATTCAACAAATATATAAGTAGCTTCTACTATGTATAAGGCATTATTCTGGGACACAAACTTATGTCCTATAAGAGATATATGAAAGAACTAGGAATATTTAGTCTTCAGAAGAAAAGATTTTTAAGAGGAGAGAATGGCCATATCCATTCTCTTAATAGATCTGAAAGGTTGCCATATGGAAATAGATTATATTTCTTTTCCTGAGCCCAAATGGGAGATAACTAAAATATACTTGCAATGAATTCACAATCATATGGAAGATACAACAAGTACGTATGTATGTACACACATATACGTCTGAGTATATAAACATATGTGTACATGTATATAGTATAAACGCAACGTTAATAAATATTACTATATATGAAGTAGTCTAGTAGTCTATTAAGTATAAGGTAGTTTAGAAGAGAAGGCGCCAGCATTTCAGGGCATCAGGAAAGGTTAATGCAGAAAATGGTATCTGGACTGCATCTTTAAATAATATGGGACTCCATTAGGGGGAGAAAAAAAATGCATTCCAGATATAGTGGGAATGACCAGTGCAAACATGAAACCAACACAAAGTTGGAAATAATATTTTTTATTTAAACAGGAAAAAGCTTCATCTAATTGCTATTATAGCTATACCAAAAAAAAAGGAATGGGCTGTCTGTAAAAAGTAATGAGGTCCTCATTATTTGGAGTGTTCAACTGGCAAATGATGATCATTTTAAAGGGATGCTGTAGTAAGGATTGTTTGAAGAAGTATGAGACAACTTAGATGATCTCTGGTGGGTCTATCAACTCTAAGCAACTATAAACCTTTTTGTGCCCCCAATCAATTGCAGACGTTTTACAATCTCCCTTTTGATATGCTAGGGATCCTAAAGAAGTCACTATGGGCAAGGGTTCTTAAACTTTTTCCACTCATGATCCCTTTTCACCCAAGAAATTTTTATGCAACCTAGAGTATATAGGCATATAAAATAGATATACAAATTAGACATTTACTGATAATAAATCATAATTTCATTACCCCTACATTCAGTTATGAAACCACATATGGAGTCATGAACCACAGTTTAAGGTACTGGAAGCTAAACAATCAGGTATAAAATAGCTTTAAAGAGCATAGTCTTCTATAGTTTTAAGGAAAGTACAACCTAGTGTTCAGGATAAAAGAAAACATTTATCCTTTAACTTTGTACTGGTTTATACTAAAAGAACAGACATAGTGAATTAAAAAAGTGTTATTATTATTGTATAAGCTGCACTTTAAATATTTTTCACTTCCCATTTTTAGAAGTGAACTCACCAAAGGACTGAGAACAAGTTTATTTGGTTTTGGGTTTTATTGCATTTCTTGGCATCTCTAACACTGAGACATTAATAGGTACATAGTAAGTGCTTTAAAATATGTTCTAACTGGAAAGATAAAGAGAAAAAGAAGTGTTTAAAAATAGTCCATGTTAGTGCTGAGTTACTCTAAAGAAAACAAAACAAAGTAAGGTGCCTCTAAAAGAATGAATATTAATTATTTCATGTTTAAATGCAGTTAAAAATAACACTTTGTGAGTGCAAATGTTCTCATTATATAAGGGTCCTCATTAGATAAAGAATATAATCAAGTTAAAATTTATTTCTATTGATATTTTTACTTATTAATGATTAATTATTAATAATTAATTTATTTATTAATATATTATTAATATAGCTTATTTTCTTTAACTATTGCTTTACAGATAAAAATATTACCAAGATATAGTATATAATCAATTTTAATCTTTTTATATGCCTTTTGAAAATAATTTTTAAATTAGGAACACAAGCTTAAAATAATTAACTTAAAGAAGTTTCAAAAACTATTAAAATAAGTCTTACAAATAAATAAAACCAGAATATATACCTTTTTGATTGGACTTTCTATAGCTAATACAATTTGTTTCTTCCCTTCTGTTTGTTCTTCTGTCTGTTTCCCCTCAACTTTTCTTGGACTGACTTTTTGGGATGTTTTCACAATAATTGTTCCTAGGTTTTGAGAGATCAGTTCTTCAGAATCACTTTAACAGGAAAAATTCAAAAAGAAAATTTATTAAAGTAATTCATGTCTTTCTAGGTTGAGTCTTTAAATAATTTTATCAACTTTAGGTTAAAAAAGACTTGAACTCTACATATGTGCCAAAAATACTTGGGAAGAAAGGTAGAATTATATAGTGTAGACATCTACATTAATCAAGAACACAAGATAACTATGAAATCTCCATTTTACTTTGTGCTTTACTATGTGGCTACAGCTGTAGTGTTAATTAAAGGAAATGATAGTACAGCAACAGAGAATCAAGTTAATTATTATTTTCAAATCTCTAATATCCCCCAGGCAAATTTACAATGATGTATACTAGTGGAAATGTCATATGAAAAACCTGTCAGAAATTGCTTACTGATGTATATGAACTGCCAGATGGGCCCTACCATTTAAAACACACTTTGAAAAGGAGATAATAGTAATGCAAATATTGAGTTGCCTATATTAAGTTAAACAGAAGAAATGACTTATTAGAAGAAATTGTGAGGTTCTGTGGATTTTGCTATAAGGGAAATGGCAAAAAAGTGAAAATAATTTGAACTTGGACAGAAGTTCATATTGGTATGTAGGCAGCTTTACAAAGTAAATATATATAGCTATGTGTATATATATTATATATATAAATTTTTAAATCCTATGTTTATATAGGTATATAAAAGGCATTATATAGATATGTGTAGATATATTTATATATAGATATGATAAAAAAAAACATTTTCTCATTTTAAATCATTATAATATTACAAATTACAGTGAATTTATTGTTGGTTTACCAAATTCTAACAAATGTAAGTTGTCCAAAATTTGAAAAGACTGTCTAAAAAGACCATGGTTTTCTTATCAGAAGTGGTGTTCAAATGTAATCTGGGTTTTTCAAGTTTAGATTGGACTAGAAAAATCCTAAGGGGCCTTCTAAATTAGTTTGAGAGTCTGTTACTCAAATTTCATTGATTTGTTTCACATGTTTTTAGAAGACAATGAAAAAGTTGCCAATTATCTCTGAAATCCATAATATGTATAAAATCTAACCAAATATGACAGAGATAAAATATAAAACTGCAGATTTCAGATAAGATGATTTTTGTTTAAAGGAAGTAGGGTTCAAGTATGTGGTGAGTAGACCAACATATCATGATCCTACCTTTTAAGCAAGATGGCTTAAATGAAAGATGTGGCTGGCACTTTCCAACTTGCTATCACTTTAAAACAAAAAGAAATGTGGAAAATAGAGTAATGAAAACAAAAAGAGAAAGGGAGAAAAAACTCTCTAGCATGTAAATCCTACCTTTTAAAAAAATTTTGATAAAAGCTAATCAAATGTTCAGATTAAAAGTTGAAGGAATTGGAAATGTCTGGAATGAAGAAAATACTTTAAAAATCTTAACATTGTACTTCAAGCATATGAAAAGGTATAGAGAATGAAAGATTAGACAGATGTTCCTTGGTCCCAGATAGAATAACATCATAAATGGGAATCACTAAGAGGCAGATTAAGGTTTGAGATTAGGAAAATCCTCTTTAAAAGCAGAATTGTCTAAAAATAGAATGGAATGCCAAAGTAGTAGATTCCTCTTCCCCAGAGTGTTAGCTAGAAATTATTTATTAAGTATGATAGAAAAATATTTTCATTTGGGTACATGCCAACTAATAGTTATTAATTAGTTGTAGTATTTAGTTCTCATAGTTATTATTGTAATGGATTACATGTAACATAATATGTAAGACTTAATAATAGTCCTTAATATTGTATTAGATAAAAATTACATCTTTTCCAAATTTATGATTCTGTGGTTTTCATCTTACATGATTACCCCTGCCTTCATGGAGCTTACAATCTAATGTAGAGACAATAAGCAGGAAATAATTAACCAAGGAAAGGAATAGAGCTTTCAGGAGATGGAATTTTAATTGGAACTTAAAGGAAGCTAGATAGGTCAGTAATCAGAGCCAAGGACAGAAAAGGTTGCAGGCATGGGGCACAACTAGAGAAAATCCCCAAGCTAAGAGTCTTGTTCCTACATAGGCAGGACATGACTGGCCTTCCTTCTTTCTGATCATATACAATGTTGATGATATTTTGACGCAATCTTATATCCATGGTATTTTTTCCCTTTGTTAATTTGCTCAACAGCAATTTTAATTCTTCAGAGACCATAGGATTCCATGATTCATACAGCCAAACAGCATCGTACACACAAAAAAAATACTTTGATCTTATTGATAGGGTATAGTGGTACCTTGGTACTCATTAATTGGTTCCAGAAGGCATGATGAGTGTCAAAAACAATGAATATCAAACGACTTTTCCCCTAAGGAGTACATCTCCAGGTCACATGCATCTCTAACCGATTTCCCAATGGGGCAAGTGGAGCTTCCAGCTGTGGAGAAACAAGCCAGCTCAGCCCATCTGGGCTCCTCTCTTCTTGATCCAACTCCTTTCTGAGAGGAACTCTGACCTTTATACTGTCCCCCCCAGCTCATACTCTCCCCCACACACACCCAATACTCTCCAAGCTCCCTTGAGGCTAGGAGAGGGACAGATGTAGGGGAGGTCCTGTGCCCTTCACT
This sequence comes from Sarcophilus harrisii, assembly GCF_902635505.1. Taxonomy (NCBI): domain Eukaryota; kingdom Metazoa; phylum Chordata; class Mammalia; order Dasyuromorphia; family Dasyuridae; genus Sarcophilus; species Sarcophilus harrisii. The sequence continues at coordinate 103,671,505 of NC_045426.1, forward strand.
ACTTAGTGTTCTAGCCACTGCCCAGAGCTCAGGGGTTACCTGGGACCTCTGGTGACCCCCCCCCCAGTGCCGCCACCTCTACCTGGGCTCCCATTGCTGCTCCTCCTCTTGCTGAGCACATCAGCTGCTCCACAGCCCTTTCAGCGCTACTTTTTTGAAAGCTGGGAGATTCTACATTACAGTCATACCTTCCTGCAGGAACTGCCCTACAACTTGCTCTCCACTGCACACAATCCCAGCATTGTGGGCTCCAACCCGACAGTCCTGTGCACCACAGCCTTTGTGAGGACGAGCTGCCCATGGCCAAGGGCAACAGCAGCATTGGCAGGGGCTGAACAGTACTCCTGACCAAACTCACTTCTCTACTGTTCACCAAGGCAACACTTAGGTGAAATGAGTGCCAAACAATGGTGAAATGCTGAAGCATTTTTTTCTCATCAAAATGAGTTGAATACTGAATTAGATTAGTTTTGAAGCAGAGTTCTGAAATAACATTGCACTCATCTAATAATGCAGGCTACAACCCAAAAATGTCTTCTCATCCTGTGCAACTCTCGTTCACATTTATCCACAAGTTTTCCAGTAAGATCAAACATGATCAGACTTTTCTTTAGTTCTTATGCCTTTTATGTAAATATTAAATTGATCCTTTGGTTGTGTTTCGCTTATATCTTGATCTTGCTACATGATCAGACTACCTCTTTTCATGTAATCAAAGATGTCTTGAATGCCTTCCTTGATATTGCATCTCTTGCCCAATTCTTTATTATTAATGCAATGAGGCCCACTTGTGCTCATCATATAGAGTTTCATTTCCTATGGGCAAACCTCAATTTAAATTTTTCAGAGACACTGGTGTTGATTACTTGTAGCCATACATCATCACCAGAAAACTACTGCTACTAAAAAGACAGGTCATTGCATCAAGGAGAAACTCAGTATAATTAAAAGTCTTGTTTTATTTCTTAAAGATAACCAAGACAACTCTTCTTCTTCTTCAATTCTTGACCCAGTTCATATTCATGCATCGTCTGAGAAATCTTATATATAATGAGAAACCAATTCTAAGGATAGGTTTGGTCAGCCAGTTGTTTATCACCATCTGGAAAATAGGGATTTTTTAATGTGGTTAGGTTCCTTCAATCAACAAACACTTCTTAAATGCCTACTATGTGCAAGGCATCATGTTAAGTGATGAGGACCCAAAAAGAAGCAAAAGACAGTTCCAGGATCTTACAGCCTAATGGGGGAAACAACATGCAAACAAATACATACAAAGCGAGTTATATTAAAAAATAAATAGGAAAAATTAACCAGGGGAATTCAGAGGGTTGAGGAAAATTTCCTTAGGTGGCATTTTAGCTGAGACTTACAAGAAGCCAAGTGATTTCTGATACAATAACCTAAAACTGGATTGTCACCATAAAACTCTTCATTTTCATAAACAGATTGCCATGGCTGAGTTCATGAGGATGCTAATCATAGAGGGGTTTTTCCATTTCATTCTTGGAGCATGGCTGAGAGCCTTTAGGCTCTCAGTGAGGTTAAACCATTTTCAGTTACATTTGACAAATCCGATAGTAGCTGTTATGAAATTTTATTACCAGTTGTTAGAGTGATGTCTGTTTGTTCTAAAACTATTTCTATAGGCTTTGATTTTGTATCATATCTTCAAGTCTATCAATCTTCTTCTTTTTGTAAAAAAAAAAAAAAAAAAAAAAAAAAAAGAGGATGTGTTCATTTTTCTCTGTTTACCTTCAGGTAATGGGTTCTGTGCTCCTTGAGGGAAGAGACTGTATGTATTTATGTTTTATTTATATTCCTAGCAGTTAGCATAATACCTGGTATGTAGAAAGTATTCAAAATAACATAACAAATAATAACAACATCTCACATTTATGTAAGGTTTAAATATTTTCTAAATGTTTTACAAAAATCATCTCACTTGATCCTCACAACAATCTTGGGAAGGCAGGCACAATTATTATTCAATTTTATGGAGAAGGAATCTGAGGTAGAAAAACGTTAAGTGAATTGCCTAGGATCATACAGCTTTTAGCTGTCTGAGGCCAGATTTGAACTTATCTTTTAGACTCCAGGTGCAGCATTCTATCTTCTATGCATCAAACTGCCAAGAATAATGTAATATATTTATTCAAGTATGTGTATGTAATTAATATGCATTAGAATTGAGCAGTTAATTAATTTTCATGTAAAGCATGAAAATATGAATGTACTTATTTACATGCATCTCTCTCTACATAAATAATACCATATCATTTATAGAATGAGGGGACTGATACCAAAAGCTTGAGGAATTATGAACAATTAAAATTTAAATATAACTTAAAGATGGGGGGTAAATCCTAGTTGGGATGTGAATGAGAAAGGCTCTCACTTAATCTCAAATCTAATGCTTTCCCAGAAAAACACAGGCTAAATTATGAATTATGACATTCATAATGGAATTCAGAGCTAGAGATTTTAAAAATTAGCTAGTTCAACTTAACTTTAATAAACTGAGGCAAAAGAAGACTAATTGTCTTGTCTAAAGTCACGCAGAAAGTTGCAGGTCTTGTTTCTTGTAATATTCCACTTTCTGAACAGACAAAGCTGAACCAGATGATATCTAGAACTCTAATCTCTAATATTTATAAAGAACAACTTTAATAAATTGGCCCACAATGATACCAAAATTGAGCAAACTTGTTCAATACTATAAACAAATTTTCAAAAATTAAAATATTATTTAAAATTTAAACATATATTAATTTAAAAACTAATTCCTTTGAAATAATATGAAAAATTAATCAAGTCTGTTATTCACTTTTTAATTACAGGATAAAATATAGAAATGATGAACAAAGATTATAAAAAAAACTACCTACTCATTTGCCCTTGTGAATATGAACCTATGAGCAGAGATTGGGGAAAGAAACATTACAGATTTTTAGAGCATTCCTGTTGCCATTCACTGGGGGCTATATGATTCAAGACTGGAGAACTGCACCATGATAACTTTAAAGAACTAATTTTTTTTTACCATCATTCAATTAAAGTTAGTACAATGACTGTGCATAAAACATACATGAAATAATTAGTGAAGATGGTTCTTAATTTAAAGGATGTTAAACAGCTTGTAGACATCTGGTAACAAGCTGAAATGGGTCATTCAAAATTTATCTAACTAAATTAAGGAGGAAAAAATGTTTCTCCTCCTGGGTCGGCATGTCACAAGATAACTAAACCGACTTAGTAGGCTTGCCTGGGAATCCTTAGCTGTCAGTGGTGAATATGCAAAGGGCCAGCAAATTAAATCAACCTGCCAAACTGTCAATTTCAAGCCTCATGACTGCATGAAAATAGCATCACTGGAAGAAATCAAGCATTGCCTTCTTTTGGGCTTCCTGGCACCTATTCAAATACTCATGCAGTTGTGGCTAATTTTGCATGCAAATTTCAGTCAATAAGCTCAGAACAAGACCTCCCAAGATATTTCAAAGGATCTGACAGTATTTTTTCTGAATACCAAATCGACAGTAGTTGAAATTCAATCTCCATTTGCCAGAGCTTTACATATGCACACTGTCCCCTCCAAAGAGCTAAGTTAATGAGAGCCGTACCTGCTTTCACTCACATCCTCCCAGTCGTCCTTATAGTTCTCAAACATATTGCTCATAACCTTGATGGACTGATTGAGAAAAGCCTGGGGATGTCCCGTGGCACCTTTTTTCTTGGCTGCTTTAAATTTAACCTTGGTGGTAGTTGTCTTACATTGTCTACATTGTTCAGTGCTCACTACTTCCAGAATGGGCTCCTTGGGCATAGCTTTCTCCAAGTACAGCTGAACTGGCTCCACTTGTAACTGGATTAGAGATTGTGCTGGTAGCTGCACTTGGGCTGGAAGTAGTTCTGGTGGCTGGACAAGAGAGTGAGTTGTTAGCTGGGCTGGAAACTCAGTTGGTAGCTGTATTGGTAACTGTGCTGGTGGTTGTGTTGGTAGCTGAGCTGGTATCTCTGTTGGTAGCTGAACTGGTAATTGTGCTGGTAGTTGAGCTGATAGTTGGATTGGTAGCTGAACTGGTAGCTGTGTTGGTAGCTGAGCTGGTAATCTTGCTGATAGTTGAGTGGGTATTTGTGCTGGTAATTGAGCTGGTAGCTGTGTTAGTAGCTGAGCTGGTAATCTTTTCGGTAGTTGAGTGGGTATTTGTGCTGGTAATTGAGCTGGTAGCTGTGTTGGTACCTGAGTAGGTAATCTTGCTGGCAATTGAGTGGCTATTTGTGCTGGTAATTGAGCTGGTAGCTGTGTTGGTACCTGAGCAGGTAATCTTGCTGGCAGTTGAGTGGCTATTTGTGCTGGTAATTGAGCTGGTAGCTGTGTTGGTACCTGAGCAGGTAATCTTGCTGGCAATTGAGTGGGTATTTGTGCTGGTAATTGAGCTGGTAGCTGTGTTGGTAGCTGAGCTGGTGATCTTGCTGGCAATTGAGTGGGTATTTGTGCTGGTAGTTGAGCTGTTAGCTGTATCGGTAACTGAATTGGTAGTTGTGCTGGTAGCTGAGTTGGTGCTTGTGCTGATAACTGAACTGGCAGCTGAACTAGAGGCTGTTTCGGGGTCTGTAGGAGTGGCTGTATTGCTTGTCTTGGTTCTACTGACTGCATTTCCTTCATACACTGCATATTTTGCATCTGCTGCATCTCTTGCATCCGTTGCATTCTCTGCATCTCCTGAATTTGATGAGCTTTCTGAATGTGATTTGTATCCTCTGTTTCTTGTACCTGACTCTTCAGCTTTTCATTTTCTTTTCTCATCTCATTAATTTCTGCCATTCTTTCCTTCAGAGAATTAACTCCCACTCCTTGCTCCTTCAAAAAATTGACTTCTGCCACTTGTTCGTTTAGGAACTTGACTTCCACTATTTGCTGCCGTCCAGCCTTGATTTCTACCTCCAGCTCCCTGATCTTGAATTCAAGAATAGCTCTGTCTCTTTCAACATCTTCCTTCTCTTTCCGTAGATGAGTTAATTCTGCTTCTTTTGCTTCTGCATCATCTTGCTGCTGTTTACAGGAAGATTTCATTTCATCATTTTCTTGAGTTAATTTTTTATTTGCTTCTTTCAGTTTCCTTGACTTTTTCTCAAAATCTTTCAATCGTTTTTCCAAATCAGTTACCTAAAAAAAAGTATATATGGTTTCATGTTTTTCCTTGTTAACTCCTGAACTGTTGAGACCACTGTAACTTTAAATTATGTTTATTTTGTGAAAATAATTACCTTTACCACAAGGTCAAAATCAAGGTGGAGTGCTTAATAAATAAATAAATTCTAAGGGAGTATAAATGAATACATTCTAAAATGAAAAAAATGCTACATCTGTGTTAAGCAAAAAGTAAGTAAATGGTAAAAGAAGGTACTAATATTTAGGTAAAGTGAAATAGAAATCTAAGTTAATAAGTACTGCTAATATAGTCTGAGCATGGCCTACAAAGCTAACAAAATGACTGGAATCAAAATTAAATACATCTTTAAAATCATGATGATTTCAATGGTATTTATAAATTTCTAAAGAATACTAAAAAATCTTTCTTTCTACAACTTTCTACTACTGCAACATATCTTGGATACATTTTCTTTTAAAAATACTGCTTATCTGGGAAGACATATTTGATCGCTCCTTTTTACTCTAATGTGTCAAAGGACTGAGAGCTAAAGAGGAACTTCAGAGAACATAAAATCCAACTCCATTCTTATAAAGAGGAGAAAATTGAAGCAAGAAGAAATAAAGTATCTTTCCCAGAATGACATAGTTAACATGTGTCTGAGAATTTGAATCCAAGTTTTCCTGGCAAAGTCCAGTGTCCTAAACATGGCGTACACTGCCCCTCATTTTGGCTTAGTTTTGGTATTACAGAATGCTACTATTTGTCTGGAATTCAAAAAGTTTAGTCTAACAGCTAAAACACAAAGGATAGAGTTGAGATTAATTAGCTAACTAGGGTTTCTTCCCCAAAGTCATCTGTCTAAATTATTGCTATTGGTTCTCTAAAACGTTTCAGTTTTGCCAGATAATTAAATCAACTGCTGATTATCCCAAGCTGGGTAAACCTATATTTGAAAAAGCCAATGCAAATATTTTGTAATTAAAGGCAAATGATTTTAGATTTATCTTGCCATCACAGATGAGAAAAGCTGAAAGTATTTTGGTTCATTTTAGTGATGCTTTGCTTAGGTCTGGAGAGATTGAACTCTTTTAGTTCTTAGGTTACCACAGGATAAAAAATAAATAAATAAATAAATTTTCCATGGTTGGCTATATTTTTACCATTATTTATATCAGTAGTAGATGGCTTAAGTATAAATTAGAATAACAAAGGCTTGCTCAACATAATGTGAAATAATCTCTCCAACAAGAATAAGGACTAAATGTGTGATTTCACTGATAAAGGAAACTCCCCCTATCAACTCAAGTCAATACCTTCTCTTTATCTTTCAGACAGTTGCTTATATCACTTAGAATTAAGAATTAAATAACTTGTTCAGGTTCACACAGCTAGTTTGTGTCTTCCTAGATTTAAGGCCAGCTCTCTATTCACTATGTTATGACTGCCTGTCTCCAAGAAAGCATAATGAATTTATCAAAGTATTATTAAAGGATTCTAAGTAAATTCAGATGCATTAAATCAAGTATTTTTAGAGTCTACTAAATTTATTCTTAAGTACATATGTGCCAAAGAACAGGTACCAAAAAATACATTTCTACTTCCAGAATTTCCATTACTAAATGCTTAAAAAAAACTGGTTTCTAATTTATCTTTAAAATAATGCCTCTCAAAGAAAAAAAAAAGTGGTTGGTTACTAATAAGCCAAAATGAGAAAAGTCAATAATACTGGCAACAATAGTAACTCTAAAAAGTTCCTATATTTGCCAGTTATGTAAGAGATGAGGAAAATACTTTCTAAGAAGCAAACTTTCATAATATTATTCTTTTGATTATTTTTCATTATATTCAACCAATCATGTGGATCCTTTGAATTGTTGACATAATGTGGGGAAAAGAGGCCATGGGGTTTAGAGAAAAATCTTGCTGAAATGTATATCTGACCATGTCATTCACTTCCTCCCTCCAATACATAAACAACATACATCACAAACATATACCGCCTCCCCCCCTCCACACACACACACACATACTCAATCAATTCCTGTGCCTGACTCTTGGATCAAATGTAAAATGTTCTTTAAAGCCTTATGCTACCTAGACTTTCCCTACATTTACAGTCTTCTTATACTTGACTCCCTTCCATATATTTTAGGATACAGCGACCCTGCCCTTCTAACTATTCCTTATTCCTAATATTCTCTTCTAACTTTCTAACTTTCTAGAAGCTGTCCCTGTCCCTGAAATGTTCTCTCTTTTCATCCATGCCTTCTGAATTTCTTATAGGTACAATATAAAATTGAATCCTAAATATGAATCCATGAATCATGGTTCCTTTGAGGTCTAAATCTATGATCGTCATTCTGAAATTTAGTAGGTATGAACATGAGCAAGGAAAATTTCAAAATACAAAAGAGGAGGCAGAGTAGATAAAGGGCTTATCTCAATACCAAGAAGACCTGGGTTCAAATCCCACCCTTCTCACATATTCCTCATGTGTAAGATCCTTACCCTCTCTGGACCCCAGAAAACTTTTGAAGATGGAGATTCTTAACCTAAAGTCCAAGAACTTTTTGTAAAAAAAAATTTTATAACTGCTTTTCAGCATAATTGATTTCTTTTGTAATGATTTATATTTTATTTTATGCATTTAAAAAGTTGTTCTGAGGTTTTTCCAGACTAACAAGGGAATCCATGACACAAAAAAGGTTAAAAACCCCTGATCTAAGACAAGATGTTGAGACGTTCCAGCCTGCATGATAGATATTTTCTTACCAGGAATCTCATATGCCAATGAAAACACAATTCCAAACTCTAAAATTTATATTATTTTTCATTAATTAGAATGATTTTTTTTAATTATAAGAACTGATTGACATTTTATCCATCAATGAAAAGTTGAGGATGAAAGCATTAGTTTTTTTAAACATTTTTTGTAAAAAAAATTTTTGACAAGTTATATATAACCAAAAAAATCATTTTTTGGATATACTACTATGTCCAAAACTATACATGGTTATAAAGTTAATAATAGTATTGTTTTAATTTTCTTATGTAAAGGTTAGGATGGAAAACAAAAGTGAAGCAATATCCCTCAAGAATCTATATACTAGTTTATTCACTTTGACCTAGCAATACCACTTCCATTTCACTAATTCAAGATAATAAATACATATCCTATCAACTCTGTCTCAAACACAAATATAGATGTTACAATTATTTTAAAAATAGGTTCATTTAAAGATGTTATTAAAATCAAATTCACATTGCCATTCTGTATTTTCTTTATCAATGAATATTCATACTGCATATATTACCATGTGGAGATCTAAAAAGTTTTTTGATGTTATAAAGCAGTCCTCAAATTTGAGAGGATTGGGCACTACAAGTAAAGATAGTAAATGGAATTCCATAGGTTCTAATATAACATTGTGCACACTGAAGTTATCAGTATATACTATCAACAGATTGGCTTCAAAATGCAATAAAAAGTAAAAGATATCAATATTTTTTAGAAAAGGAGAATAAGGGAGGAACAGGGAAGAATCACATGGCTTCTGGGCTAACGCATCTGAAATAGCAAAGAATAATTTCAAATAGATAGTAAACAAAATATGTGTTTTCGTTAAAGATTTCATGTTCAACTATTCCTTCCTTAACTAAAAAGTTTTAAATAAATTCTTTTCATGGAAAGTAGCAAATTTAATTTAAAATAAATCACTTGATAATGTTTAACTCAAAATGTTACTCTGGCAATTAAAAAAAAACAATCAATAACATATTTCAGTTTTCACAGATAAAAACTATACTTTAGTCTTGACCCATTTTGTTCTTCTCTCTCCAAGCCAATCTGGACATTTTTCTATGAAGCATTAATGGTTATGTCAAAGTGGAAAGTGCTACCATAAAATATGTCAAACTATCTAAAAGAAAGTTATGATCATTCCATTAATCTTATAACTATGATAGTGATAAATTAACATTCTAATTTAAAATAACAAATTTTAAAAAAAGTTATTTTACACTTAAAATTGATTTTTAAACTTGTAACATTGAAGAATTTACAGTGAAATAAAATATAAATTCCTCTGGATTTACACCTTCAATTAGTAGTGTAATGTCTTTTATTTAAAAAGATAATGATCATATTGAATCTGGCAAACAAAATTATATTTTTTAAACATAAAGCCAGTATAAATTATGTGATATGCTAGATGTCAGTGCTCAGATAATTTCAGTTATACATTCTAACCTAAGATAAATGAACTCGAGCTTTCCTTGTTCTCTGTGTTATTATTTTAACATGATGTTTGTCATTCAGTAATAACGAGATGACAGCCTTCATTACCTAACCATATGGCAAGTGTTTAAGTATATGTGATCATATCATCTGCTGTAAATTATTACAAGTTATTCCAGAAATATAATAAATTGAATATAAACATACTGATATTTTTAGATAATGTATTGTATTATTATTATATGTTTTGCCAATGTGAAAGACTTCTAAGAAGAAAAGTGAATACAGTTTGGTCAAATGGCAATCCATTTATAGAATGTATCTTTAAAGAATGCATTTTATAAAACAACCCAAAACATATGGCAAAATACAACTGAGCCCCCTCAAGTGAACATCTGTTAACATAACATACTTGTGTATCAAAATATGAATTAACACATAAATATGAATCATAATATTTACTTCTTAAATGATAAGGCTCATAACCATATCTATTTATTAAAGTTAGACCTGCTCCATAGTCACTAGAATTCTCATTCTAAATATATGATAACTTATGAGTAGATTTTAATTATAAAATTTAAATAAGTAAATAATTTATTTTATATAAATATTTTATACTTAAAAACTGAAAAAGCATGAAATGCTTTTCACATGATTTTCACATGAAATAATGTGAAATCTAAAATACATGCACATGTTTTTCCTTTAGCTTAGAAGTTAGACATTTTCACTTTTAATATTGTATATAGATTATGATGAAATCTAACTTTACCAGTTTAAATATCTAATTGTATCTGAGTTCCAAGTTCTTTCTCAGATGCACACAACCTGTGGGCACGTGAGCCAAATACTTGACCTCTTGCAGCTCTGGGAAACTTTTAAATTGCAGGGAAAGTGTTGGTCTCTATTGCTAGAGCATGTTTTCAGTTCTTTATCACAGGGACATTTCAGATTCAATCCCTATCCTTGTTCCTAAACTATAAATAGTAAGAAAATGCTATATTTTCATTTTAATATCTATTCACTCAAATATTTTAATCTATCTGTACATAAGCACATACAATCTCAACATTTTTCCTTAACTCATTGATTTTTTTGACGTAGTTTTGGCAAACAAGCCAATGAACTGAAATTAAATATTCACTAAAAGGTTTAAATTCACAAGCTAGTTTAAAACAGCAATCCTATGTGTTAAAATTTAAATTTAACTTGCTTAGTTCTAGAGTAAATGTTAATATACCTTCTGTAATGTCTCATCTGACTTTTGTTTTAGCTTCTCCTCTGAAGTATCATTCTTGACTTCCTGATCTTCACAAAGTCTGTAGAGTAGATCTGGCAGAAAATAAATAACATATTATGCCACCTCATACCCCACTACAACATCACTAAGTCACTTTTGAGATATAAGTTCTATAGTTTCTCAATTATGAATAATGTAGTTTTGTCAAAAAGTGACAATTATGTCACTTTTGGCCAGTAGTTGTATAGAGACCTCTTTCACGGAGGGCTTTGTGTCACATAATTATGGATCTTTGTAGTCTCACAGTGTGGTTTTCCTCTTACAGTACAAGCTTTTCAAAGGTACAATAGATCTGCTGCAGGTTAAAGATGCTATATTTTCATTCTTTTGTAGACTATTCCACCTTTGATTTAAAAGCAGAATTCATTTCCATTTTATCTATAGAGTCTCTACTAGTTTTGTTCATTGGGTATTATTCCCTGCCAGGAAGATGAAAGTGATTGCTCGACAAAGCAAATAGAGAATTAAGATGGACTGAACCTTTAAACAGTTTTTTAAGTGAAAGATCATGTACTCTACAGGATAAATCACAGAAATAATTTTCCTGTAAAGTTCTGAATTCGTGACAATTAGAAACTCAAATGTCAGTGTGAACTTGTCTATAAAACATTACAAAAAGCAACTAAATTTTTCCTGATGAACACAAAATTTACTATTTACAAAATAATATTCAATTTACATAAAAAAACCCTGAAAATCTTTGTTATGAGTACTATAATTAAAGTGAACCAAAATGGATTAATTATGTATTTGCATATCATCTACATCACTGTTATCAATAATTTTAGGGAATATTAAATCTCTAAAAAAATAAAGGGACAAAATGAAACTGAAGTAGGTTAAAAGAATAGGTGTTACTGTTACCTTGAGAACAATTGTTTAAAAATATAATTTTAAAAAACACACTTGGATATTTTAGGTCAATGTAAAACTTTGATTTATCAACAAAGGAAAATGAGAAAAGTTTTATTCACTCATAGAGAAATAATCATCTTAGTTTAAACAGTGACTAATAAGTTTGTTAGAATGAATTAGGCATTTCTTTGGTCTTTGGAACATGTCATACTCAATTACAACTTCTGTGTTCATGAAATAAATAGAATGCTATTCTACAAATAACAAAAGCTTAAAAAAGGTAGAAATCCATTATCTGGGGAATATGTGTCTTTACCTTGATACCTTGATAGTAATCTCTTAGCTCCCTTGTTTTTGTTTCTGTTTTTTTTTTTTTTATTATACTCCCCTACCACAGTGGTACTGAATACATTTACAACATTTTAAAAGAAATACGCAAATATGATATGCAAATAATATTTGTCTTTTATGCATATTTAGCTATCTAGATGGCTACTGTATTTCTGGATACAATATTTACTACTTATTTGTCTCAAAAACCAACATGAATAAGCTAGAGAACAAAACAATAGTTAAATATATTAAAAATAGATGTTAAATATCTACTTAACAAATAAAACTACTGAAACTACATATTTTTAAAAATCAACTAAAATAAAATTTGTCAAAATAAAATAAAAGTAAAGTAAGAAGATCCTACACCACTAGTATCCAAGTTCGAATTTACAGAACAAAATTTGTTTCCTAACTTTCCTAACTTCTATGAATCAAACCAACAAGTACTTATTTGTGCCTACATTATTGGAGACACTGTACTAGGTTCTGCTGCTTGACTTGTTTTTCATGCCCAGAGAGGACCAACATTACATCACTTTGTTATAAACATTGTACAATGTATATGACTGGCTGATCAGACCAAAACAAGCTTGGAAAGTTCTACTTTAGGTCAGGCACAAATAGTTTCTATGAACATTTGGCATAGGGATGTCTCTAAATTTGCAAAGCCCACATTTCTTCTGAGCTTCTGGAATTCTTCTTTGCTCACTGAGCACACAGCCTTCTTTGGTGGGCACAACATGCTTGGCAGTCCTGTGCCAGTATCTGTCACGTCTCACATTCCATCTCAGAGTTCTTCAGAGACATTGAGAGTTTTCAGCAATATTGTCAGACAACTTCAATGAAGATGAAAATAGCATCAAATTCAGCTGCCACACTGATTGCAAATTATTTAATTTGAAAAGGCTACTAAAATAGGATAAAGTGAAGGGAAAGTTGATGAGCTGCTTTTTCTTCACAGACAATTGTGCATTCAAGGTACTCTCTGAGGCTGAGACGAAACAGAATATGCATCAATTCTCTGTCACTTGTGCTAATTTTGGTTTAACAATTAATACCAGGAAAAACAGATTCTCTACCAGCTAGCACCACACCATCCATCTGTGGGATCATTAGCCTCATGGAGAAATTGAGATATACACAGAGATGATGAGATTGATGCATGCACTGCCAGAGTTAGCTGAGCAACTGGGATGCTTGGAAAGAACGTGTGAGAGAATAGAAATGTAAGAGTGCCTGACCAAATGAAGGTCAACAGAGCCATCATGCTGACCTCACTGTTGTACTTCTGTGAAACCTGGACAATCTACTAGCACCATGCCCAGAAACTGAGTAACTTCCATTTGAATTGTCTTAGGAAAATTCTTAAAATCAACCAGCAAGATAAGGTACTGGACACCAAAGTCCCTTCTCAAGATGAACTGCCAGACAGTCAAATTCTACTGCAATGAACTGGCCACATTGTTCAGATGGTAAACTTTTGCCTAAAACACAATTTTATGGAGAACTCATACATGGCAAGTACTCATATAGAGGACAGAAAATGCAATAAAAGGCTATGCTCGATTATAAAGAATTTGTGGGAATTATCAGAATTCCACAATGGCTTCTAAAATCAGAAGTGAAACAGTAAGTAACAATGAAAATTTTAACTATATTGTTTTTTACAATTATAATTTACTACATTCCTTTTACAAAGGAATGATTTTACCTTTGCTGATAAAGAGGATGACAAGTTCAAGAGAATGAATGAAATTGTGACCTTTTTTGAAAAACAGTCTCTTGCTTCACATTATGCTTAATCTAAAGAGCAACAGAGCTCATTACTTGGTTTTTAAATTTTTCTTTCTTTTTTAATTTTATCCAGTTATATGTAAAATAATTTTTTTACATTTGTTTTTAAAACTTTGAGTTCCAGATTCTCTCCCTTCCTCCCTGCCTACCTCTACCACTACTGAAAAGGCACATTTGAATTTATGCAAAACATGTCTATAAATCATGTTATGGAAAAAAACCATGAATATTCCTCCCTGAAAACAAACCCTTCAAGAAAAATAAAGTTTAAAAAAAAAGTACACTTCATGTCAAACTGTATGGAGACACAATCAGTTCTTTCTCTGGATATGAATAGATAATGAATATGAATCATAATAAATCCTTCAGAATAGTCTTGGATCACTGTGTGGCTGACATTTGGCTGAGATTAGCAAAGTCATTCATAGCTGATCATCCCACAATATTGATAGTACTTTGTACGTAATACACTTCACTTTGCACGAGCTCATGAAGAACTTTCCAGGTTTTTCTGAGAACATCCTGCTTATCATTTCTTATATAATAATAGCATTCCGTCATAATCACATAGTACAATTTATTCAGCCATTCCCCAATTGATATGCATTCCCTCAATTTCCAGTTTTTTGTTCTGATAAAAGAGCTGCTATAAATATTTTTGTACATACTTTTTGTACTTTTCCTTTTATAATCTTTTAAGATACATGCCTAGTAGTGGTACCGTTAGATTAAAAGATATGCATGATTTTGTATCCCTTTGGGTATAAAAACATATCTTTTGATCATTTATCAATTTGGGAATGGTTCTTATTTTTTTGTAAATTTGAGTCAATTCTCTATATATTTGAGAAATTAAGCTTTTATCAGAGAAATTTGCTTCAAAATTCTTTTCATAATTTTTAGTTTATTTCCCCATTTATTCTCTTATTCTGCACTTCCTCAAAAGTATTTTGCTTCTGACCACCCCTCCCCAAAAATGCCTTCTTCTATTAACCCCCCTTTTCATATACTCTTTCCTTTCTAGTTTCTTCTAAGTTAAAATAGATTTCTATATCCATATTGAGTGTGTATGCTATTTTCCTCTTTGAACCAATTGTAATGAGAGTAAGGTTCATTCACTTCCCCTTAACTCTTCTCCCCTCATTTCCTCTTCTACCACTCTACTTTAAAAAGCTTTTTCTTGCCTTTTTATGGCATTCTATCTCCTCGTCTATCTCATTCTTTCCCTTTCTTCTACTACATTCCTCTCCCATCACTTAATTTTTTTATTTTATTAGATATTAGCCCTTTATATTCAACTTACAACTGTGCTTTCTCTCTAAATATATTCCTTCTAACTGTCCTAATAAGGAGGACGCACTTATGAGTTACAAGTATCATCTCCCAAGAAGGAATGCAAACAGATTAATCTTATTAAGTTCCTTATGATTTTTCTTTCATGATTACTTCTTAATGCTTCTCTTGAGTCCTGTATTTGAAAGTCAAATATTCTATTCAGCTCTAATTTTTTCATCACTAATGCTTAAAAGCCCTCTATTTCATTGAATATCTACTTTTTTTCCCTGAAGGATTATATTCAATTTGGCTGGATAGATGATTCTTGATTGTAATCCTAGCTCCATTACTCTCCAAAATATTATATCCAATCCTTTAATGTAAAAACTGTTAGATCTTGCATTATCCTGCCTGTGGCATATTATATTATATTATATTATATTATATTATATTATATTATATTATATTATATATCTAAGTGCCTGCAATATTTTCTTCTTCCATTGTGAAGCTCAATATTTGACTCCTAACTGAAGAACTATTTGATGGCAGACCTCAGGGTAAGTTGGGACCAAACCTGAACCCAATTTATCAACTGTAAGGAAAACTGTGACAGCTCAAACTCAATTTCCATGTCTTATTTTCTTCAGCATAGAAGCAATAATTTTCAATTTACTGATTATTAGCCTATCTTCTCCTTTCTTTTAGACCAAAAAAGTTTAAATAATAAATTCCACATTGTCTCTGAACCTTTCCTACTATATATGTTCATTTTCTTTCTTCCCAATGCAAATTTTTTTCCACAATCAGTCTTTTTTGTCCTATCAATTCAGTGAAATTACTCTGATATCACTAAAGACGTCCTTATTATCAGAATAAATAATTCTTATCTTTCCTATCTTTCCTTCATTTTTTTTGCTACTTGATACTGATCTTGAGACTCTCTTAATATAGCTTTCATTACATTGTCCTCTCTTGAATTTCCTTCCCCTTTTCTGGAGCCAACTTTCTTTTTCACTATCACCTAACTGGGGAAAGGCCATCATTATATAAGTAAAGTTTGGATCATGTATCTCTAAATTTACCTAACTCTCACTTACAGCAGGGTGTTTTTTCTTGTCCCAATAACATAGAGGTTCACAAAATCTTCCTACATTTCACTATCCATAAATTCTTATCTTCATCTTCAGATCAGGATATGGCATTGTGAACTCCTTTTCCAGAAAAATAATAGAAAAATTAACACATACATCCCAGAAGCAATGCTTGGTGAGTTCTACTATTTCTATTTCTCAATGCATAAACGTATTGGTAGTGTCTATTTATCACAATTTACTTTTTCTATATCTCTTAGCCAAAGCTCAATGATTAATCAACTACCTTGAAGTCATGGTGACACATTTTTTAAAACAATTTTTGTTATAGAATCCTACCAGCAAAATTTTTTAAGTCTAAATGAATCACATTTTTAGCTTTTCTTCATCTGCATTTTTGTCTACCTCCTCATTTCTCTGATAGATTAAGAAATATGATATTTCAATTTAATTAAATAACTATCCTTCAACTACAATTTATCAAGGGCAATTATTGGTAAAATAGAGCAAAAAAAAGAGTACAAGACATAGTTCCTATTCTAATCTTTGGACAGATATAAGCCATGTAAACAGGAACGGGTAGATGTGATATTTACATGTAATGCTATTTAGTAGAAACATTAAAATGCAATAGGAATTAGAAAAAATTCTGTGGGCTTCAATCATCAAGGAAGAAATAAAGAAAAAAACTGGAATTTCAGAAGAAGTTTACAGGAAAAGTAAATTGTGGGTGAAGAAAAAGGGAACTAAAGAAAAGAGAGAGATTGCACATGCAAAGGGAAAGGAAATAGGAAGAATAAGGAAAGAAGAAAAGGTTCATGAAAGAGTAGAAAACAGAGCTCTGTGTATATGTCTGTTTTTATAGTTAGTTAGATTTATAGAATTAATTTACCTTCTCTTTCTTGTTCCAGATATGCATTCACTTCTTGCATTTTAGCCAACTCCATAGATTTAAAAACTCTAAGTTGATCCAATTCTTCTTCAAGATTCACACTATTTAAAAATTCAAAATAATGTACTACTTTTTAATATTTTAAAACATAAAGGTAATTGTCAGTCAAATCATTTACTGAATCTACTATTTTCTAGTTACCATACTAAGCACTGGGCATGCAAAAAATAAAAAACACAGTCCCTGTTCTGAATGAGCTCACAATCTTGATGGGGAAACACTATGCAAACAATTATGTACAAGCAAATTATAGATAGAGAACAAACAGAAAACAATCAACTGAAACAAGGTAATAGATAAGAGAGATTTGAAAAGGCTTCTGATACAAGTCAGGACTTAAACCTAAGGAAAGCCAGGATGAGAAGGTGATGAGAGAGATGATTCCAGGTATGGATGGATAGTCACTGAAAATGTTTGGGATGGGAAGACATGGGAAATTAGAGTACATAGGAGAAGAATAAGTTTATTTGGGAAGCAATAAAGTATAAGAAGACTAGATATTTGTATTGAGAGGTTAGGTTGTAAAAGGCTCTCAATACCAAAGAGAGTTATAGCTAGCCTTTTAGGATTGTACAAGTTCAAGAAAAAATAAAAATGCTAAGAAATTTTGTTTCACTTCATCTAAAATAAGTAGATCAAGGTTTTCAAAAGACCACATAATAACTAAAATCATGTATTTGGGGAAAAAAATTTACCTTTATGAAACCATCAACATTGGCAGTACTAATTTTCATATACAAAGTTTTGAGTTTTGTACTAATGGGTGTTTGTGTATGGCTGTATGTTTGTTTTAGAAGATAAATAAGTAATTGTCCATTTCAAGTTAATTTTTTCATTTGTCAAGTCACTTTTAAAATGTCCATTCCAAACTACCAGAGTACAATGAAAGCTAAAATTAAGAATTAGGTAAAGAAATAGAAAGAAGAAATATAAAGGAAATTTTCTATATAAATCAAGTGCTTCATATTGTTCAATGGAACAAATCTTCAAGAAAAGAGAACATGAAGTGAAGGCTTTTATTAATTCTCAGATAAATTGGAAGATTTTTGCTCCAATTTTTGAGAAAGAGAATGACATAGTCAAATATCTTGCTCTAGAGCAAGACTTGAAGATCAGATTATGGAAGTTAGATTAAAGAAAGAAAAGGTTAGGAACAAAATATATCTAAGAGGCTACTAATACAGTCAAAACATGATGAAGACCTGGCCTAGAGCAGTGGCCTTGTGCATGAAGAGAAAAAGAATATATATTTTATTGAACTGAAAAATCTTTAGTGTCTACTGAGGCAAATTCTTAGTCTTCAAAACTTATAATAAAAATCCATAATAGAAAATTCATCACTTTGGGGAGGCATCTTTTAAACAAAGATTTTCTTCCAGGAAGGAAAAATGTTTTAATAATATCAACAATAATTGAATGAACTTTTGATCTACATATATTTAAATAATCTCTAACATTTTCTATTTTAAGAAAATAAGAACACAATAAATTAAAAGAATCTGGGACTACTCTCATTTTTTTTTATTTAATAGCCTTTTATTTACAGGATATATACATTGGTAACTTTACAGCATTAACAATTGCCAAACCTCTTGTTCCAATTTTTCACCTCTTACCCCCCCACCCCCTCCCCTAGATGGCAGGATGACCAGTAGATGTTAAATATATTAAAATATAAATTAGATACACAATAAGTATACATGACCAAAACGTTATTTTGCTGTACAAAAAGAATCAGACTCTGAAATATTGTACAATTAGCTTGTGAAGGAAATCAAAAATGCAGGTGTGCATAAATATAGGGATTGGGAATTCAATGTAATGGTTTTTAGTCATCTCCCAGAGTTCTTTTTCTGGGCATAGCTGGTTCAGTTCATTACTGCTCCATTAGAAATGATTTGGTTGATCTCGTTGCTGAGGATGGCCTGGTCCATCAGAACTGGTCATCATATAGTATTGTTGTTGAAGTATATAATGATCTCCTTCCTGCTCATTTCACTCAGCATCAGTTCGTGTAAGTCTCTCCAGGCCTTTCTGAAATCATCCTGTTGGTCATTTCTTACAGAACAGTAATATTCCATAATTTTCATATACCACAATTTATTCAGCCATTCTCCAACTGATGGACATCCATTCAGTTTCCAGTTTCTAGCCACTACAAAAAGGGCTGCCACAAACATTCGTGCACATACAGGTCCCTTTCCCTTCTTTATAATCCTCTTTGGGATATAATCCCAGTAGTAACACTGCTGGATCAAAGGGTATGCACAGTTTGATAACTTTTTGAGCATAGTTCCAAACTACTCTCCAAAATGGTTGGATTCGTTCACAACTCCACCAACAATGCATCAATGTCCCAGTTTTCCCGCATCCCCTCCAACAATCATCATTATTTTTTCCTGTCATCTTAGCCAATCTGACAGGTGTACTACTCTCATTTTTTAACGAACCATTAATTATAGGTATGCTGAATCATCAGTTGTAGGAACCATGAAAAGTGTTATATTTCAATGTTTCTCAGGGATTGGCTATTGAGACATCCAGAGAGTTATAAAGAAAACTTCTTAAATTCACTAAAACAATGTGACTAAGCCTATAATCACATTTCTTAGAAAATTAATAATGTATTTCTTATTATCAATCAAGAAGTATTTTTATAAGTCTATTCTTTTCCAGGCACTATGTTGGGGGAATAGAATAAAGAGAGGCATTATCTTGTTACATCATCAAAAAAAGAGTCTTGTCTGTCTTTTTTATTCTGAAGGTTGATGTTAGGAAGATGAGGATAAGAAAAGATAATTGGAGAGGGACAGCAAATAGGAAGAAAAGGAAAAAAGTTGTTTCCTGGGTTTTCTACCCTGGCAAAATCAATGAATCCTATCCTTGTTCATCCTCCTGTGAGTAGGTAGACGTGCAACAAACAGGTAATTAGTTACCCTTAAAAAATAATAGAAAAGACTTTTTGCAAAACCACATTGGCAAAGTATTGCACTGTATCCAATATGATTAATTTTTTTATTTCTTAAGTTTCTATGGTCAGGCTACCAAAGCAGATTCAAGATGAATATGCATGTAACTTAAATAATTGGAACATAGTTCATGTTTGGGATATATTAATGAAAGAAAAATAATAGTGTTACCTAAATTACTTTACAAATTTATGTTATCACCCAAATTATAAAGATGATAATTTATAGAGTTAGATAAAATAACGAAATTCACATGGAGAAAGAACAAAAAAGATAGAACCTGAAGGAAGTAGGAAGGAAGGAGGAATAGGCTTTTTAGACTTCAAATTACATTATTAAATAGTAATCATAAAAACCACTTGATACTGGATAAAAAACAGAAAATTAAATCAGTAGAATAACCAAAGGAATAATCATCAACAGAAGAACAAAATGATCTAGTAATCAATACACCAAAGAATATAAATTATTCAGGCAACTATTATTTATTTTAAAATGGACTTTGACAAAACTTAAATCTAAAAATCAACAGCTTTTTTAAAACATTTTTAATGAACATTTGATGTTCTCTCTCGTTTACCATCTGAACCACGGAAAGAGAAGATTGTTTTTGTAACAAATATTTTTGCAAGGAACAAATTCTTACATTTGCCATGTTTTCTCTCTATGAAGTAGGTAACATCCTTCATCATCAGTTGTCTGAAGTATCAATAGGGGCTCTCAAGTCCTTCAAAGTTGTTTGTTAGACCAAAATCTTATAGTAAATAATATTCAATTTGAATATTACAAGTTATATCATAAAATTGAGAGTTAGCTAAAGGGAAAATTCTCCAATAGGCAAGTGATAGAGAAGATTAGAAAACAAACAAAAATACATAATCCTCATTGTAATATTCTCTCTAAAATGTAATGTTCTTTGTTGAGATTTTCTTGGGGGGGGTCTCTGGAAGCAGCCTTTGTTTCAATTCAGTAATCACCACAAGTATAGCTAATAGTTAACTTTTATTGTCTCCTTCAAAGCCTTGTCTCCTTTCCTGGGGCCCAGTTAGCTTTCTTAGAGACCTATTTCTCTCCTTGGTTCTGAGAGCTTAATTAAGCTCCTGCCGCCAATCCTTTGCCTCTGCCAGCTTCTGCTTTTAGCTTCCTCAGAATGTCCTTCCTGGCTAAGGCTTGTAGATGGAACTGAATTTCTCCCCTTGGTTCTAAGAGCTTAAGCTCCTACTGCCTGTCCTTTGCCTTCTTTCCGAATGTCTCTGAATCTCCCTGGCTGAGGCTTCTAGCTTATATGCCCCACACTGATTTTACATCAATCATTATATCACTAGGAAACCATTATTTGTTGTAGGATTAAATCAATGCTAAACTAGATTTAACCATTGTCTCCTCAATTCCACTTAGTACCTTGTTTCAAGTTCTGGCCCATAACATCTCCTTGTAGGATTAAATCAATCATACTCAATCATGCTAAATTAGATAACTATTGTCCCTATCAATTCCACTGACTTAGTACCTTGTAAGAATCCTTTGTTTCAAGTTCAGAGTTCTGGCCCATAAGATCAATTACATTAAAAAAATAATTTATGAGATCAAAACCAGTGAAACTACTTGTACAATACTTAAAATGGAAAGTGGCTCACTGGACATTTTTTTTTCATCCAATATCTCTCAAAGAACCTCATAGTCATTT
Organism: Sarcophilus harrisii; assembly: GCF_902635505.1. Taxonomy (NCBI): domain Eukaryota; kingdom Metazoa; phylum Chordata; class Mammalia; order Dasyuromorphia; family Dasyuridae; genus Sarcophilus; species Sarcophilus harrisii. Next base: position 103,693,166 of record NC_045426.1, read on the forward strand.
ATTTTTAACACTTTTTTAAAATATCGAGGTCCAAATTCTCTTCCTCCCTATCATTGCCTTCCTTATCTATTGAGAGAATAAACAATAAAATAACAATATTTGTTGTTGCTCAGTCATTTTCTGTTATGTTTCACTTTCTGTAACCTCATTTGGGGTTTTCTTAGCAATGGTACTATAGTGCTTTGCCATGTCTTTTGCCACTTCATTTAAGACAAAAAAATTATGGCAAACAGATTAAGTAAATTGCACAGGGTCACATAGTATCAGAAGTCAGATTTTAATTTAGAAGGATGACTGACTCCAGGTCTGGTACTTTATCCACTGCACTAGCTAGCTGTCCCATCATATTTATTATACATATGTAGATAAACATACATATACATATATATATATGAAAAAAGCATGCAATGCATATTTCCATAATAATTATATATTTTTTAAAAGCAAGAAAAAGTAAAGAAAATGAGAAAATGCTTCAATTTGAACTAAGGTTTCAGCAGATGTCTCTGGAAATGGATAGCATTTTTTCATCTGGAATTGGGCAGTATTTTTTCACCTTAAGTTCTCTGAAGTTTTCTTGAATCCTTGCAATCAGAGCAGCTACTACTCTACCAAGAATTCATTAGTATACTATTTTCCTTATTCTGCTCCAACATTTGTCGTTTTGGATATGTATAAAATGGTATCTCTAAATTGTTTTAATTTTTATTTCTCTAATCAATAGATATTAAAGAAATTTTTTACATATGATCCATTTTTATTTAATTATTTTTTTATTTTGTTTTAAGCAACTGTTAGTATAACTTTCAAAGTCCCAAGGTATGGGGAAATAATGCCTCAAGCCTCAGATCCTTCTTACTGTTATTTTCTGAAGTCTGTCTAGAGTCCCAAACTTGGGCTCCCCACTCACTTCTAAGGCACTGCTAGAGCCCCCAGCCACCTGTCCTACAAATAATCTTGTTCCCTGGGGTCCTGCTTCTGACCATAAATTACAACTGTTCTCTCTACTCTGGAACTGGAACCATGTGCTCTGCTATTCTAGAAATGACCAAAGCCAGCAGGATCCCAGCCCCTTTGCTATTCTACTTACCAGGTGTGCGCTAGCTTCTTTTCCCTACAGCCACAGTCCAGGATGCATCTGGTCAGCCCAGCTTTGTTTGGTGTCCCTTCACAGTAGATTTGTCAGAGGTCACACTCCCATACCATTTGTGAGATGAGTTTCTAAGGTTGAGACTACCTCTCAATTCAGCTACTCTCTGGACTTGTTAGTAGATTCTGCAGAGTTGCCTTAGAATTGTTTCCTGTTTGCAGATTCAGCAGATTAAGCCTGAAGGTATTTCTGTTTTACTTAAACCAAATCTTCATCCCTGGATGTTGGGTTTTTCCTAGGGTTTTCTCAAATTGTCATAGGACGACAACTGCTTTACCCCAAATTTTGTTTATTTCTGTTGCTCTATATTCCCTTAGGTGATATTCTTTTTTGTGAAGGAAATTTGGAGAGCTGAAAGTTTTGTGACCATTTGTTACCCAGGATCTTCTAGGAGTAGTTTAGTTTTAAGTTATAATCCTAGTTCCTTTGCCTTGTGGAATATCATATTATAAACCTCCTGATCTTTTAATGTGAAAATTAAATCATGTGTCGTTCTAACTGTGGCTACACAATAACTGAACTATTCATTTCTGGATGAACTCTCATTGATTGACCTGAGAAGTCTAGAATTTGATTATAATATTCCAGAATTTTCATTTGAGGACCTCTTTCAGGAGGTAATTAATGAATTAACAGAATTCCTGTGTTACCCTCTGGATCTAAGATATCAGAGCTGTTTTCCTTGATAGGTCTAGGCTCTTGATTTGATCATTGCTTTTAGCTAGTCCAAGTCAGTTACTTTTACAATGAGATATTTTGCATTTTCTTCTATTTTTCTGCTTTTAATTTTGCTGTATGGTTTCTTGAGGCCTCATGATTAGCTTCTACTAGTCCAATTCTAATTTTTAAGGAATTATTTTGTTCAGTGGTATTCTGTACTTTTTTTCCATTTAGCCAATCTGCTTCTTTTGAGTTCTTTTTACCAGTTAATTCTGTGTGCCTTTTTTTTAATCACAAAGTCAATTATAGAAAATTTTGATAAATAGACATAAAATAGAAATGCTGATAATTTATGGGTTTCCTTTGTATCCTGTGATTGCTAAAATTGTTCATTGTTCATAGCTTTTAAGTTAATCTTCTAGGGTCTCTAGTAATAGTTTTATTTCCCCACTGCCTATTCTAATTCCTTCACTTTTTTTTCTTTTCTTATTGCTGAAGCTAGCATTTCTAGTACAATATTGAATAATAGTGGTGATAAGGGCATTTTCCTTTAACCCTGATCTTACTAGGAAAACATCTAGACTTATCCTCAGTCCAAATAAGCTGACTTGTAATATTCAATAGATACTATTTGTCTCTTTAAAGAAAGTTCCACTTATTTCTAGATTTTTAGTATTTTAATTAGAAATGGGTATTATATTTTCTCAAAAGCTTTTCTACATCTATCAAGATGATCCTCTGATTTCCATTGGTTGTGTTATTAGTATGGTGAATTATGATGATGATTTTCCTAATACTGAACAAACTTTGCAATCTTAGAATATATCCTATTTGGTCACAGTATATGATTTTAGTGATATATTGCTTTCATCTCTTTGCAAGAAATTTAAAATTTCTGCATCAGTTTTTTTTCTTGGAACTTTTCTTTTTTAACAATGTTATTTTTCCAAAGTCATGTAAAGATAGTTTTCAACATTCATTTTTGTAAAACTTTACCTTCTAATTTTTTCTCCCTCCATCACTTCCTTATATCCTCTCTCCCCAAGACAGCAGGCAATCTCATACAGGTTACACATGTGCAATCCCTGTAAATATATTTCCATATCTGTCATTTTTTGAAAGAAAAATTAAGCCAAAAAAGGGGGGGGAATACAAGAAAGAAAATAAACAGAAAGGTGAAAATATTTTGCTTCAATTCACATTCAGTCTTCATAGTTCTCTGCAGAAATGAATGACACTGTCCATTCCAAGTTTATTAGAATTGTCTTGAATCACTACATTCTTGAGAAGAGCCAACTGCCAAATGTTTGTGGAAGCCCTCTTTGTAGTGGCTAGAACCTGGAAACTGAGTGGATGCCCATCAGTTGGAGAATGGCTGAATAAATTGTGGTATATGAATATTATGGAATATTATTGTTCTGTAAGAAATGACTAACAGGATGATTTCAGAAAGGCCTGGAGAGACTTACACGAACTGATGCTGAGTGAAATGAGCAGGACCAGGAGATCATTATATACATCAACAGCAATACTATATGATGACCAGTTCTGATGGACCTGGCCATACTCAGCAATGAGATCAACCAAATCATTTCCAATGGAGCAGTAATGAACTGAACCAGCTACACCCAGAGAAAGAACTCTGGGTGATGACTAAAAAACATTACATTGAATTCCCAATCCCTATATTTATGCCCACCTGCATTTTTGATTTCCTTCACAAGCTAATTGTACAATATTACAGAGTCTGATTCTTTTTGTACAGCAAAATAACAGTTTGGTCATGTATAAAAAAAAAGAGAGAGAAGAGCCAACTGCATCATACTTGAGTATCACGCAATATTGTTTGTACTATGTACAACGTTTCTTAAATCTTTAGATGGTACAAGTATCATCTCCCCATGTAGTTAAATATTACTGAATCCCTTATGATTCCTCTTTCCTGTTTACTTTTATATGCTTTTCATGAATCTTGCATTTGAATGTTAAATTTTCTATTCATCTATTGTCTTTTTATCAGGAATGCTTGAAAGTTCTCTATTTTATTAAATATCCATTTTTCCCTTGGAAGATTATACTTATTGCATTGAGTAAGTCATTCTTGATTGTAACCTTAGCTCTTTTAGTTTCCAGAATATAATATTACATGCCCTAAGATTCTTTAATGTACAAGCTGCTAAACTTGATAAAACTTGTTTTATCTTGATTATGGCTCTATATTTGAGTTATTTCTCCTTTATCTGGGAGGGATGTAATATTTCTGAGATTTTTTATTTTTAGATCTCTATTTCTTTTTTTACCTTCTGGTTCTAGGACATCAATGTTATTTTCTTTGATATTTTGTGAAATATGTTATCTTGTAATTTTTTTATCATGACTTTTAGGTAGTCTGATAATTCTTAAATTATCACTCTTTGATTTATTTTCCAAATCAGTTATTTTTCAAATGAGACATATCACATTTTCTTCTATTTTTTAATTCTTCTAATTTTGTTTTATTGTTTCTTGATGTCTTCATGGGTCACTAGCTTCCGCTGGAATTCTCTCCTGTGGATTTTTCTGCCTCTTTTAAAATCTGGCCTATTTGGGTTTTTAAGGCATTATCTTCTTCAATCTTTTTGTATCTTCTTTACCAAACTGTTGACTATTTCTTGCATCATGTTCATTTTTTCCCTTCTGTGATCCAAAACTGCATATTGGCAAGAATTTTTAATCCACAGCAGCTAGACTCAATGCCAGCAAAAGATCCCTTGTAATTTCTTTCTAAGCAGGTGTTTGACTCCTTTACCTTTGCTGGTTCTGAGAACTCTGAAAATTGCTTTAGAATCTGTTTGTCTTCTCTTCCCTTGCACTCTGGGCTGTCACCCACTCAGATGTTACAGGTCTCTTCTGATGACTTCCTAAGTTTTCTAGGGCCAGAAAGATGTCTCGTCCTGATCTTACATTGGCTTTGCTGCTCCAAAATTTAATTTGTTTTGTTTTGAAGCTGTTTGAGGAGATTGTTAAAGTTCAGATCACTAGCCTCTAATCCACCATTTTCTAAACCTGTCTTTCATTAATAAGTAACTAGAAACCTACTTAAAAAATGAACAGTGAAGGCAGTCAGATTTCTTGATTACCCAGGGAAAAAAAACAACAGCTAATGTTAGAGGAAGCAGAGATTAATAAATGACAATAGGAAAATATGCAAGAATTTTCCTGAAGAATGTTTTTGGACCTTAGGGAAATGAATAGTATGGAGAATATAATAATCGGTTATCACAGCAGATGGTAAAAGAGTCTCAAGTTTTCTTATTACTACTGTGCCCTCCAACCTACTCCCAAAAATATTTCCTAAGAATTTATCTTCTCATTTTGAGGAATCAAAAACTGGGTAAGCTTTGAACTTGGGCAATTTTGCAAGGAAATTTAAACAAGTAAATGAAACTTTTGAACAATGACTCATAAAGGTTGGTCTAATGGGATAATTTTAAGTAATTATTTATAGAATTCCATTAACTGTGAGAGTTTACAGATGATTTGCTTTTACAAAATCAAATGAATTAATTGAAGACTATTTTTTTCCTTTTGATGTAGAAAAAGTAGGAAACTTTGCAGACCAGGCCCTACAAATATGAATTATAATCAGTTATGTCATTTCTATCAAAAAATCTGAAAAGGAAGAGATTAAATTTTAAAAGACATGGAGATGAGAAAGAGAAATTCTATTCAAAATAACTATACAATGTATAAAATGTTTGAATGTTTATATACCAAAATATACAAGGTAACTAAGGCAATGTAATCACAAATCACTCTTTATAAAAATAAATATGGAACAAAATAGTTAAGAGAAATATTAATTGTTCATGTGTAGGCTGAACCAAAATAATAAAAATGGCAATATCTAAATAATTCTGTTGTGCAATGCCATAGCAATCAAACTGCAAAAAAGTTAATTTGAAGGGAAAAAAAAAAACTAGTCATTATTTTCAAACCAGTTGTTTATAAAAGTTAATACAGAGATGGAGCAGTAGTTAAACAAACTAGAAGTAAATAAAAGGTTTTTTTTTTAAGATTGGGAAAAAAGAGAGATGAAAGATGAAGGAAGATGACTTCTAAGAATTCTTCAACCATTCATCCAATTTCTTGATTTCCTCACTACCCTGTTTGCCCTATTGTAGATGGACACAATCCCTCCTCTAAAAAGATCCACTTAGAAAGTAAAATGAGAGATGATAATCCAGGAATGCTTTTCTCAGAATAATGAGCAATGGTACTATTTTTTTGGTTGTTACCACACATTATTACTTTAAGTTTGTAGTCAATTAATATGCCCATCTTTTTCTATATATTTGAGTTTAATTATGTTTGCCTTGCAATTGTATTTCCTCTGAGCCCTAAAGTCAGCTCTGAGTTTAAGATCTCTACTCTAAATCAGTCAAACTCACCAATTCAAAACTCCTAAGTATGGCTCTAATCAGATTCAAATGTAATTGAGAAATGTTTACATAAAATTACAATACAAAACAGATAATATTAACTTGTGGCTTCCTAAGTTAATAGCTGGCCCCCAGGGACTTATTTCTACTTGAGTTTGACAGCACTGTTGTAAGTGTCCTCAGCATCAATGATCAGAAGGTTGTATCTTGACAGAATGAAAAAGAATGCTAGATTTGAAATTAAAGTATCTGGATTCAAATTCTAGTACTTCTTACTACCTGTGTGACCTTAAGCAACTGACTTAAATTCTGGGCCTCAGTTATTTTGTCTATGAAACAAGGATAAAGATTAAACTATTTATCTTTTGAGGTTTCTGTTAACTCTAAATCTATGATCTATGATTGGCAAATGTGTTGTCCTGAGGCAGACAACCAGTAGTCACAAATAATTCCTTACCCTGTACTCCCTTCAACTGATGGTTTTCCTAAAATTCACTGTTTGAGTGCTCTATATTTTATATTTAGGCTCTAAACCCCTGGGTGGCTCCTCAATTCCATCCTCTTTACTTGCATTCCATCTTGAGAAATACAGTATACTGCATGCCTACTAAATTCTCTAATTTATAAAGTTTATCTGTCATAATCAGTTTATCATTTATCCTGAAGCCTTTCTTGTTTCAGTTCCTCAATCTCTTTCCCTTTCATCAGCTCGATTTTCTGGCTTGTAGCCTCTATTTATGAACTTTGCATCTTGTGCACTCCCTGGTGTTACTGGAACCACAGATATTAATAATGCCACTGATACCCTCTAGTGGCAGCAGTAAACTCTTTGCACTAACAGTTCTAGAAAATTACTCAGATTAATCATATATTATATTTCGCACCATTCATCACTTCTAGTCAAGAATCAGGTTATGTTCTTCCTAGAAAGCCAACCCCCAGAATCTGAGGGAGATAAGCAATTTAAGGTTGAGTTGTGGATGCTAGTTGTGGATTCCCCATACTATCATAATTTTGTGATGATTTTTCTTTTTTCTGATCAAATTTATCTTTGCATTTCTCAAAAAAAAAACACAAAAAAAACCTTCTAGCTCTCCTTTTCTTCTCTCACAATCCATCTTATATTATTCTTGTTTTATATATGTATAACTTTCCTTATTAGACTATAAATTGTGGAAAGAGTACTAGTGCTGGAGTAGACAAACTAGGATCTAATTCAACCTCTAATATTTATATTAACTGTTTAACTTAAGGTGGGTACTTACCTTTCTGGGAACTAAGTTTCTTCATTTGTAAAATGAAAACAAATAGACTAGTTTTGGCCTGTGAGATTCTGTCTAGCTTTAAATCTATGATCCCATGATAAAGTAATTTTTATTGTACAAAATGGGTACTTAATATATATCTGCTATTGAACTGAAATGAATTTACTAAAAGGATGGATATAGAAATAAACCAGCATATCCCTGATGGAATATAATAATCATGAATTACTGGAATCTTCATTTATTCAATTTTGAAAAATCAGTAAAGTCTATCTTAAGGACCACAACATCAATTTGAAATCACATTAATAAGAATCAAATGTAGGTCTAGAGTCAGTAGGAACCTCAGAGATCACCTAATCCAATATCCTCATTTTATAGCAATTGTAAAATGAATTCAGAGAAGTTAAATGTCTTTCTTAAAATCATATAGATGATATTTAGCAGAGCCAGAACTGGAATCTAAAACCGTTTCTTTCCTCTCACTCTAAATCCAGAGCTTTATTATTATTCTACATAACCTCCAGGTTGGTTTTAAGATGGTGAGAACCAAGGAGGAAAGTTACTAGAACTATACAGACTATACAGGATGAAGAGATTGGTCCAAATGCTAGATGGTAAGTGAGTATGCCTAAATTAGAATAATAAGATTCTAAAGATACAGTTGCGGGGGGGGGGAGGGGGGGAGGGGGAGCCCTAAACACATTTGCAAACAAGAGGGACCAGTTTGTTGAATCAGAATATCAGGAAGACTGAGCCTTGATGGATGGATTAGATGTAATACTTTCTAGTCAGGTTTCTGAAAACCAATTTAGAAAACTTGACTGGGCTTCTGAAGTAAATTTTGATCTGCTCAATAAGACAGCGTAATAACAACAACATATTTAATAATAATCATAATAGCAGCTAGCATTTATGTAGTACTTAACTAAGTCTTTGCAAAGTGATTTACAAAATTTTCTCATTTTCTCCTTATAAAACCCGAGGTCCTATGTGCTATTATAATCCATCCTTATTTTACAGATGAGAAAATGGAGGCAAAGAGCAATTAATTCATTTGTCATGGGTCATCCAGCTAGTAACTGTCTGTGGCTAGAACTGAATTTAGGTATTCCTGATTCCATGTCTGGCCCTCTGTTCATTGAACCACCTAGACACCACACATTCAATGGCTACTCTCTTTGCTCTCTGCATAATTTTGCAGAGATCTGGTATCCAGGAAGTAGTAAGCAGGTCTTGATACTCCCAATATTTCCCTGGCAGATCTGATCTAGTCCTTCCCATTTTCATAGCATTGGATGTCCTGGTTCATGTATAAAAATATGAATAACAAATTTTTTTCTTATTAAGTAGCCAAAAAGTGGAAAATAAGTGAGAATCCTCATACTAGGGAATAGCTAAATAAATAATAGTATGTGAAGATAAGGGAATATTGTAGTCACAAAAAAATATGGATTATTATCAGAGGAAAATGGATAACCTTTATGAACTGATATAAATCAGTCAACAGAATTAGGAAAACATTCTATTCAATGACAACATTATAGAGAAAAACAAGAAAAGTCAGTAGTCTCAAAGAATAAAAATGAAATATGCTCTCCTGATAAGAACAGAGTCAAGTTTTTAAAGCTTGTTACTTGAAAAGTAAATTAACCCAATTTTTAAAATCCTAAGGATTTTTCAACAAGTGTGCTATGAAGTTTCACTGATTCCTCTCATCAAAAAAGAACATTCACAATATTTTATATAGCACATGGTTTTTAATTGTTACAAATGGTACTTTTAAGCTAAAAATTCCTGTGTGAATGTTATTTTTATTGTTTTGCCATAAAAATTTTTGCATATAAAAAATACTTACCATACACAATCACCAGATTGACATGAGTCCATGTGTTATTTAAATCTTTTTGTCTCCATTATGTTTAACACAAAGTAGACACTTAATAAGTACTTGTTGAACTACATTTATCAAACAAATATTATCCTCATTAGACTCAAACAACTAGATTTCAAAATAAAAGGGAAAGTAATATATTCAAACAAATAGCATTTTAATTATGCTATATACAATCCCTACCAAAACAGAAAGTATGATCTAAACAATACATTTGGTTGTGAAAAGTATCAACTGAAGCAAAATATAATAATATTCCACTTATTGACAGGCATTACCCATTACACGATTCATTTGTTGAAAATATTTTGAGAAAATAAAATTTATTTAAAAATTAAGTTTCTTTATATTTATCAGTTTTGGGTTTTTTAATGTATCAATTATCAAGACATTTAAAATGCTGTCACTAAAACTTTATTTTAAAGATCTTAGAGTTAAGGAATGTATTTACTTTCACTGTAATTTTCTATGGGATTGGTGGAGAAAAGCTAGGGAGTTTAACATTGATATTAGATCTAAGTAAATTGTATTAGAATTAAAAGGCCCATAAACTTTTAAACCTAAGATGAAATTTAGAATCATTTAAACAATACCAATCCCTTAATTTAAGAGATAAAGATAGAAAAGTCATTTTAAAAATTTGAAACATAGGCCTTTGATAAAATTATTTGAAATAGATGCTCATTAGTTTCTCCAGACTTACTAAGTTTATTCTTTATTGTTTAAGTACCATGAGTCCCGCAGAAAATTTTGGAAAATTCTGGGAGTTTTTAAACACTTCAAAATATAGTGTATCTGTATAAATATAATTTCAATTCTAACTTCTAATAAATAACTTCTATAAATTCAATAAGACAAAAACTGGGTCACTGATTATAGGATTGAAAACTGGAAAAGACCTTTCAAAAAACTATCTATTCCAACTCTCCCATTTTACAAATAAATAACTACCAATGAATAGTCCAAAGATTTGAAGTGATTTGCCAGGGGCACACAGGGAATAAGTAACAGAACTTAGGATATCTAGTGGATGATATTTCCTTTGATAACTGGCCTTTTTACTTCCCATTGATTGTGTAAATATGGTAAAGTTACAAGTCAGATGACTGTGATGAAATAAAATTGAAGCTGAATCTGGAATAAAATGACTTTTCCTTATTTTAATATAAAATGGTGTTCCTTAAATTCTTGATTGTTGTATATTTTATAATTGTATATTGTTGCATATTTGTATATAATTGTATAATATGTTACATATTTTATAATTGAAACTCTTTTGAAAACTAATTACTAAAATTAATTTCTACATTATATATATATTTATCAAATAATTACTAATAAATTATTAAATCAAGAGAAATTATTTAAATTAGTTACCAAAAGATGTTTCAATTATTTTAAGTATTTATTTTATGAGTTTAATAAAAAGCAACAAATGTGAATATTTCAACAAAGAAAGAAAAATTTTTTAAATGGAGTTTTATTTAAAACTGCTAATTTTTGTTATGTACACTTTGGTTTTTCTCCACTATCTATAGTTTGGGTTGTTTTGTTATGGTGGTGGTTGTTTATACATTCAAATTTGAATTTATAATTCCAACACTAGCCTACAATTATATGTCCATTTGTGAAATTCTTGTGTTTTCTTATTTTTATGTTTTAATAATTCATAAAGTTCTTTCCTTTCTTCCTGTTTTTAATATAACTACCACTCCCCTCTATTCATTCCTAACTCATACCCCATAAAAAGAGAAACAAAAGCTCTCCCTTATAACGAACACTTCTAGTTACATTAAAAATATATATCCCTAACTGCCTATCTCTAAAAAGCATACCTTATTCTGTATTCTAAATCTTTCAATGACTAGGTGGGAAGAATTCATTGTGTTGATTCAAGTTCTTAAGTCTTTCACAGCTATTCATCTTTATAATTTGGTAGCCATTGATAAAAAACATTCTCCTGGTTCTACTCACTTTGATATGAGAATTCACAGTTTATAGAAGTTCTTCCTCTCAATTTTCTTTCAACCTATTAATTACTTTCATCATCTCTTTTTTTTGTTGTTCCCTAATTGATGGGCACTTTATTTCAATTTGTTTCCTACAACTGAAATTATTGCTATACATATTTTTATACATATAGGTTTTTTCTTCCTTTATTTGAGGTCTTTGCTATATATGTTTAGGTAACAGTATCACTGGGTTTAAGAGTAAGCAGATTTTAGTGACTTTCAGATATATTTCTAAATTGTTTTCCAGAATCATCAGACCACTTTAGAGATTAACCACCAATGCATTATTGTGCTTATTTTATAATTCTTTCAATAATTATCAGATTTTGCTGTTTTTCTCATGTTTTTGGTGAATATGAGGAAGAACCTCAGAGTAAATTTTATATATATGTTTATTTTATTATTAGCATTTGTGATACTTTTTCATATGGTTGTTGATAGTTGCTTTTCTTAATTTGAGAACTATCTGTTTACATCCTTTTACTCAATATATATTAACAGGCTTGGATCAATTCCCTGCATTTCTTGAATTTCAGATGAAAGGAAACAAACATTAAGTTCCTGCTATCTAGATTACTCAGTGGAGAGTGAAGAGTCTGAATTCAAATTTAGCCTCAGACATTACTTAACATGTTTGCCTTAATTCACTGGAGAAGGGAATGGAATACCACTTCAGTATCTTTGCCAAAAAAATCCCAAAAGGAGTCACAAAGAGCTGGAGACAACTAAAAACAATTGAACAAAAACAGCGCTGTCAATATATAGTAAGCCCACTCATTTGTCAGATCAGCATCATTCACAATTGAACATTTCAAATACAATGTGAAAAGGTTTAGAAATATTATTTCATTTAAATGTCAAAACAATCCTGGAATACAGGCATTTTTTTTATTAACCCCATTTCACAACTGAGAAAATTAAGATAGACAGAAGTGAAGTGACACACCAAGGTCCAACAGCTAGTTATATCCAATGCTACATCTGAATTAAAATCTTCCTGAGTGTGGCCCAGCATGCTTGTCTATTGAACTGCCTCACTGACCATTGACTATTTATTTGTTACTTCCAGTACTCAGGATACACAGAATTCCTCTCTGCCCCAGCTTTCATTTTATGATTTGTCAAAAAGTAAGCAGTACACTAAAATCACAGATTTAGAGTTGGGAGATAAGAAAACATCTAATCTAACATCAGTGTCATATGGGCAGCCTCACCTAACTAATAAAGGGTAAAGCTGGATCCAAATCTAGAGATCTCCCCACATTGCCACTCTTGGTTCAAACAAATCTCTTCATCTCTCATAACCCCAATTTCCCCAGCCTAGGTGTTCGACTAAGGACACTTCTAAGATCACTTATGATTGTAGCCTTCTCTGAGGCTATCAAAAGAGTATTCTATAACTCTATCATGGTGATTACAGAATCTTAGATGCAAATATTTTTACAGATAAAATTCCTAGCCTCATAGAGTTTATTACTGAAACAGAATCTAAAAATAATCTTGACAAAAGGTCCTTATTTTTTCCCCTAAGAATTTGTAGCTCTCTTAATTGTAATAGAAAAAAAGAAAAACTGGAAGTAATCTATATGTTCAATCACTGGACAATAGCTTAATAAATTATGGCACTTTAGTGTAATAAAATACGAGTCTATGAAAATAAACATAAAGAACACAAGAAAATATGAATGACTGATATAGAACAAGATCAGTTGAAATTGGCAACAATTAATCCACAGAACAAAAATAAATATAATTTTATGTAATTCTCCAATACTCCATGAACACACCACAATAGTGCTTTACAAAAATCATATCATCATTATCATCATAACAACAACTATAATAATGATAGCTAACATTTATATGATGTTTATCATATGCAGGCACTGGGTTAAAAACTTTATAATTATTAGATCTCTTTTACTCTCTACAACCTAACTGAAACCACACTCTAATGAGGGAAGACAACAGATTAAAAAGGAGCTGAAAAGGGGAGGGGGGGGCAGGGTATCTGGGGATGTATGAAATCTGGCAGCAGGTCTGGAAAATGATTTGAGGAGGTATGACTTACAGAATTCATTTCATTTTACAATATGATCAGTTTCTAGAGATCATGAAAGCCAAGAGAGTAGACAAGTAATAAGTGAGACTTCTGAGTAGCCCCTATGCTTTTTTTTCTTTCATTTATTAAGCCAGAACTATATTTTCCAACAAACTTTTTACAATTTTCCCAAATGTCACCATTAAAATTAAGGACTATGAAAGTATAAGTTGATTTATTTGGAGGAGCTTGTCCAGTGAAGTGATTCATAGAATTTATTTCTTTATCTTCTGCAGCAGATGTTGCATAATTTTCACTTTCTTAAAAAGTCAATTTTACTTTTAATAGATAAAAAATCTTCACAGCAATGTGGAGTATGTTTTAATGACTTATGATGTACAAACTGCAATTACTCTAATAATGAGCCTCTGTTTAGTGAATATATTTAGTGAAAAACCTTAGTTATAGATTCTTTAATATAACATATCTATAGCTACATAACAATTCTAAAATTGTAGTACATTTCTTACTTAAATCAATTTAAAAGGCCTGCATTATATATTCTAAAATTCAGCACAGCCTTTAACAATAAGTATGGATAGAAGTTATTGCTTTAGGAAACTTAAATAGGCAAATGACAATATAATTAACATGAAATATTATAACCTAATAGAAAGATATAACAGAAATTATCAAAGAAAGGATCCTTGCTAATGTTTAAATAATGCCCCTATAGTAATATCTTCTTCCTAGCTTAACATTAAATATTGTCCCATATTATTAGTAAATTTACTATATTATAATAGATAAAATAATACTATTATCTTGGACAAGGCTATACGTAATCTCTGGGCTAGCTCTCTAGAGGACCTTGGGATCAGGCAAAGTCCTTGTTCTTAGGGTGGAGAAGTGAAGGAGGCAGGAGAGTCGTCACGTGGCTGGTCCAAGATGTAGTCTGGAGTCTGAAGTATTCTGTGGCTGAGAGCTGCTGCTAAGGGCTGCAGCTGAGAGAGAGAGCCCTCTGTCCCTGGGACTCCCTTAAATACCCCAGCACGACTATATCACCATAATAACACACTGGGCATGTGCAGCTGTAGAACATCACATCACCACATTACCCTAAGTATACGCCAACTAGATTGACCACATCATGACATTACATCAAGAATGTGCTTAGAGAACCACCATCTCACACCGAGAAGGTACTTAACTTCAAGCACCCTACTGTCCTAGATTCAAGTACCCCCTTTCAGAGTTCCGGCTCACTATAGCTAGATAGCTTGGTTAATTTTTTTTAATACTATACAAAGATACTTGGATCCAAAATCATTTTTCCCTTAAAATGTCCAGCTGCATATCTGTTTAGAACTAATTGTGGTCTTCTACTTTAGAAAAACAGAGATTAAGAGTTCATCAATTATCTCAGGAGAAAAATATGGTATGATTTGGAAATGGCTAGAATTTCAAAGAAAGAAACAGGAAGAGATGAGAAGGCAGCTCTGGCTATAGTAAGAGATCAAAGAGTTAGCACTAGAGTTCTCATCTAAATCTTAAAACAGCAGAAGAAAGAAAAATGAAAAGGTACTTCCTAAGCAGGTACATGGCACAATATCAGGAGGACCTGAATTTAATAAGGCCCAAGAGACTTAGTAGTTGTACAACCCTAAGCAAGTCATATAAACCCCAATTTCCCTACATAAAAAAGCCTTTTATTAGGAATATTGTCCTTAAATACCAAAAGGACATTGAGAAAGAAGGTAAAAGGACCAAAGCAGCAAATCTAAGAAATCTGAGAATCATGGTGAAGTTAAGATGGCAGAGAGAAGCCCAAAAATTGCCTGACCTCTCCCCAGTTTCACTCAGAATCAACACTACATAAGTCTCTTAACAAATTTTGGAGTGACAGAACCTACAAACATTGGAGTGAAATAATTTTCCAGCTCAAGATATCTTGAAAGGACTTCAGGAAAGATTTTTCTCAACAGGACAGGGGGGGAATACAGCACAGACACAGCACCTGAGGGGAATCTAGCAGGAGGATGTTAGCCAAAATAATGCAGCAATAGGGGCTCCGCAAGCCAACTGTGAGGACTAGGATCCAGCCACAGAAGGCAAATTGTGAGCCAAGAAACCCTGGCATTACAGGTAGTACTAGGCCAAGCTAACCCAGTGCAGTGGGAAAGTGGCAACACCACCAGCCCCAGCACAGTGAGAGGCCATTGTCCTCCTGCAAGGAATAAAAAGTTTGGGACAATCTCCCCTCTGCCCAAAGAGCAAAGATTCATTTTTTTAAATGAGTAAAAAAGGAAAAAGAATCCTGACCATAGAAAGTTACTATGGTGATAGAACAAATCAGAACCTTAGCCCAGAAGAGTACAGCAACAGCAATGTCTACATGTGAAGTCTCAAAAAGGGATATGAATTGCTCTCAAGCTCAAAAAAGGATTTTTAAAATCAAGTAAATGAGATAGAAAAAAAATAAGGAAAACAAATGAGAACTACACAGGAGAATTATGAAAATTTAGAGGGAAAAGCCAACAGCTTGGAAAAGGAAGCACAGAAGTTGACTGAAGAAAATAATTAGCTCCTTAAATATATATTTGCCAAAATGAAAAAAAAAGTGAAAGAAAACAACTCCTTATAAAAACAGAACTGATAAAAAGGGAAAAAAATTCACTGAACAAAACAACTCCTTTAAAAATACAATTGGCCAGATGGAAAGGAAGTTTTAAAAAAAGTTTAGAGAAGAAAATAATTCATTAAAAATTTGAACTGAACAAATGGAAATTAATGAGACATCAAGAATCAATCAAACAAAATTTTAAAAATGAAAATATAGAAGAAAAAGGAAAAATATCTCATTGGAAAACAGATCCAGGAAAGATCATCTAAGAATGTTTATCTCCCTACATAGGAAGATAATACTTGTAACTCCTGAAAAACTGTATCTTCTTCAAAGCATTTATAAGAAGTACACATAGATAGAGAGTGTGGTTATAAATTGACTTTAATGTAATCATATAAAAAAGAAATTATGGGATGGAAAAGGTTTTGTACTGGGAGAAAAGAAAGGGAAAGTTAAATGGGGTAAATCATATCATATGAAGAGGTACAAAAGATCTTTTATAGTAGAAGGAAAGAAGAGAGAGGGATGAGCATTGTTTGAACCTTAATATCATTGGATTTGGCTCAAAGAAGACATAACATACATATTCATTTTTGGTATAGAAATCTGGTATAGTGAGTCACCCTAAAGGGAAGTAGTAGGGAGAAAGGAAAAAGGAAAGGGTATGACTTTTAAAAGAGAGGACAAAAAAAAGGGGGAAAGGGATAACAAAAGGACTATAAAAGGGGAAGGCAGATTGAGGAAGGTGGGTCAGAAGCAAAACATTGATGAGGAGGAAAAGGATGAAAGAAGAGAAGAAAGTAGGGAGAAAAGAGAGGAAAATAGAATAGTGAGAAATACAGAGTTAGAAATCTTAACTATGAAAATAAATGGAATGAACTCTCACATAAAATGGAAGCAGAGAGCCAAGTGGTTTAAAAGCCAGAATCCTACAATATATTGTTAGAAGAAACATAATCGAAGCAAAGAGATGCATGTAGAGTAAAGGTAAAAACCTGAAGCAGAATACAGTATGCTTCACCTAAAGTAAAATTAAAAAAAAAACAGGGATGGCGATCCTGATCTCAGATCAAGCAAAAGAAAAATTAAGAGAGAAAAGGAAGAAAACTACATCTTGCTAAAGGGTACCATAGATAATGAAGTATTGTCAATACTAAACATATGTTCCACATGATATATCATTCAAATTCTTAAAGAAGTAAGTTTCAGGAAGAAATAGACAGCAAACTATATCATATCTCAACCTCCATCACTCAAGTAGATCAAACAAAAATAAACAAGGAGAAAACTAAATGAGGAAAGGAATATATCTTTTTCTCAGTGGTTCAGGGAACCTACACAAAAATTAACCATATACAAATGCATAAAACTTCACAATTAAATGCAAAAAAGCAGAAACATTAAATATTTTCAATAAAATTCAATTCAATAAAATAATTTCAGATCAAGATGCAATTAAGATTGGGGATAATAAAGGACCATGGGGAAATAGACCAAAAATTAATTGAAAACTAAATAATCTAATCCTAAAAATGGGTAGGTCAAACAATAAGTCTAGAAACAATAATTCTATTGAAGAGAGTGACAATGAGACAACATACTAAAATATATAGGATGCAGCCAAAGCTGTTCTTAGGGGAAATTTTATCTTTCTAGATGCTTATATGAATAAAATGGAGCAATAGGATATCAATGAGTTGGGCATGCAAACTAAAAAAAAAAAATGAGAAAAATAAAAAAACCCAAATTAAATATCAAATTAGAAATTCTGAAAATCAGAGGAGAGATTAATCAAATTGAAAGTAAGAAAACTATTGAACTAAGAATTAGTTTTATGAAGAAAACTTTAGTTCATTTGATTAGAAAGAGGAAAGAAGAAAAGTGAATAACCTATATCAAAAATGAAGAGGGTAAATTTAGCACCAATAAAAAGGTAATTAAAGCAATAATTAGGAACCAATATCTTTGATCCAGAGAATCTACTACTAGTCAAAAGTTCTAAGAAAGTCAATGATAAAAATCATAAACAAAATACATATAATAGCACTGTTTGTAATAATAAAGAAAAGGAAACAAGGCAGATGCCAACAGATTTGGGAATGACTTAAGTAAATTGTAGAATATAAGTAAAGTAGAACATAACTATACTAAAAGAAAATGTGAATATAAATAATTCAGACAGCAGGAAGACATATGAACTTATGTTCAGTTAAATATGTAGAATCATAAAATAAGCCACACAATTGACTATATTAATGTAAGTGAAAAGAACAACAAAATGAGTGATTTTTCAGATTTTTGCATCACTATTCATTAGGGAAATTAGTTTATAATTTTCTTTCTCTATTTTCATCCCACCTGGCCCACAATCACTCAGATAGTGTATTTCTAAAACACAATTTGAATCCACATTTTCCTGGTTTCAAGACTAATTCTCTAAATATTATTCCCAGCTTATATATATATATATATATATATATATATATATATATAGGTATGTAGAAACAATTAATAAGAAATACAAATAAAAAAAAACCTCTGAAATTTCTTCTTACAAGCAGAAAATTGGCAAAGATGACAAAGAACAAGAATAGTCAATGTTGAAAGGATTGTGGAAAAATAGGCACATAATTGGTGGGACTATTTGGTCCAACCATTCCACAAAGCAATTAGCTAAGCAAAGAAAGTAATTAAATTGCCAAAGTCTTTGATTGGGAGAATGTATTACTAGTCAAAAGCCCTAAGGAAGTCAATGATACAAATGATAAACAAAATACATATAATAGCACTATTTGTAATAACAAAGAATAGGAAAAGGTAAATGTCAATAGATTTGGTAATGACAAAGTAAACTATAGTATATAAATGAAACAGAACATAACTATACTAAAAGAAAACATGAATATAAATAATTCAGACAGCAGGAAGACATGAATTTATGTACATTTAAATATGTAGAATCATAAAACAAGACACACAATGAGTATATTAATGTATGTGAAGAGAACAACAAAATACTTGAAACTAAATATTGTGAAATTATAATGGCCAAACTAAGATCCAAAGGACAAAAATGAAAATGTTCCTTCCCTCACTCCTTTCTATTTCTTTGTAGAGATGAGGGTGAGGAGAGACACCTAGAGTAATGGAATTCTACATATGTCAGATTCTTTCATTGTGTTAGTTCTGTTATACTTTCCCCCTCCCTCATTTTTATTATTTATTATAAAGGAAGGATAGGAAGTAAATGCAGATGAAATAAAAACAAAGTAAATAATTTTAAAATAAAATGATAAAAAAAAAACACACACACACTTAGTCCATTGCCCTATGTACTCTAGAAGTGGGTACAGTAGCAGGTGAACCAGACTGATGCTTTAAGGAATTTGTTCCATTTTTTGTGGCCTCAATTTTAAAGGGCTATCTGGGAAGGTAGGTACATGAGAGAATATACCTAAACTCTTACTTTCTAAAGTGAGGAGACTGGCATCAAAGTGATGAGTGTGGAAACGAAATGCAGTACAATTTTATTCTTTTTAATTTAGAAGCTCTGTTCCTTTATGTGTTTTTTTTTTTTTTGCATTTTGTGATTCATAGACATTTTCTTACATTTTACCTCTTGAACCTAAATTACTGAACTGGTATAGATTAGCCCTGGCCTATAATACCTGCTTTATAATACAATATGAAGTTAGGAAAAAAGGGAAAAGCAGAGATATGGTTCAGTTTGCATAAGTTTTTCACTATATGGAAATGCTCAAGTCTACTAAATTCCACATTTAAGCAAATTAGCTGCCACATACAGGAGCATAAATAGACAAAGGTACAAAGACAGAAGAGTTGTTGTTAATAATGTTAATTGTCAAGAAGGCAACCCTTTAAATAATTTCTAAAATAATTTTATTGTTGATGAAAGAAAAATAATATATAAAATATGATCTGAATAAAACTATTTTAAAAATCATCTAAAGGTTCAAACATTAAAAATGTAAAGTTATATTTCAAATAATTTAAAATCATTAAAATGACATGATTCAAGAATCATTTATGTATTGTTTTAACAAGAACCATTACTTATAAGTGTGTTTGTTGTAATTTTTACCCTGATTAACTTATAAAAAATTTCAGATTTTTATAAACAGAATATCTTTAAAATTTTAGTGTCAAGTAGATTGTTGCGCTTAATAACTAACACAATATTCCTTGTTAAACTTCCACATTAATTTTAAAATGCTACAAAAAACATAATTTTAATAACATAAATGAGAATAACTAAAGTGTTCACAAAAGTTTTGATACTTGCTAACTAAATGTTCATTATATTCTTTTAAATCAACATTAAATCAAGAAAAAATGCTAAACCATTTATTTAAAAGGACATTATTTCATAAAATGTTTTTAAAAGATACTATTTTAAGCAAAATAATTTTGTAAACTTTGATTTTTAGCAATATTAGTCAGGGTAGAGAGTCATCAACATTTTGATACTAAGAGCAATTTATTTTACATCCTTATAACAGAGGCAGAGAAAAAGCAGATGTAAAATAGAGACAGAAGAAATTCATATTAAAAAAAAAAAGCAGTCAACACCAATGCAGCAGCTTTGCGCTACTCATCTAATCACTTATTATAGAAGTTATACCTGCAGCAATTTTAAACTTCACATATCTAGAAACTATTTTTATCTTACTCTGAGATTAAAAAGAGTCTATGACACCTGTGACCAATAACTTGAAGCTCCAAAGTCAAATTTCCAAGAAGCAGAAATTAAATCAACAGAGACTTTACTGGAACAGGTATGTTTTAAGAAAACTGTACTAAGAGTTTCTAGTATATGAATAAGATATTTAACATATTTTTGTATGTGATCATTTCCATATTTTTGTTGAGAACATAGTCTTTCTTCCATATATGAAAATACAAAACCAAGCAGTCATTCACAACTCTTTTACTCTCTTCTAATAATCCCACATTCAGTTAATTCCAGTTCTTGTTAATTCTCCTTCTACTTTTCTTGCATACCTCTCCATTTCTACAACCATACTATAGTCACCATAATTCAAGCCCATATCACCTCATATTTTTACTGAAGTGACAGTTTATTAATTTATCTCCTTGCATTTAGCCTGCATTCTTTTGAATCCATATTCACACAACTACCAAAGTATATTCCTAAAGCAATATTGTCTAAACATAACCATTCATTTCACTTTTTACCATTTTAGTGGTTCCCTACTGCATTTAGGATAAAAATGTAAGATCCTCTGTTTAGAATGTAAAATCTTTCCATAGTCTGTCCTATTTTTTAATTGACTACCTATACTCCCCTTTTTCACATGTTATCATTCAATCAAATAGTTTATTTACTCTTCTTTATACATGGTATTTCTTTCCCCACTCATGTGACTTTACATAGGCTGTTCTTATTTCCTAGAATATTCTCTCTCCTCACTTCTGCCTCTTAAAAAACCCTTATTTCTTTCAAGACTAAGCTTGAGTTCTTAAGAGGACTTTCTTAATTCTCCTAGTTATTAGTGCCCCCCCAAATTACTTGATATCTCTTTTGTTCATATTTTAATTTATTTATCAACATTCATGTTGTTCCTTTCCTCAGTGTAATGTAATATCCCTGAGGTCAATGGCTATTTCATATTTGTCTCTGTATCCCTGCTACTTATCCCAGTCCTGGCACCTAATAAATTCTTGTGGAATTCAGTGATCTCCCCATTTTTCAAGAATCGGGTCAGTGTCCCTTTCTTTATGAAGTATTTGATTTTACCTAAAATTATCTTTTTCTTTCCCTGAATTGCTATAATACTTTAACTATCTTATTGCAGTTTCCTTTTTTTTTTCTTTTGCACTGGAGTACATCCATTATCCTTACTAGACTATAAGCTTCTTATTGACAAGCATCGTGTCTTATTCATCTTTCTATTCCCCAAAGTACCTAACATAGTGCCGTGTAGAGAGAAGCACAAGAAATGTTTGAATGAATAAATTTATGAAAAGTTTCAAAGACAGATATTCCATTACCAACATTAAATATTTATTCAGCATCCACAGAATATGTTGCACAATATTCAACACCTTAAAAGTTCATACTTTGAGTTTAACATGGTCTTTTCTCTAAAAGAGCTTACAATTTTGTGAAGCAGCTTATAATTTACTTTTATATGCATCATGTAAAGAATTTGGTGCCATAAAATAATATAATTTATAATTTGAAAAGAAAATTCAATAAACTTTAATGTTTAGTGCCACACCTGTTGCCAAAATCTTCGGCTAGTTATCTATGAAATTCATAAACTTCTATAAAAACTTGATATTCTGATAGCTAAAATTATTGTAAGGTAAAGAAATAGTTAAATAGCAGCAAAAGGCTAATTATACTGGGCTAATTTCCTTTTGTCTACAAGAAAAGAAAGTTTTCTTTCATTGACAGATTGAGTATAATAATATGTGAATTATAAGATCAAAGAAGCAAACTGTATGTTTTCTAAAATATGAGTTTCCTTCACCAAGTTTTATACTGACTGTATCTAAAAGAGCTGTGTGAAGGGATCAGCACTAAGCCCAAAGGACAGGCAATGCACAGCAAGAAAGAAAGCAACTCCCTCGTGTCTTCTGCAGGTCACTACCAAGGACCATGTTAGCAGATCCACACCAGACCCTTAACAGGCAGCTCTGCTGCTACCAGTAATTAGCTTGGACAGCTCAGGCTCCAAGAGTAGCAGCAAGGCTACACAATAATGAGCTCAGCTGGGATTAGCAGGACAGGGCAGGGAACCAAGAGAGCTGAGGCATTCTGCATTGCGTATGTATCAAGGAGATCAAACAAGGATGGCTGGCTAGGTTATCCCCTCACCACCTCATTCCAAAAATGAAGCACGGCAGTGTGTAAAATACAGGCTAATGAAGAGCGACACCTCCAACAGATGAGAGCCACATTAATTAACACAATCCCTAGATCATGTTATACAGTTTCTGTTAGTAGTAGCAAACGTACAACTTGTCACTGCATTATGAAAAAAGCCAGTGGTTTTTTTCTTTTCTTTTTTGTTGGTAAAAAGGAGATAGTATAATCTTCAAATTATGTAAGGCCTGTCTCTAGTGGCCTTCGAGCCATATAAAAACCTCCCCAAATTTTGTTCCACATATATATAGTTGAAAAAAGAAAACTCACTTTTCAATCAATAGCTTCTGGTGTTCCCTTTTGAAATATATTAGCTCATTCCATAGAGCATTAGAATCTTCTTGTAAGAACTGCTGGGACTCTCTTCTCCTCATTTGTTTGTTTCTGTCAGTCCTATTTCATAATCAAGATGTTTTATTATTTTTCTACGTTTAAAATCTAGAAAAACATACATCTTTGAACTTTAAAAATCCATTAGATATAGTCTTAAAAAGTAATATGAATGCAGTTTTGATTGAATAGTACTTCAAAAACCTGGTATGTTTAAATTAAAGATCTAAAATAATTTCATAAAGCTGGACTGCTGGTGTGAAAGCAGAGCTCTTAATATGACATATGGCAGTACTGGGTCTATCTCTCAAATTCTGCCAATAGAAAAATGTACATTGTAGAGATGTCTCAGTCTCCAAGAAAGGTTATAAGCTATCAACTAATCCTAACATATGTTGCCAACGTATCTGTAAGTGGTATAAATATCCAGTCTTAAAAGCAAGCTGTTAGGTATTCATATGTTGGAAAGTGAGCCACTATGTTATCAGAACCTTGAAAAGTTATGTACTTAGAGTAATAGATATTTTTTTCTCTATTTTACACTTTGTTTTTGCACAGGTGCAATTTGATAACACTTTCCTTCTATCAGGAGAAATAATTAAAAAATAGTATAATCAGAACTTTCTCTAGGATGAGCCAATTTTATCAATAGACAATAGAAATTTCCATTTGAATCTCAGTTTTCAAGGAATAAAAATCAACTCTTGGTCTATAATTTGGAAAAGTGCTGTACTGGCCAATTTAGAAATGTTATTTCTACATACAGGCAAACAATGTGTACCATTAACGCTGCCCTGAAGGATCTCTCACAAAAGAAGAGAGTGTACTACATTTTCTGTGCTCATTCAGTCCCTTGCCCTCTGTTGATACCGTTAACAAGGGAGCCACTTAACTACTAACTGAGATCTGAACACCTGTTCACAGCAATTGAACTGAGCCCACCAACTCATTCAGATAACTATAGAACAAACCAATGGATGCTTAACATATTCAACACATACTATGTTAAACAAAATTTCAAACTATTAACTATAAGTTATGGATCACATGAATCTCTTGTCTTTATATTTTAAAGTTCCAGATTTTAATTTTTCCTCTTTTTATAAAAATAATAATCATATGTAATGCTATTAATTTAAAATTATATATTTTTATTAAATCTATATACAGATATACTTAAAGGTAAAATAAGTAAATCATAATTTCCAACTATTAAGTAACATTAATAGCATTTCACAATAATAAAGACTGCCTTATATATTTTGTCATGCTCCATATTATCTACTTAAGATTCACACACAAAAAAATGTCTCCCAAATAATATTACAAAATCTACTAAGAACACTTAAAATGCTGTTGTATTCCATTTAAAATTTAGGGGAAGTATTTTTTATGAGCTATGTAACTCACTTGCTATACTTTTCCTCCAACTGTTTTAATTGCTCTTTTACTGCTCTGTAGTTGGTCTGTAACATCTGCATCCTTTCTTTGCGTTTTTCATGGGCATCTCTTAGTTCATCATTTTCTTGGATCTACAGAACACAAAGAAATAAACATAAGAGTCTGGTTAAAAATATTAATATCATATTTCAAATAAAAAGAGCATAATCAAGTTGCAATTTAAAACAAATGATTAAATAATCATAAATGCACTATCAATTAACAAACTTAAGGAGACAAATGAAAATTATTCTTATCAGGCATAAAACTGGTTTGTTATTTAATAAATTTGGTAAGTTAGTAGGTCATCCATCACGTTTTTTAAACAATTATAAGAATTTGCTATAAAATTGTCAAAGTCTTTCAATAAGAATGATGACATAATTAGTTATGTTACAGAATATTTTTCTATTTTTTCTTAAGAATTTGTTAGTACAAAGGAGACAGATCCAATAATTTTTCTAATTATAAACAAATAAGCCCAATTCTTCAGTCTAGAGATTAAAGACTGTTGTAAACTAGAAAATTTAACAAGGATGATTTTCTTCTACAAAAGAAATCCATTAATTAGCAAGTATTTATTAAGTGCTTACTAGACACCAGGTATAGTGTCTTGCTGGGTACAAGAGACACAAGTACATGGAATGAAACAATCTACTCACAATGAGTTTATACTATTATGAGAGATTTAAAGTAGGTATAAAAATACATTCAATATAACTGTAAAGTTAAAAATGTAAATATACACAAAGTAATTAAATATAAGGTATTTATACCTTAAGAAAAAAGAACTAATACTCAAGGACATCATGAAAGGCTTAATGTAGAAGTGCTCTGAGATGCCTCTGAAAGAGAGAATGCTTGAAATCGAACTTGAAATAGAAGTAAAAAGAGAATATATGCCAACAATGGAAAAAGAACAGTGCAAAGGCACGAAACTGGCAAGATTTGGAAACTCATTAGCTATCTAAGATAATGCCAAGATTATGAACCAAAGAAAATAGAAAAGATGATGGTGCCTATGACATAAACAGCTAAGTTTGGAAGAAGAGGACATAGGGACTGAGATAATGAGTTTGGTTTTAGACATATTGAAAGCAGATGTCTCGGAAGAGACAGATAAAATGGCAAAATAATAGAAAAGACATCAAGGTTCCACTCCCAATACTATCCCAAATAGAACTAAAAACATATTCTAGACTGAATCCTGATTAGGAAATTCAAGAAAAAAGTCACAAGAAATCATTTTTCTAGTCCTGGCCAAAATAAAGAGAAGAAAGTCTATGGACACTAGGAATGAGGTCTGATCAGAAGAAAATCATGAAGATCACATCAGCACCCAGGAACTAAAAAAGAACAGAGTTTTCAAGAGCAAAAAGAGGTAGCAGACCAATTCCAGGACATAAAGAAATCATGCAGAGTGTAGAAACATGTGACAACTTTATCAGTCACTACCCATTTTGGGGTTAAAGATGACTAAAGACTACAGGGGAATAGTCAGGGTAGAGATCTTAGGCCAAAAAGCACACTACAACTCTGAACAAGTAGGGCTTTTCAGCAGATTGATTGTGGCTGAGTAGAGCAGCAGTCTATTAAAATCCCAAATGAGGAAACCTACAGAACTCTTACTCAAACTCAAAACTAGGACAGGAATTTGCAGAGCTCTGAATATTCAGGAACAATCAAACTTGTCCAGGGTAAGATCACTTTATAAGTACTGAAAGCTTCCAGATCTACAACATGATCTTGAGATCATGGAATAATGACTTTTAATACCTCCAAAAAAACCAGTATTAAGACTAATCCAAACAGACCTTTCAGAAGTGCACAGAACCTGGTCCTTAAACAAAATGCAGTCAGGTAATTTTCAGATAAAGAAATTAAAGCCATTTCTATTAATAAGAAAAAATGTTCTACATCACTATTGATTAGAGAAATGCTAATTAAACAACTTGTAGGTACCACTTTATACCTCTCAGATTGGATGAAATGACCGGAAAAGTTAATGACAAATGTTAGAAAGAGTATGTGGGAAAACTGGGACACTAATGCATTATTGGTAGAGTTGTGAACTGATCCAACCATTCTGGAGAGCAATTGGAACTAGGCCCAAAGGGTATACGCTTTTAACTAGCAGTGTCTCTACTGGGCTTGTATCCCAAAAGAGAAGAGGACCCACATGTGTGCACAAATATTTCTAGCAGCCCTTTTTGTAGTGGCAAGGAATTGGAAACCAAGTGGATGCCCATCAGTTGGGGGATGGCTCAATAAGTTACGATTTATAAATGTTATGGGATATTATTGTTCTGTATGGAATGACCAGCAAGATGATTTCAGAGAGACCTGGAGAGATTTACATGAACTTATGCTAAGTGAAGTGAATAGAAGCAAGAAAACATTGTACACAGCAACAAGAAGATTATAAGATGATCAATTCTCATGGATGTGGCTCTTTTCCACAATGAGGTGATTCAGGTCAATTCCAATAGAACTGTAATGGAGAGAGCCATCTGCTTCCAAACAGAGGCCTATGGAGATTGAATGTGAATCACAACACAATATTTTCACCTTTTTTTTGTTGTTTTCTTGATTTAATTTTTCCTTTCTCATGTTTTTCTCCTTTTGAGCTGATTTTTGCTTAGCATGACAAATATGAAAATATATTTAAAAGAATCTTACAAATTTAACTTATATCAAATTTCTTGTTGGCTTGGGGAAGGGAAAGGGGGAAAAAGCAGAAAAATCTCGAACAAAAGATTTTGCAAAGGTGAATGTTGAAAACTATCTTTGCATGTAGTTGAGAAAATAAAATACTATTAAAAATAATTTTAAGGGGGAATAATCAAAGTACAGTTAGGAATAACAATAGGGAAATGAATAAACAAACCAAAAAAACTGTGATAGGAATGCTCATAACATAAATCTAGAAAAGAATGACTCCAAAACATCTAAAGTAAAGCCTTTAAGAAAAACACACCATGAACATAATTTTAAATAGAATTCCTGGAAACAATGAAATGAGATTTAAAAGAGTTTAAATGTTTTTGTACATGAAATGAGAGTACTAGAGAGAAAAAATAAAAAGAAATGAGAGCTATGCAAGAAAAAATTTGAAGGGGTTATGAATAGCTTAGAAAAAAGAGGTATAAAACTAAGCAACAAAAACCCTAAAAATCAGAATGGACCAAATAGACACTAATGGACCAAAAAGACACTATGACCCAGCAAGTGATTTTAAAACAATCTCAATCAACTGATAAAATGGAAGAAAATATAAAACAATATGAGAACACTTTAATCATCACTGGACTATTGTTTGAAAGTAGTGATTGAAAAAAAGACATAATAATTCAAGAAATCATAAATGTTCTCAGATTTTTAGAACAGAGAATAAATTGGAAATAAAAAGAAAATACCATTTACCTCCTAAAGAAATTACAAATTGAAAACTTTCAGAAATATTAGTCAAAACCCTAAATTTTCAGATCAAAGAAAATGAAATAAAAAAACCAGAAAGGCAAAATTCAAATACCAAAGAGCCAGAGTCAAGATAATGCAATGATTACCATGCAAAGAATCAGAAACCTTAAAAACAAACAAACAAAAAAAGCAGAAAGGAAAAAATACTGACTTATAGTCAAAAATAACCAACCTGGCAAAATTGAGGATAATCCTACAATGGTAAAAAAAAAAAAAAAAATTTCTTTAATGAAATAGAGGATTCCAGATATTCCACAGGAAAATACTAGATATGACTAGAAAATTAACATTAGCACAGAAATCAAGAGTAGCATAAAAAGCCTTTTGGGGGTTAAAAAATAATTAGAATCAGAGTTTGTCCATGAACTTGGCTGAACAAGTTATAATATATAAATATCATAGAATACCATTGTGATATAAGAAATGAAAAAATGATTTCAGAGAAACCTTGAAAGTCTTGTATCAATGAAGATTTAATATTGAATAAAGGAAGAAGAACCAAGAGAAAAATGTATACAAAGAAAATAATATTGTAATATCATACAACTTTGAAAATTTTAGAGACTCTGAGCAGCATAATGGCCAGCCAAAATTCCACAGTACCAACAATAAAACATGCTACTTACCTCCAAACAAAGAGGTATAAGATTAATGAGTTATATTTTGGGGATTTAGCCACAGAAGAACTGTTTTGCTTGACCGTATATTTTTGTAATAGGAACTTTGTTTTTCTTTCTTTCTCAACTAGGGAAAGTAGAAAAGACAAAAGGAAAGTTTTTGATGACTGGAAAAAAAAAGGTTAATTAAAAATGATAAGATCAAACTCAAGCTAAGGTCAAAATAGTTATGTGGAAGACAATACCTGAAGGGAGCATAAGATAATATAGTTTGCCTGTGAGATCTCTGAGTAAGGGAAGAATTTATGACAAAATAAGAGTCAGAGTATCATGACATATAAAATGCATAATTCTGATCATATAAAATAAAAAAAGATTTTGCGCAAACAAAATCAATGAATCCATAATTAGAAGAAAAATTTGGAATTTTTATAGGAATTTTTATCAAGTATCTCTGATAAAAGTATCATTTCCCAAATATAAAGAGAATTCAGTCAAATGTATGAGAATATAAGTTATCCCCCGATTGTTAAATATTAAATCAGTTTTCAGAGAAAGAAATCAGTTATTCTTAGGCAAATAAAATGTTCTAAATCACCAATGATTAAAAAATGCAAATTAAAACAACTCTGAGATATCACTTCATACCTATCAAATAGGCTAATATGGTAGAAAGGAAAATGAAAAATATTGAAAGGGATATGAGAAAATTGGAACACTAATTCACTATTGGTGGAGTTATAAAGTGAGCTAACCATTCCAGAGAACAATTTGGAACAATACCCAAAGGGTTATTATAAAACCATATATACCTTGAAATAGCACTAGTAGGTCTGTAGCCCAAGGAAAAAAGGAAAAGGATCTATATTTACAAAAACATTTATAGCAGCACTTTTGTGGTATCAAAGAAGTGGCAATTGAGACAGCTAGATGACACAGTGGATAGAGCACTGAGCTTGAAGACAGGAAGACTGAGTTTAAATCTGTCTTTGTACACTTAACACTTCCTAGCTGTGTGAACCTAGAAAAGTCACTTAACTCTAATTGCCTCAAAAAACAACAACAAAGAATGGGCAACTGAAGAGATGCTCATCAATTGAAGAATGACTAAATGATATGACTGTGATGAAATACTATGATGTACTGAGAAATGATCACTAGGATGCTATCCAAAAACAAAAAAAATGAACTTACATGAACTGATGCAATCTGAAGTGAGCAAAACAAGGATATTGTACATGGTAAAAGATATATTGTACAATGATCAACTGTGAATGACTTAGCTATTCTCAGCAATAAAATTATCTTAGACAATTCCAAAAAACTCATGATGTGATTTCATTTATTTGAATTTTGCTATAATATCAGATAATAACTCCCTCTACATTTTAGTACAAAATTAGGTGTTTGTTGTTGTTTTGTTAGTGTGGCAAAAAAAATAAATAATGCAGCAAAAAAAATAAATAAATACTATCCTCCTCTAGAGAAAGAACTGATAAGGTCTGATAACTGACTGAAACATATTTCTCACACTCCAGATATATGAAATCTGTTCAGAGGCTTGATCTAGTGTTGATTCTGAAGGAAGCTGGGGAAAGCTCAGGCAATATCCTGTCTTTTCTCTGCCATCTTGGCTCCACCAACACCCCCTTTTGTAGCTTTTTGGACTAAATACCTTTCTCTGACCAACATTCCCCTCAGCATATTGTTTCCCCCTTTAGAATGGAAGTTCCTTGAGGTTTTTGTTTTTGTATTAGAATCATTTGCTTAACACAGTTCTTCAATTGTGATAGGTATTTAATAAGCATTTTTCATAAATTGATTCATATTGAGATAAATGTCAAACAACTCAGGTTTCAAGTTATTTATCTATCAAAAGGGATAGAACAGTCAACACTAAAAGGGGTTGTTAAAACAAAGGAATACTAACACATTATTGGTAGATCTGATCAACTATCCTGGAAAGCAATTTGTAATTATGCCTTAGCAAGTAATTAACAGACACATGGTAAAGATTTACATGAACTGATGCGCTGCTAAGTAGAACCAGAAAAATAAAATATACAATGACTAAGGTAACGTAAATGAAAAGAGCAACAACAAAATGATCATAACTGAATGGCATGAAATTATAATGACTAAGTTAGGACTCAAAGAAGAGATGTGAGAATCTCCCACTCTTATTTACAAAGTTCAAGAATTATAAGTGTGTGGGAGACTGATACATTGCTGGTGGAATTGTGAATACATCCAGCCATTCTGGAGAGTAGTTTGGAACTATGCTCAAAAAGTTATCAAACTGTGCATACCCTTTGACCCAGTAGTGTTACTACTGGGCTTATATCCCAAAGAGATTTTAAAGAAGGGAAAGGGACCTGTATGTGCACGAATGTTTGTGGCAGCCCTGTTTGTAGTGGCTAGAAGCTGGAAACTGGATGAATGCCCATCAATTGGAGAATGGCTGAATAAATTGTGGTATATGAATATTATGGAATATTATTGTTCTGTAAGAAATGACCAGCAGGATGATTTCAAAAAGGCCTGGAGAGACTTACATGAACTGATACTGAGTGAAATGAGCAGGACCAGTAGATCATTATATACTTCAACAACAATACTATATGATGATCAATTCTGATGGACGTGGCCCTCTTCAACAATGAGATGAACCAAATCAGTTCCAATAGAGCAGTAATGAACTGAACCAACTACACCCAGAGAAAGAATTCTGGGAGATGACTATGAACCACTTCATAAAATTCCCAATCCCTCTATTTTTGTCCTCCTGCAATTTTTGATTTCCTTCACAGGCTAATTGTACACTATTTCAAAGTCCAATTCTTTTTGTACCGTAAAATAACTGTTTGGACATGTATACATATATTGTATTTGACTTATTCAACATATTTAACATGTATTGGTCAACCTGCCATCTGAGGGAAGGGGTGGGGGGAAGGAGGGGAAAAGTTGGAACAAAAGGATTTGCAACTGTTAATGCTGAAAAATTACCTATGCATATATTTGTAAATAAAAAGCTATAATAAAAAATGAATTATAAATGTGCAACATAATAAGATATTACAGATTTTTTCAGTGAGTTGATTAATTTTGCTGAATGTCAGAATATGTGTACATTTAATAATTTTTCTAACATATCTGTTTTTAACTTCCACATAAATCTAAACCCCTTTGGTTCCACAATGTCAAGAAGTACTTTATTCAAAGAAGATATTTAATTAGCATTTCTCAGTATGTAATAGTGGTTACTATGGGCTACAATGAAATTGTTATGAATGGGTTACATCACTGAGGAATTCAATATAATGAGATCTTGTTATATCATTCCATGTCCAGAAACTTTTAGTGACTTTGTAATTTCATATTATAAACAAAAATATATCAGTGAGATGCAAACTCTACTCTCTACCTGCAACTGACATCTTTAATCTGCTTTCCCACCCCCTACCAAAGTCCCACTCCAGATTTACTCACCCCTTCCTTGTGCATTCCTGAATGC
Source organism: Sarcophilus harrisii (assembly GCF_902635505.1). Classification (NCBI taxonomy): domain Eukaryota; kingdom Metazoa; phylum Chordata; class Mammalia; order Dasyuromorphia; family Dasyuridae; genus Sarcophilus; species Sarcophilus harrisii. The sequence continues at coordinate 103,725,532 of NC_045426.1, forward strand.
TGAGGTATGCAGAGCTAACAAAACTGCTTTCATCTAAAGCCTCTTCCTTTCTCATTTAATGTTCTTTGGCACTCACTAAGAACTGGATTCTTCCCCATAATACATTTCTGATAATGTGATGCAGTACTGATCTGATTTTATTTGCAACTCAGAAATCACTGTGGACTTGCTCCCCACAGACACTTCTTGAATCTGCTTCTGCTACTCTCACTCAATAACCTCTCTTCTGAAGTTCATTGCTGTTGTTCAGTCATTTTCAGTGGTATGAAATATATATTCCCATTTGGGGTTTTCTTGGCAAAGACAATGGAAGTGTTTGCAGTCCCATCTTTCTACCTCATTGTAAATGAGGAAACTGAGGCCCAGGGTCACCTAGCTGAAAAGGGCCTAAAGCCAGATTAGAACTAGCAGCATGTTCACGCACAATAGCAGCCCCTTGCTGCACCCAAACTTATCACCCAATTAAGATTTTCTTGGCTGTTATCTACTAGAGATCTATCATATTATCTATGCCTTACATTCCATGGCTGGCTCAGTCTTACTCTCTACTTTAACTTCTGTCTTCATGATATACAGCTTCACTTTCTAGATCTTCAATCTATTCAGTTTTCATAACATATTCCTCCATTTCACTTCAACTAGACATAGAGATGGTCTGAATTTCAATCCTGCCATCGGCCACATCTGTTCCATTTTCACAATCTTCCAAACTGCTATTAGAACATCTTTTATCATTCTTTTTTCTGTTCTGCTTTATGATTAATTCTGTTCTTCATCCTCACCCCTTCCCATCAACTCTTTGGTGAATCAGTTGAACTCTACATTATCCATTAAAGATGAAACCCTTCTTTCTGTATCCTATTTGTCATGTCAGTTCAAACCTTGAATTACTTCCAAGATCTGCTGCCTTCACTTCTATAGTAATTAAACTATGCTGACTGAGTCTATTACAGATTTATGTTATATAATCTCAACTATGTCCTCAAAGCAGCAAGACTATGCTTTTATACAATCCTAAACACATTGCTAACTCACTACAGTGGCTATTCCAAGCTTTTTCCTCCATCTTTAAACTTTCCATGGCCCTTCTCCTCAATTTTTAAACTAACAGTGGCATAGCTAAATAATATGACATGAGGAGAAAGGGAAAAGAAGAATCTCTTGGCAATGTCTCAATTAAATGTCAGGTGCCACTGTTCTCCTCATGTCATATCATTTAGATGAATTTCCTCACTATTTCATCCTTCACTATTGTCTCATTTGAAGACATGATCTTTCTCCTTGCCAAGGCAAACCCTTGAAACTCACTTTGATACCATTCCATTCTGTCTTCAAGTAGACTGCCACATCAACTCTACTCACTCATTAATCTTCAATTTCTCTTACTGCTTTCCTGGTCCCTACAAACATTATCATGTCTCTGGACCATTTAAAAAAGGTCATCAATGACTAAAAACCATTACATTGAATTCCCAATCCCTATATTTATGCCCACCTGCATTTTTGATTTCCTTCACAAGCTAATTGTACAATATTTCAGAGTCTTATTCTTTTTATACAGCAAAATAATGTTTTGGTCATGTATACTTATTGTGTATCTAATTTATATTTTAATGTATTTAACATCTACTGGTCATCCTGCCATCTAGGGGAGGGGGTGGGGGGTAAGAGGTGAAAAATTGGAACAAGAGGTTTGGCAATTGTTAATGCTGTAAAGTTACCCATACATATAACCTGTAAATAAAAGGCTATTAAATAAAAATAAAAAAATTTTAAAAAAAAGGTCATCAATTGTAGGCAGCTTTTTAAAAAAGATTAGTCATAAAAATGGGGAGAGACATAGAATAGCTAGTAGTCTATTTTCAAGTCTCATCATGTAACTCGAATTACTCTCTAAAATTACTAAGTCAAATGGTCTTTTCTCAATTCTAATAACTCTTGACTTCTTTGCAACCTTTGACACTGTCATTCATTCACTCTTTTTAAAAAATATTCTTTTACCTTAAGTTTTGTTCGCATCTTTCTCTCCTGGTTTTCCTCCTAAATGTCTGATAATTATCTGTCTCTTTTATCTTCCATTAGGTCATATTAACATGTGTGTTCACCAAGACTCTATCCTGATCTCTTTTTTTCTTCTCTCTCTCTATTATCTCACTTGCTGTTCTTAATCAGCTTTCATGGATTCAATTATCTTTATGCAGATGATTCCACTCTATTTGTCCAGCCTTAACTTATTCCTTTGTGATTTCCAGACTCACATTATCAACTGTTTATTAAACATTTTGATTTGGATGCCCTGTACCTATCTGAAACTGAACAGATCCAAACCAGAATTCATCATTTTGTCCCTCAAAACTCCCCTTTTCCAAGCTTTCCTATTACTCTCGGAGGTACTGTCATCCCTCCCAATCACTTAATTTCTCATAATTTTTGTGTCATCTGCAATTTCTCACTTGAATCAAACCTACAAATCCAATCCATTGTCAAGTTTTATCATTTCTATAGAAATAAATGAAGACTTTTTGAACATGAGAACAACTTATATCTTAATATGAAAGTAAATAATTTTGAGAATTTTATAAACAATGAAGAATGAACAGAATCAAGAGGACAATTATAATTCATATACTGCACAAACAAACAACTTTGAAAGCTGGAAGAGCTATGATTAATAAAAAGGCTATTAGTGATTCCAGATGAATAATATAGAGAGACATTGGATTTAGGGATATGGAATAATATACATACAATATCACTTTTTCTATTCATCTATTTATTATTTGTGTAAAACCATTGAGAGAATATGTATTATTTGACTGTGTATTTATTACAAAAAAGTTTATTTTTTTTCTTTTTCCTTCAATAGGTACATAAGTGGTAGGAAGGGAAGAAACTAGATTTCTCTTAATTTTTTTTTTAAATAAAGAAGATATGAGATGTTATATGAACATTCAAGAGGCCATTACATATTATTATATTATTTTTACTTAACTGTTTTACTTTGTTATAAGAGATCTCTCAGAAGTGAGAGTAATCTGTAAATGTTTTTAATGTTAAAAAAAAATAATAAAACTCAAAGTGTAAAGATGGGGAGAAAAAAGAAATCAGAATGAGGAGGAGGAGGAGGAGGAGAAGAAAAGACCATATCCATACTATAGCAGGGTCATATGAAATTATACTGAGGATTTTGCCTGGAGAAGACTCAGAAGGGAAATAATAACTATCTTGAAGTATCTGAAGAGCTGTTATATGAAACAAACGCTAGAAATTAGAAAAACAATGGTTTTTAGTTTTAAAAATTTAGAAATTTTTTTTGTTCCTATCAGTTAAAATAGGAAGCAAAAATGTAAGAGTTTAAAAGAAACGATTTTAGGCTCAAGAAACACTTTCTGATAATTAGAGGTATCCCAAAGTAAAACAGGCTGACTGGAAGAAATAGGTGGTCTGCATGCAAAGTCTGGATTATAACATGTGGGTTATGTTGTAATGATGATTCTTTTAATTGCTATGGAGATGAGGTCTCTCGGTTCTCTATCTACTCTAAAATTCTTTGATATTTCAGTATACTTTTGATTCCTCTAATAGCCTATTTCAACACTTCAAAAGATCTCTGATTAGGGTGTTCCCAGAACAGATTATACAATCTTTTTATTTCATGGTAGATAATGTCATGAGTTACTATGGCATTGACAGATTGACAGATAGATACACACACACACACACACACACACACACACACACACACACACATTATCATCATCATCATAAGGCCATCATTGGTTATAAGTTCCTTTTGCCAGACAGTTAAGTAGCCCTTTTTAAGCACTTATTATGTACCAGGCCGTATGCTAAATGCTGGTGGCATTAAAAAAAAAAAAAAAAAAAAGAAGAAGAAGAAGAAGGAAGCCACTCCTCAAAAATGTTTTTAAAACTGTCTAAAAACCCAACAGAAACTTTGCAATATTCGAAAGTGATTTGCTTCACTAAAATAGACATTTAGCACCTAGAAGTAACCTCTAAATCTTGGAAAAGACTGTGGATACAATCTTGCTAAATTTTTTTTTCCCTAAACTCCTTAATTTTACAGACAAGGTAACCACAACTCAGAGAAGTTGAATGATTTTCCTAAGGTTATAATATAGAATCTAAACTTTGTTTAGAAAGGAAAATAACTTCTTTATAAAATTCCTCAAAATTTCAAGAATTACACAAGTAAACTAAAATAATAAGGGAAACTCCCTGACTTCTCAGGAAGGGAGAGGAAACACTTTGCAAATTTTGCTTGGCAGCAAACCTACAAACATCATGCATTGTTCACAAACTAAGTAGTGCTCTCTACTTAAAATATAATAGCAATAATTCCTAAGTGATGAAAACTTTGTAGAACATTTATTTACATTCTGAATTAATGCAAATGAGTATTTAAGTAGTATCACAAACAGGCCATTTCATAACAATATAACATTTAATTGTTGATTGATAATGTAATATGTAGGCATATTTTAATTTCTGAAATTATATCAATGAAGTCCAATCAAATACTTTTTTAATACTTGGCAAAATATTAAGTGCTGAATAGGATGGATTCAAATCTTCTGTAGTACCAAACACCTTCTACATAATTTCATAAAAATTATTTAATATTCAAGTGTTCAACAGGTCACTTGATTCTGAGCTTTAAGTTTAAATGGAGAAAGAAAGGAAGCTGGAACTCAGTTTCGCTGAACTAAATCACTATTTTCCCCAAAATGCCCTAAATACAGGGGTAAGAAATAAGTCCAAGATTTATGAGTAATTATTTCCTGCAAGAAAGAGAATTCAGCAAGTATATCTTAGGGAATGTATCAAAGGATCGATTAGACCTCATTCTTTTTTATCTTTTTTTCTTTCTTTTCTTAAAAGAACAAAACAAAACAACTGAATATGTTTATTTTCCCCAGGCTGAAGTGCACTGGCCACTAACAGGCATAATCCCACTGTGGATGATGACTTCATTTCTGACCTAGTCTGGTTCACACCTCCTTAAACTGGTTTAATTCAATGTGTTGGTGATGTAAAACTTAGTAAAAGATTCAATTGGTTTTATCCCTATGCAAAAAAGAAAATTATACTTGCTTGTATTTCTGATTAAATAATTATTTCTACAGCTTAATTGTAAGGAAAACAAATCATAACAAGGCAGCCTCGTGTAATAAAAAAGCACTATATTTAGTCAGAGGACCTGGACTCAATACTTAAGTCTAGGAAAGTAAGCCTAGGTAACTTAAAAACCAGTTTTTTTTTTTTTTTAATCTATAAAACAAAGTTACATCACATTCAATCAAAGATCTTTTTGACTTCTAAATCTATTTTCCTAATGCTCTGTAAATTTGGTTAACAAATTTTCATTTGTACATGTTTTCAGTGTAATTTTTTTAAAAAATCTATTCATAAGTCTAATTATTTAAATATACCTTATTGTGAAGTAGTATTGACTTGGCTCCTCAAAGCCCTTGCCAGTGGAGTACAAATTCTAGCATTTTTTACCAAGCCAGAAAATATTTTAGTATGGCCAAGGGGATTGTATGATTTGAGTACCAGTTTAATTACAGGAGCCTGGTCACCAAGTGGACTGAGAGACACTGAATTTTTCTACTACAATGTAATTCTTAAAGCCTATCCATTAAATCTGAGAGGATTTTAAAACTGTAGCAATAAAAGGAAAACAGATATAAATACACACATATATGTTTACATGTATATATATATATCCATTTGTACAAATATATTTGTGTGTATATGTATATATAATCTATCTATTTATATATGTATTATATATATACACACACATATATATGTTTGTTTATTTTCTTTCACTCCGTATAAAAACTATCCAGAAAATTAGAAACAAATATTTGTCACTGAAACCTTCTCACATAATGAAAAAGTGGACAATTTGCATTCGTTTTAGTAGTATCTAGTATTGTCATTTCTGTACTGTTCTTAGAGCTCTTTAAAAATGATTTTTTTTTCTAGTGCTTCAAATACATAAGATATAAATGCAATATTTTGCAAAGTGTATATTTGCTTTGTTATATCTTTATCTCTGCAAGGTTAACATAAAGAGATTTTTTTTAACATTCACCTTTAGCTGCAGTGTCTTCTCTAAGTTTTCAATCTTCCTTTCAGCAGCTTTAAGCCTCTTGAGGTCCTTGGAGTCTTTAAAACACGTCTTTGGGGACAGAGACCTTGAACGTTTCACAGGTGGTTCCTCGAGAATAAAACAAGGACATGGTTGAACTAGTTGGAACACTGGATTATGAAAGACATGCAAAATTAAAGAACAAGTAATTTTGAATACTAATAATGAATTATAAAAAAAAATCCTGCATGGAATACCAGAGAAATAACAAGCAGAATTACCACAGTGCTACCGCTAAAGGTTTCTCTGTGACTCGTTAATGAGAATATTCATTTACATTTACATTGTTTCTTTCAGAATAATGATGTCCCATTAGGGAAGACTAAAGGGTTATAGACTCAGAAATGCAAGAAACCTCATTACAAAGGAGGGGATGGAGGCTGGTCTAATTGCTCTATAAGGGTCCAAGGTTACACTTGATAGGACAACCAGAAACAAGAGGGAAAGGATTTTTTTTCCCTTTGAAATAGTTTAACACACTGTGAAGTTGAAGGAACAATATGCTTGAGGAATATAAATACAACAGACAGTAGATCTTATACCATAATGACCATATGGTCATTAACTATAATGTGGCTAACTAGAGACAAGAATATGTGTTTATATTATGTACAGCTTCATATAGCAATCTGGAGAAGGAATATGTGAAAGCACCTCTATTAAGCTGGGCAGCATCTTGTTCATACTTCATGTCCTCATGAAAATAAGAAATAAAAGTTCTATTCAGAATATTCCCTCTCATATTCTAAATTTTTATGAGGAACAATGAACTGTCCAGAAGTATTTTTTCAACTTCAGTAACTATAAACAAGCTAACATTAGGACTTATAAATGTTAATTCAAAATTTTATAATTTTTAACATTTAAAAATATTTTAGCCTAAGCTATTCAAACAATAGCAAAAACCAAATTCTATAATTATGCCAAGTGAACATTTTCTATAAGAACTACAGCTTATTTTAGAATAAGCAAATAAAATGCCACTTTAGATCCCTGGGTCTAATCTTAAATAGATCAAGATTTTTGTTCAAATCATAAGACAAAATGGCAAGTGTTAAAAGAAAAAATTATTTGGATTAATAAACACCTTCATCACACTGCTTTTCTAGAAAAATAATATATCATTAGCAAAGTAACATATTTTGATTAAAATAATTAAACAATATAAAACTTGAAGAGAAGCATTTTGAAACTTGTTATTTTGAGGAGAAAAAAATTAGTTTTATTAACTAATCTGGAGACAACATCTAAGACTATTACATTGATATTTTAATTAGATAAAGTTTTCTAATTATCTTTGGGGTAATGCCAACACATGCAATGATTACTTTAAAAAGAAAATAAAGATATGAAAATTTTTACATGAGTAATTATACCATTATAAATATCTCAATTTCTTTATTAATTACAATATAAAGTTGTTCTTTCTATCTGTGATGAGGGGGAAATAATTTAATATTATTTTACTCTATGTAAATAAGATAGGTAAGTAGAGAAAAGCTGTGATTTGATTTTATGTAAGCAATTCCCTGGGAAGAAAAGCCTTCTACCAATACAGATCAGAAACTATTAACCAACCTATAATCTTATTTCCTGGAATACCAAGTGGTTAAATGACTTACACAATATCTCAAAAACAGCATTACCAAAGGTTGGGCTTGAACCCAAGACTTCCTGACTTTAGAATCAGCTCTCTATCCACAATTTATACTGTTTTTCACATGTGAAATATGATAACTAAATGAAAGGTTAATTATTTTTATTCTTCTGGTTTTTAAAGCACAGATGATTATACTAAAGTAGTTATTTTGAGATTAAAAAGTATTTGTCAGTTGAAATGAATGTGTCAAGCTTAATCAGCAATTTATCAACTAGTCATTTTAATATCAACAAAATTATTTTTATTTGGGGGGAAAATAAACATATGAGATCTTCAATACATTACTTGAAGGAACACTATAAATATTAATTTTTAAATGTATAAATAAATGATCCTCTAAGCAATTTATGAATCTATCATGTTTTGTTCAACAAAGTAAAACTATCTACTTCAAATTGAGTTATTTTAATGCGTCTTTAGAAAATACTTTCTTTAAATTAGTTTTTAAAATAAAAAACAGTAAGTAAAAAAATTTTATAAGGTTTTTTAGATCTTCTCCCAAATAAAATTGTTTGAGTAAAATTATTATGACGAACATACTGCAGTAAAACTTTTCTACCTCATATATTCTTCCAAATCCTGAGATGATGCTTCCTATCTGAATACTGGTGGAGGAACTCTTCTCTGATAGCTTAACATTTGCTATTTTCAATTTCTCCTGTAAAAAGTCAATTTCAGACTTTTGTGACACCATCATGGTTTCTAGACTAGAAAGGGATGGCTGCTGAAATTCCTATAAAAATAATAAGATATCAAATTATTTTAAAATAATTTAATTATTCAAATTAGTAGAGAGTTTAAATAAGGCTCTCCTTACTAAATGCCCATATCCCCCATTAGGAACAAATATTAAATAGAATTAATATTCAAAATGCAATATTTTTTCAAATAGCCTAAGATCTGAATAAATATTTTCATAAATGACATTATCAAAAAGAGGAGGAAAAATCAAAAGGGGAAAGCATTTGCTTATTCATATAAGTAGAAATCATTTACAAATAATTTACATTTCAAGTTCATGATTTAAAATATAAGAATTTTCTACAAAACATCTAATCTACCATCTTATTTTGAGTCACAAGTATAATAAAAATATAAATCCATAAAAAATAAACCAATAACTTGTTACTCTATAATAGACAGAAAGTTGTTTTTAGTAAAATATTCTGCTCCATATATTATTTTAACATTTATTTTTCTGTCAGATAAAATACATATAAACCTCAAAATTAACAACATAAATCCTTGAAAATTATTTGCAATAAATCTGTTAATAATAAATCTGTTGCATTCTTAACCAGATATATTTGAGATCATTAAAACCTACAAAATATGCTATTGCAACACTTTCCACTGGTATTTATATCTCACAACATATTTATTGAATAATCACAAGATACAAAAAGATTAGTAAAATATTTCAACCACATTCAAAACAAAATGTCATTATTCACAAGAAAACAAAGAGCCCTGATTCCTTGGTTCTCATATTATCATTAGGGATTCAATATTCATTAAATTACATTTAATTAAAAGTTTGGGGTATCTCATTCTTCTCAATTTATGTTCCTAAGGACCTTAAAATAAAATGTTAATTCCTTTTGGGTCACAATAAAAACTATCATTTATTTCTTCCTTTGTTGACAAAATACTGCAAATCCTATAATTATAATTATATATATATATATATATATATATATATATATAAAATTATAAATCCTATAAGATCATTTCATACAAGACCATTTTTGATAAATACTGTTACAGGTTCTATCTCTCAAGGATACTAGCAAACCTGTTTTCCACTCACATGGTATTCTAATTTAATAGTCATTTTCGCTATATTATTTATACGAGGCAATGTTTCATAGTAAATAGAGAGATGGCCTCAGAATTAAAGAGGAGAAAAAAGAACTACCTTTGGCATATATTGGCTGTGTTTTCTTAAGTAAATCAACCTCTCTCTACTCTAAGCAACTCTCTAATACTAAAAGTTAACCCCAAATATACAACAATTTTCATTGATAATGGAAATTTCCTGTTCTAGGATTGTCCATACTAATAAAATCATAGATCTAAATCCCTATCCCTATAACATACCTTTTAATGAAAAATTTACCACTTATTATTGTTATTACTTAAGTCCTAATTTACTTTGCATATGAAATTGTAAGTCCTTGACATTTAAAACCTTTTGAGAATTTTCTCCTACTAACTTTTAAAAATCACTTTCTCCCTTCTACTCAATTCATGCTAATCTCTATATTCCTTGATTTTCAAAATTTTCAAATATCACATATTGTGTTTGCAATATTTCTCTATTTGCTAATTTGTCAAGGTAAATTTGGCAAATTTCTTCTATGTTGTCCTTACTTGACATTTAGCATCTTCTGAACAGATCATGCTCTACAGAGAGTGTTATTATCCTCATTATGTTAGCAAATAAATTTGAAATGACTTTTCCTGGGTCATACAAAAACGTGTAGTTAAACTGGAAAAAAAAAACTTCATAACATATACATAAAATGCATTATATACAGTGATTCTCTATTTTTAAGTACTAGCTGGGAATGGATTTTAGATCTGTCAAACAAAGACTAGACTCTTAAAATGTAGAAAAACTCATTAATAGAGTAGACACTGAAAAATGAGGGTTTCCCAACTTTATTGGTAGAAGAAATACTCATATAAGCATAGGTTCTTCAAATAATAAAAAGTAAATAACAAAGTATGCATATTAAAGATAACCCAAATGCTATACTGGTATCCACCTATGTTAAAAAACAAACAAACAAACAAACAAAAAAACACAGGAGTTCTTAATCTGGAGTCCTTGAACTTCTTAAAAATTATTTTGATAACTACATTTCAATTAATTGTTGGTTTTCTTTACGTTATTATGTATTTTATTTTATTCATTTGAAAACTTCATTCTTAAAAGGGGTTCATAAGCTTTATCAGAATAATAAAGGAGTCCATGATACCAAAAAAAAATGGTGAAGGACCTCTAACTTACAGGAAGAACTCCAGCCCATTGATAAATCCCATGGTAGGAAATTTATAACAAAACATGGACAAGAAATTTCACAGGTTAAAAAGGTATGAGTAGATTACAGTTAATAATGTAAGTACCCACCTTAATAAGATCAAAGATCCACTCAAGTAATGATATAGATATGAAAATGTGAGGAAAATGCAAATGCAAACACTGATTAAGAAGTTTGGGGTTTTTAAATTTTTTATTATTTTAATGTATAAATGGACACTATCAAATAAATTAACAAAGGATTAGTATTTAGGCATCACCTTATTCTAAAAACCTCAATAAATAAATCTCAAAAATGAAAAACAAATGATTAAACAAGTATAAATCGACATAGCTAATAAATATGACAAATTTAAAACAAAAAATATTAAAGGATTATCACATTTTTTCCCTCAAGCCTAATATATCTGTCATAGAGGTATAAGAAATAAAGTCACAGACTTAACTATTACTCAGTATATTTTCACTAATATAAAGAAAAAACAAATTATGCTTCTATATTATTAATTTATCAAAAAGATAACAAACACAACATGTAATAAGTGATGGATGACATAAAAAGTATCCATTAGAATAGACTGAATGAGAATAACTACTGACATAGAAGTCATTTCACAATTAGCCATACCTTTTAAGTCATGGTTGACCAGTCAGAACAAAAGTCCAACTAAATATTAAACTAAAAGAATGGGTGAAAATGAGTAAGTCATAGTATATAATTATAGCATTTCTACCTCAAGCCACTGAAACTATCACTTGAAAGTGTAGATAGCAGGGAAGATGTTTCTATTATAAATTCTAAAAGAAGCTTAATCAATTATGAAAGTTGTCACAATAAAGAGGAGATGCAAAGATCCCCCAAATTATATCTTAGCCATCAAATGCTTAATGTCAATAGATACAAATCAAATTCAGCATTAATTCAGAGCACAATATAATTAATAAAATACTACAAAAGTGAATGTTAAAAGATTAAAAGTAGTACTGCATCATAAAACAGCAAAAATCAATTGATAAAAAATAATAATTCTGTGGAACGTTTTGCATGGGAATCTAGCTAAGGCAGATTAAACCAACATAGTTTGTAGATGAACTTTAAGGAGAATAACAAATACATGCAAAATGGAATAGATTTACTAGAACTTTTTTACTGGACTCTACATTCCCATTGGCAACAATAATAGAATCCCCCCCCTTTGTTTTTCATGATCATGGAGAAGCAACAATCACTTATAAAAAGTAAATGACTAGAAGAACTGTTGATTATATCTAAGTACACACAGAAGACAAAAGATGATGCCAATTTAAAAATCAGTCAAAAATATCTCTTCGATGAAAAGACAGATCTTTTTTTAATCCCTTTTAATGCTACATCCATTCCTCTGAAATTGTCTCCATTTTTTTCCTATACGTATATATCTTCCTTGTAAATAATTATTTGTATTTTTTGCCCTTAGATAATGATCTCTTAAAAAAAAAAAAAAAAAGGACTGCTTTTACCTTTCTTTCTATCCCCACTATTTAGCTTAATTCCTGTTAAATAGCAAGTGCTTAATCAATACTTAGGAAGCTAGGTGATACAGTGGGTAGAGAGCTGCACCTGAAGTCAGGAAAACTTCTTTTCCTCTGTTCAAATCTGGCCTCAGCCACTTTCTAGCTGTGTGATCCTGATAAGTCACATAACTCTATTTGCCTCAGTTTCCACTACTATAAAATTAACTGGAGAAGGAACAGCAAATTGCTCCAATATCTTAACAAGAAAATCCCAAATGGGGTCACCCCCTGAAATGGGGTTCAGACACAACGAAAATGAAAAGAACAATAAATCTTGCTGTCTTAGTTTGATCTAAGAATAGAAAATATCACAAATGATACTTTCATTGCAAAAAAAGTGAAAAGAAAATATTAGAAACCACTAACTAATATTCCTGTTATATCAAGTTCATGCATCTTATATTTAGTTAAAATATACTGAGGAAAATTTTGATATAAGCAAGGAGAATGGGATAGATTTTCATGGGAAATTTTCTACAGGAACCTTTATAGGACCAAAATATTTTGAGCTTGAAAGAAATTTAGAGATCATCTACTCTAATGGTCTCATTTTATTTATAAATTAGAAAGTGAGATCTGAGAAAACTGTCACTTGTTCAAAGTAATACAGATTGGTACATAAAACAATCCAAGATCCAAATCTAGCTCTCAGAATTCAGATCACCATATGTGGGGAGCCGGCACTAATCTACAGCCACATAAGGCCAACCTTGAATAGGTTGAATCTCCTAATCACATTATACCAAAGACTTCCTGAATAGGAATCTCCTAATCACATCCTAACTTTGAATAGGCAGATATCTAGGCATCCCCTAATCACATCATAGAGCTTCCTGCCACCAGAAACATCTGAGCAGCTCATCCTTGGGCGGGATACCAACCCTTTGTCTAGGACCCCCACCCTGTACTGTGTTTGAACAACCCTGCCTTCTTTTCTACTGCTATATATATCTATACTATTGCACCCATTAAAATGAGGCTTGATCAGATGGATTTGTCTTGCCTCCATTTTGCGCGTCCCCTCTCTCTTGCCCTTATCTCTTTTCTTCCAGGGTCCACACATTCTGCCTCACAGGCCGAGGCAAATGGCGCCCATACGTGGGGCCCAGAAGATTTTGGAGAAAGGAGTAGCCATTGCTAGATCGAACCTCTCAATAAGAAGACTGCACAGTCCCGGAGAATTTGGAGAATTTAGAGAATAAGGTCGCCATGGGTCCACCTGCCCCAAGGAACAGAGACCTGGGTGTGGTAAGAGGTTTCGATACCAAGAGAGAGAAGAAATTAGTGTATATGATAGATTTGTTGAGGATTTCAAGGATTTACTAAGGATGCGTAGAGTAAAGGTTAAGAAAAAATGAGTTTGTAAAATTTTTAAGCTTTTAGAAGATGTCTGCCCATGGTTCCCGCAGGAAGGAACCATTGATGAGAAAAGGTAAAAAAGAGTTGGAGATTGCTTTAATGATTTTTATGTAATTCAGGACAATGCCTCTTTCTTAAAAGGTGCCCTTAAGCACACCAATTCTAGGCTCAAATTAGGCTCCCAAAACAATGAAAAGGATTCTGTATGACCCTCCTCCCAAAGCTTCAATGGCTTTTCTTCAGCTTCCCCAAGTGAGAGCCTTTAGCTCCGCTGACTTGAAGAAGGAAGCGGTTCTTTAGCTTCAATCAGGCCTACAGAGGACAATGATTGATTGGGCATTTGGGAGAGTAAGTCTGTCTGAGTGCCTTTTGGTGTACCCATCTGGTTCTGGTTCTGGTTCTGGTTATTCTGGTTCGGTTCTGGGTAAAGTTCTGAAACGGGTATTTTCTGGGATGCTGGAAAATATCCTTTGGGTATGTGTTATATGTTTAATGTTGTAACTGTGTTCTATGTTCTGTGTGATTTGTCTGTTTTGTTGGTTGAAAAATTTTTAAGTACACCGTTGCAACTGTGCTTAGTAAAATGGAGCTCCATGTGTGTCTGTGTTAAAAGTTAGCCTCCTAACTAAAAAGTTATGACCTGAACAGAAATGTCAATTATATGGTAAAAATTAAAAATGTGATAGATAAGAATGAGCCAACTGGTCTATTAGTACCTCTAGGACACTAAAAAAAAAAAAAAATTTTAGTCATTTGGTAAGATATCACCCCCTAAAACTCCTTGGAAAATATATGAGAATAAATAGACAAGAATTAAGCAGGATGACAAGGTGTGGATGAATTGTATTCTGGATTTAAGTGAAATAACAATAAAAACAAAACTATTGCTCTTTCTAATTATCAAAGCAACCCAAGTTTTTATACTCAAATAGTAGAAAATGAGTATACTATATTAAGCCATTAACAGAAAGATGACCTGAGAGTTAATCTGATAAAGAAAATGGACAAAATTTCATTTTATTAAAGGCCCAAAAGTTTTTAGTTTTTTATTATGCTCAATGACTCCCAATATAATTTAAGCTTTAGAGCACTTAGTGAGGAAAGCCAGGCATAGAACACTATTGACTAGACAGATGCTTAAGTCATAAGATCTAGGATCAAAAGTCTCTCTGATACTACCCATGGAACCAGAGATGAAGTATATCTCAATCTCCCTGGATCCACTGTCTTATCTCAAAAAAGGATTTTGACTAGATGGTCTCTTAAGTTCCTTTTAGCTCTCTATATATGAACCTAAAAAAAAGAAACCCATAGTGTTTTCGCTGGGTAATATTCTAATATTTAATCTTAAATTAAAAATAATTTTTAAAAAACTAATTCTTTTGGACATAATCACCTGTAACATCACAATATAGTAGTTGAATGGCAATGTGATTTGTTAACAAATTATTTTCTAATAATATAATAACTGAAAAGAATATATAGGATCAATTTCTTATGTTACATGGCTTTTTTATATTGAGTTTCCTTTTCTGTTAAATGAGTGAACTGAATTAGATAATCTTCAAATGCCTTGCAGTTATAAAATCTTATGATTTAAGTTTATAGCTAATAATTTTTTAAAATGTTTCACAGATATATTTTACTTTTATTATTAAAGAAAAATAAAACTCCCCTCCCCTGTTGAATTAATTCTCTCTTATGACAAAAAGTAACTATTGAGCAAAAAATATCCCAAATGATGATAGTATCTGACAATGTACATCATAATATTCTGACCTAATTAAGAGCCCCCTACTTCATTATCATAAGAAAAGTGATTTCACTTATAATCTATTCTCCATGATGTTTTTTATATTTTCATTTTTTTCATTTACTCAGAATTTAAGTGCATTAAAGTGATATAATTACATTGTTGAAGAGAGGCCATAATGAGTTCACTTTAGAGCTAGTAAGACCTGGCTTGGATCGGAGTATCCTGTAACTCATATATCCTGAGTTGCCTTGGCTAAGTAATTTAACCTCTCAGTGCTCCAGGCAACTCTCTAAGACTTTAAGTTACAAAGAACTGCTGAACTGCACAAGTAGAAAGATTTGTCTCATCAAGCTTTCCTTAAATTAATGAAATCTATGTTAGCTCTATTTTTCTTTTGGCTCTACCTAGTTCACCCTTCATCAATATATAGATCTTTCCACATTTCTCTGAATTCTTCAAAACTATTATTTTTCATTAAATAATATTTCATTATTTTTGTCATAATTTTTATATGCAACCACTTTATTTCCTCTTTTTTCCCTACCACAAAGAGTGTGACTATGAATATTTTAATATATATTAGACTTTTTTTCTGTACTTAATTTCCTTTGGACATAAACCCAGAAGTGGAAGCATCAAGTCAAACTTTAATCACTTGTCTTGTATTATTTTAAAATGATATCTAGAATGGTTTTATCACAATTCACAGCTCTACCAACTGTAATATACCCTTCTTCCTTTCTGTTATTAACTGTTTATGGTTTTTTGCCACCTAGCAGTGTAAAATAAAACTCCCAAAGTTGTTTTAATTGTAATTTCTTTGACTAGAAACATGTTTTGCAATTTCTCTTTTGAAAACTGTTCATATCCTTTGACCAATTACAGATTGGTTAATTAAACTAATTTAATTTATATTCTAAAACTACCTAATAGATACAAATAAAATATAAATGATTACAAGGATATTTTACTAAGGGCATCATATCTTTCAGGTATGCACAAGATAATATCTTTTCAGTAAATTTATAGTTTTTTATTTTTAATTGAATAATTAATTTTAAGTTACATTTTAGATTACACACCAATATCAGATAAGGCATCTAAATCCTATGCCATCTCAGTTCCAAATAAGAATCAAAGTTATAAGCTAGAAAGAAAAAAGCAATACAATTTATGATTATTAAAAAGGGTAAATATTCCATATTTTAAGTTCAACCCAACTAAATATACAAAGAAACTTTGATATCAAATGAAGCTTGGCAAGAATAAGTCTACTCAAAACAGAAATATAGATATGTTAGTTTTAGTTAAAGCCAAAAATAATATGTGCGCTTTCACAACAAATCTCCACTAATTATGCATATTCACTTAGATTAGGTTTAAGTATGTTCTTCAGCAATCATTATGGTTTAAAATTTCAGATTATAATATCAATTAATGTTAACTGGGCATAGGGATAAAATTAAACTAAGTTGCAATTTGTTTCAAAATTAAATTTGTATTAATATATATATATGTTTTTCATTTATCTGGACTTAAAAAGCTAAAAAAAGACTTGAGAAAGTACATTTAGCAGGGAAAAAAGTTTTACTTCAAAATGTTGTTTAATTTATATATAAAAATGAAATTTTACTATGAAAAATTATTTATTTAGAACAAAACTGACGTCTATCTTATTGACACTAGTAGGAAGAAAATACCCTTACACAATACAGTTTAATTTCAAGAAGTAATAAAATGTGAAAGTTCTGATCAGTGAAGGCAAAAAAATCATATTCCATACCTTGTTAACCCCTTACTTTACATATAATAGTTATTCTATAATTTATAATTTAACAGAGTTAATAACAATGATTTGTACTCCCATCAGAGAGATGACAATATTGAGATGAAGAATCTTCTAGACTTTTCCTTTAAAAAAAATTGTTAAATTCTAAATTTCATAACTTTAACAAACAGGGTTTACTTTTTTCAAGGTTTTACAAGGTGCTTATAAATCCTGAATTGTGTCAGAATTTATTTTGAATATTTCTGATCCAAAAATCATAGAACTGGAAATAATATAGGGATTTCAAAGATCATCTAGTCAAACTCTTCATTTCACAAATAAACTAATTGACAGAGAGATTGTGTTAGTTCACCTAAATTAATAAAAAAAAAAAAATTGGAATATGAACTCAATCCCTTATAATAAATCCAGTCCTCTTCCCACTATATCACAATACTCCTCTTGATGTATACCAGTAAACAAAGTTATCAAGAATTATGTCAAAAATTAGTCTTTTATTTCTTTGACAATTTTTACTGTAAAATTCGGTGACTTAAGGGATAGCTATGTATCAACTAAGGGGAAGAGACACTGTAAATTTTGTTAACACATACTTATGTCACAAGTAAGAAAATAAACCCTGTTCACTAGTGGTGTAAACTAGGGACTATGCTTGTTATGCATTATCATCTCTATACATTAGAACCTCAATCATACTGAAACAAATTCACTAAAGTGTGGTTTTCAATCTGCTAACTATGCATTCCATAATAGCCTGTAATTATTAAAAACTGACAAGAAAGCTACGCCACCTGTGTTTATGTGAAGCCAGGTAATGAAAAAAACAACAACGCTGTCATCACCTCTCAATTCCTGATTGCATTATCAAAACTGTAGCCGAGTTTGGCATCTGGGTGTGACCTTGTTAACTGCTAGGGTAATTAAATTTATCCTATTGGGAAAAGGGATGATAAATTATTAGCAAGAAGATTTTGTTCACATTTTATTAAATTGGCCTGTCAAAGGGTTGGCCAAATTATCAAGGGCCTCATTTATTGGAGGCCAGCCATATTGCCACATCTGTTACAATTATTTATAATTTCAGCAGTTGAAAACCAACTGAGTTAGGCATCCGCCATGTAAAGTAATTTACAAATTATCTGATGAGGGAGTGTTTTAGCTTCTCCCTCATTTCTAGCCAGCAGAAAGCCGCGCTGTAATTACAGAACACGATTAGGTTCTTTGGGGAACTTATCTTGCACTCATAGCCATAGTAAGATGCAGCAAGAACATATGGAGGAGCTTGTGCTTCTACTCCCTGAAGCTCGTGACCCGCCTGCCGCTGAGCCCTTGAGTTGAATTTGAATGAGAGTGCCATGGCTAATGTTCTACACATGCACCATTTATGCCACAAAACAAATCGGATCACTGTTAATTATGAAGCAGCTATAATCAGGCCTTCACATCTGTGTAATGTGAAGCGCAGTAGGCTGTATTCCAATAATGTATGACTACCTTTGGGTCGCAAATTGCGAGCCATATTGCCTCAGTAGTAGTTACTGAATTCAAAGTAACTCCTTTGATAAAAGCCCATCACAAGGATATTTTTATCCAGCTTAAAAAAAAAAAAAAAAAAAAAAGGCATACAAGCCTTTCTTTATCAGCTATTGACCAGAACAGTTAAAGCATATGGCACAAGTTCATTAATGAACAGCACACAGCACTCTAATTTAATGAAACCACTTGAGCCATAAAAATCAGATTTAGTTAATTCTCTCCTTCAAATTCTTTTCATTTTTTGTATATAATCTAAATTCATATTCTACTTGATATCAAAAAAGATGCATAAATTTTTATCTAAATTTAGTTATCAATTTGTTTGTATAATTCAAAAACTTAAGGAAATTCCAAAAAAGTTTCTTTGGTATATCTCAAATTTAATTTAATGTTAATTAATAAAGCATACTCTATTTATGTTTAGAAAATGAAGTCTGGCAGCTGTATTCTAAGGAAAAAATACTCTTTATTCCATGAAAAATCTTCCAGTAGAAAAGCAACTAAACAAGCTGTACCCAGATGGCAAACCAGTTATAGTTTAATTAATCCACTAAAAGCCATTCAGTTTTCAGTAAGGGTAATGTAATTTTGAATAATTATAGGAAAAAAATCACTAAAACGTTTTTAAGTTTTATTATAGCGGCATGAGAAATGCCACTATAGAGTAGTTAAAGTTGAGTTGCTGTTTCCATTATATATGCTAAATTTTCATATTTTAATACCTTGCCTATTTTTCCTTGCTTGGAGTTTAAAATTAATTTTGAATATCACACACTGAACTAAAATTTTAATTAAAAGTAAAATTCCATATTTTTAATTTGAATAAGTTTAAACAATGTCATTCTAAACAACTGGGTTTAAAGTTTGGTAATAAAGTGAGAGGAGGAATAAATATGTTGTTAAATTCTTTAAAAAACAAGATTTTTCTAAATTTTAAAAATATATTTTTGTTTAATATAAAATAAAATATCGCATAATTTACCAAAGGTAACAGTTATTTTGTGAAGCATATTTCACTTAGGTTGGTCAAATTATAACATTATCAAATATTCATTTCATATATAATACATAACCAAAATATTTTATTAAATTTAATCTTATAATAAATGCATCAATATATTGATGAGTGAAAACACAACTAGTAACTCAGTTAACAATGACAAAAACCCAATCCCCCAAAACACAATTACTTAGTTTTAAAAAAGAATTTATGAAAGATGTTATACGAAAATGAACCATTTTATCTAAATCTGAAAATTTAAACATCTAAGATTCTATGAATCTGAATATTTAAGTTTAAGCAACAAGTAAATACTTTCTAAGTTACTCACTCTCTTAAACTATTGTAGGAAAATTGAAACAAAATGCAAGAACAGAAGGTTAGAGGCCCAAAGAATAAAATTAAAAAGATTGATAAACTATATTGACTAAAATGCATACAAAGTAATGGATATTAAATTACATACACAGAATCTGTCTTTCTCGTAAAAATTTCAACCAGTATGCCACAATCTCTTAACAAATATTACAAAACTTTTTGTGTTCAGTTCTTATTTAAGATTGACATCTTGCTGACATTCAGAAGTATTCAGGTCTAAGTACCCTATTTTACTTAGGATACTGAAAAGCTGAAGCAGGCTTGGAAAAATGTGATCAGAAGGCAGGAAGACAGACAAAAGGACCAGGTGAGAAAGTTGAACATAATTTGCTTAATGAAGTAAGGATACATATATGATGACTTCTTTCAATTATCTAAAGGATATCATTTGAAATAATCCAACTAATTACTTAGTTCCAGAAGATAAAAATAAGGAAAAATGGGTGAAAATTAGAGAGTCTATACGTAGCCTTCCTGACAATTCAGGAACCTAAAAGTTGAATGGGCTGAAAGAGTCCACTCTCCATCAATAGAGATATTTATGTGGAATGTGAATGACCCCTTCCATAATCTTCTCACCATCACTCTGACTGCTTTACCATTTCTACTTCCCAGTGGGGTCCCATACTACATCTCTGTAATTTTCCAGAACAAAGAATATCTCTCTGGTTACCATTCCCTATATGTATTTTTCCTCCATTAAAATGTAAGCTCCTTAGGAGTAAGGGATAGCTTTCCTGTTTTATTTCTATAATTAGTATATATCATAAATGCCTTTCATTCATTCAACTCCCAAAAAATTCTCTCCAAATTTTTTAGGTGAATAAAATTTGTTTTTGAAAACATTTTTTAATTTTTTCATATCAAAATTATCCATTTTTTTTATTATTGTCTCTACTTTTTTGGTTAAAAATTCTCCCTCATTCAATCATGAAAAATATCTAATCCAGTTGTCATCTGATTATATATATATATATATATATATATATATATATATATATATATTTAGTGAGTTCAAGTACTCATTTATGTCTTGTTGTGGTTTAGGGTACAAGATGGCATTCTAAATCAATTTTTTGCCAAATTGCTTTACAGTTGTCCTAGAAAGGAGTTTTTTAATTTAAATAATTTATTTCAGATTTATTAATGAGTGGATTATCACATTTCCAGGGGTAAAGCCAAGATGGCAGAGAGAAGCCAGGAAGCTGCTTGAGCTCTCCCAGTTTCCCTGAAAAACCTCATGAAACCAAGCCTCTGAACAGAGTCTGATGGAATAAATCCCTTTCCAGTTCAAGATAGAATGAAAAAACTTCAAGAAAGCTCAGTCTCACTGGAGGGAAAAGGGTTCAGGCCAGCTCAGATAGATTCTGGGAAAACCACTGAGAGGGTCTTAATTACAGCAAATCAGCAACTAAGACCCCCCCCCCCAATCCTAGCTCAGTAAAGGAGCAAATCAGTGGGGCAGTTTTCAGTCCCAGCTCAGAAGGCAAACTCTAAGAAACCTGGTTGTTTTCTGAAAAAAGCAAGTAAAGCTACAGCTTGCAAATATGAAGGACCCCTTTGCTTCAAAGCCAGGGCTCAGAACTGCACAATTCACTTGGGACGGCTCTCTCTTTACCCCAGGAGCAGTGCTCAATAATGAAAGAAAGAAAGAGAGAGAGAGAGAGAGAGAGAGAGAGAGAGAGAGAGAGAGAGAGAGAAAGAAAGAGAGAAAGAGAGAGAGAGAGAGAAAGAGAGAGAGAGAAAGAAAGAGAGAAAGAGAGAGAAAAGAGAGAGAGAGAGAGAAAGAGAGAGAGAAAGAAAGAAGTAAAGAAAGAAATACCAAAAGAAAAGTAAAGAAAATGAGCAAGAAACAGAACAGAACCTTAACCAAGGAAAGCTACTATGGTGACAGGGCAGACTAAAACACAAATTCAGATGAGGCCAAAATGTACACAGAAGAGATCTCAAAGAGTGATAAGAATTGATCTCAAGACCAAGGAGTGGGCTTGAGACTTGGAAGTGCTCATAAAAGAGTTTAAAGGGTAAATAAGAGAGGTAGAAAAAAAAATAATGAAAATAAGTATGAATGAGTGAGTCAACAGCTTGGAAAAGGAAGGGGAAAAAAATTGTCTAAAGCAAAAAGTAGAATTAATCAAATGGAAAAAGAGATACAAAAGCTAACTAAAGAAAACCACACATTAAAAACTAGAATAGTGTAGATGGAAGCTAATGAGTCTATGACACAGCAAAAATTAGTCAAACAAATTAAAAAGAATGAAAAATGGAAGAAAATGTGAAATATATCATTGGAAAAACATCACTGAAAGGCTATGACCAAAAAACAAGCCTGGATAGCATTTTTCAAGAGATCATTAAAGAAAACTGCCCCAATATTCTACAGACAGAGGGGGAAAAACTCATTGAAAGAATCTGTCGGTCACCTTCTGAAGGCAATTCCATAAGAAAAACCCCAAGGAACATTGTTGCAAAATTCCAGAACTATAATCTCAAAGAAAAAAATATTGCAAGCTGGCAGATAAAAACAATTCAAATATCAAGGAACAAGAGTCAGGATTATCTAGGATCTGGCAGCTTCTACAATAAAGGATCAGGGGCCTGAAGGAAGGCAAAGGATCTGCAATTATAACCAAGAATTAACTACCCAGCGAGACTCGGCATCATCTTTCAGGAGAGGTGAGGGGGCTTCAATGAAGTAGGAGATTTTTCAATCATTTCTTTTCAAAAAAATAAAACTAAACAGAAAGTTTAATCTACAATCACAGAACTCAAGAGAAGCATAGAAAAGTAAAGGGGGGGAGGAATATATATACATATATATATATATATATATATATATATATATATATATATATAAATATATAAAATTAAAGGTTAAACTTTACATTCCTGGATGAGAAAACATTATAACTCTTGTGAACTGTATCTGTCACTGAGGCAGACAGAGGGGGGCACCATGTGGGGCTGAGGGTATGAGTGTGAATGGAACCTGATTTGATAACACTAAAGAAAAAGATATTGAGGAATAGGAAAGGTCTGAACTGGAAAAAGAGGAAAGGGGAGGTATAATGGGACAAATAAAATCACATTTTTGAGACAGGTTTTATTAGGCCTATTAAAATTGAAAGGAAAAAGGGAGGAGAAAGAGCATTGTCTGAAGATTGATATCATCAGTTTTCCTTCTAAGAGGGAATAACTTGATCATAAAGTTGAGTATAGAATTTTATCTAATCTTATAAAGAAGTAGTAGGAGAAAGAAGAAAGAAAAGGGAGGGACAGGATAGAAGGGAGGGCAGAATTACTAGGGAAAATGGTAAGAGAAGGGAGAAAGGATGATAGAAGATAAAGTAGTGGGTGGAGTAGGTAAAAAACAAAACAGAAATAAGGAAAAGGTGAAAAGAAAGAATTGTATATGTAGGGGAGAGAAATTGGTAATCAAAACAAATGTGAATGGGATGAACTCTCCCATAAAATGGAAGCAAATTAGCAGAGTGGATTAAAAAACAGAATCCTACAATATGTTGTTTACAAGAAACACATTTGACACAGAGAGACACATACAGAGTAAAGGTAAAAGGCTGCAACTGAATTTATTATATTTCAGCTGAAGTAAAAAAAAAAAAGCAGGAGTAGCAATTCTGATCTCAGATAAAACAAAAGAAAAAATAGATCTTTTTAAAAGAGATGAGGGAAAGTACATCTTGATAAAGGATATCATAAACAATGAAGTAGGAAAGATACTAAATGTATATGCAACAACTGGTAGAGCAGCCAGATTCCTACAGAAGATTTTAAGCCTACAAGAATAAAGAGACAGCAAGACTATATTAGTGGGGGACCTCAAACTTCCCCTCTCAGAATCAGACTAATCTAATACCAAAATAAATAAGAAAGTAACTAGGGAGGTTAATAGAACACTAGAAAACCTATATATGAAAGACTTCTGGGAAAAAAATTGAATACGGACAGAAAGGAATATACCTTTTTCTCAGCAGTACATAGCACCTTCACTAAAATTGACCACATATTAAACATAAAACCCTCACAATCAAATACAGAAAGGCAGAAATCATAAATGATTCCTGGAAATTTTATATCTCTAAATAACTACATGAATAAAACAGAGAAAGAGGAAATCAATGAATTAGGCATGCAACTAAAAAGCTGAAAAAAAGAACAAAATAAAAATCCCAGATTCAAGACCCAATTAGAAATTCTGAAACTCAAAGGAGAAATTAATAAAATTGAAACTAAGAAAACTATTGAATTAACAAAACTAATTAATTTAACTAATTAGTTAATTTGATTAATTGTGTATTTATTTTTAATTAATTAATGATTATAATTATATTAATTAATAATTAATATATTATTTTTGTTATAGTTTATATAATATATAATTATATTATATATTTATATTATATAATATATAAATATAATTTATATATAATTGTATATAAATATTATATAATATAATGTTATATAATTATATTATATAATATAAAATAATTAATAAATATTAATTAGAAAATTATTAATTTAATTAATTTAAGTTAATTAATTAACTAGTTTTACCTAATTAACAAAACTAATAAAATTGAAACTAAGAAAACTTTGCTTAATTTGATCATAAAAAGGAAAGAAAAAAATCAAATCACCAGCATCAAAAAGAAAAAAAGGTGAACTTACCATCAATGAAAAAGAAATTGAAGGAGCAATTAGGAGCTATTTGACAATCTAACTGAAATGAATGAATATTTACAAAAATATAAATTGCCCAGATTAATAGGAGAGAAAATAAATTACTTAAATAGTGCCATTTTAGAAAAAGAAATTGAATAAGCCAATAATGAACTCCTCAAGAAAAAATCTCTAAAGCCAAATGGATTCACAAATGAATTCTACCAAACATTTAAAGAAAAATGAATTGCAATACTATGTAAACTATCTGGAAAAACTGATAAAGAAGGAGTACTGCCAAATTCCTTCTATGACACAAATAACATACTGATACCTAAACCAGGAAGAGCCAAAACA
Source organism: Sarcophilus harrisii (assembly GCF_902635505.1). Taxonomy (NCBI): domain Eukaryota; kingdom Metazoa; phylum Chordata; class Mammalia; order Dasyuromorphia; family Dasyuridae; genus Sarcophilus; species Sarcophilus harrisii. Next base: position 103,750,828 of record NC_045426.1, read on the forward strand.
GAGAAAGAATGTTACAGACTCTAATGAATATTGATGCAAAAATTTTAAATAAAATATTATGAAAGAGATTATAGCAACTTATCAGCAAGATGATGTGAAGTGGGATTTACAAACAGGAATGTTCATTATCAGGAAAACTATTACCATAATCTGTTAGAATCCTAGTGTTAACTCAATGGAATAGATACAATGCTTATTGGTTCACACATTAGAGCAAATCCTTACAAAGTGATGTCAGTTGCCTAATTTAGCAGGGTATTTAGCAAATTCTCTAACTCACTAATGTATTTAAGTACTCATTGGAGTTCACAAGTATGGGAGATTCACAAAGTTAACTTTGTAACTTAGTGAATTCACACCTCCCTTAATCCCTCCCTCAGAGAAGAAGTCAACCTTTAAGAGATCATATATAAGAAGTTGACAGAGGTTTAGTTAGTTCAGTTGAAAAGATTGGGAGGGGAGCATCAGTCAGTTCGGAACATTGCCAAGAGTCGGAGAGGTGCACTGGGAGATACAGAAGCCCATAAGCCCTCTGTCTTGGAGAGGAGCACTCTGGGAGGAAGCCCACAAGCCTACTCTGGGAGGTAGAGTCAGATTCATTCCAACTTTCACCTTGGAGCTGGCTGAAGATACTTAGAAGAAGAGAAGCCGAAGCTGGCAGAGGCAAAAGATTAGCAGCAAGAGCTCTTGGAACCAAGTGGAGAGATAGGCCTCTAAGAAAACTAACCCAAGGCCCAAGGAAAGAGATACGAAATAAATGTTTGGATTTTATTCAGCTGGCTGTATTTGAAATGATTATTACTTGGAACCAAACTAAGGCTGCCACCAGAAAACCTCCCCAAGAAACCTGCTTCTTGAGAACCAATATATTATTTAAAAGAAGAGAACACCACAATAATCAATCCTGTTAATAACAAAACTATCATACGTCAAATAATAATCTCAATAGAGGCAGAAAAAACTTTTGACAAAATACAGCACCCATTCCTATGAAAAACACTAGAGAATATAAAGGGAATTTCCTTAAGGTATTCCTTAAAATAATAAGCAGAATTTATCCAAAACCAACAGGAAGCATTATTTGTTTTTTTTTGTTTTTTGTTTTTTTTTTTGTTTTGTTTTGTTTTGTTTTATTTAATAGCCTTTTATTTACAGGATATATGCATGGGTAACTTTACAGGATTAACAATTGCCAAACCTCTTGTTCCAATTTTTCACCTCTTACCCCCCCACCCCCTCCCCTAGATGGCAGGATGACCAGTAGATGTTAAATATATTAAAATATAACTTAGATACACAATAAGTATACATGACCAAAACATTATTTTGCTGTACAAAAAGAATCAGATTTAATTATTTAATTGCTTGAAGGAAATCAAAATGATGTGGTTAAATATAGGGATTAATTAATTAATGGTTTTTGTCATTCCCAGAGTTCTTTTCTCATAATTCAGAAACGTCCATTAGAAATGATTTGGTTGATCCGTTGTTGAGGATGGCCGATCCATCAGAACTGGTCATCATCTAGATTGTTGTTAAAAGATCTCTGGTCCGCCATTTCATCCCTTCGCAAGTTCTCCAGGTTTCCTGAAATCATCCGTTGGTCATTTACAGAAAGTTTTCCAAATTTTTTAAAAAATTTATTCAGATTTCCAACTGATGGACATCCTTAGTTTCCAGTTTCTAGCACTAAAAAAAGGGCTGCCAAAAATTCGTGACAACAGGTCCCTTTCCTTTTTATAATCTCTTTGGGTATAATCCCAGTAGTAAAATGTGGATAAAGGGTATGCAAGTTTGAAACTTTTGAGATGTTCCAAACTTAAAATGGTTGGATTCCTACAACCCACCAACAATGACAATGTCCCAGTTTTCCCGATCCCTTAAAAAATATATTATTTTTTCCTGTCATCTTAGCCAATCTGACAGGTGTGTAGTGGTATCTCAGAGTTGTCTTAATTTGCATTTCTCTGATTAATAATGACTTGGAGCATCTTTTCATATGACTAGAAATAGTTTCAATTTCTTCATCTGAGAATTGTCTGTTCATATCCTTTGACCATTTTTCAATTGGAGAATGGCTTGATTTTTTATAAATTAGAGTTAATTCTCTATATATTTTGGGATGAGGCTTTTCAGAAGCTTTGACTGTAAAAATATTTTCCCAGTTTATTGCTTCCCTTCTAATCTTGTCTGCATTAGTTTTGTTTGTGCAAAAACTTTTCAGTTTGGTATAATCGAAATTTTCTATTTTGTGATCAGTAATGATCTCTAGTTCTGCTTTGGTCATAAAGACCTTCCCCTTGCACAGGTCTGAGAGGTAAACTATCCTATGTTCCTCTAATTTATTAATAATTTCATTCTTTATGCCTAGGTCATGAATCCATTTTGACCTTATCTTGGTGTACGGCGTTAAGTATGGATCAAAGGAAGCATTATTTGTAATGAAGAAAAACTACACATATTCCCAATAAGATCAGGGATAAAACAAGGATGCCCATTATCACCACTATTATTTAATATTGTATCAGAAATGTTGGCTTTAGTAATAAGAAAAGAAAAAGAAATTAAAAGACACAGAATGAGGAAATAAAACTATCATTCTTTGCAAATGAAATGATATAGTTACAGAATTCTAGAAAATCATCCAGAAATCTACTGTAAATAATTACAATAATTTTAACAAAGTTGCAGGATATAAAATAAACCATAGAAATTATCAGCATTTCTATATATTACTGACAATGTCCATCAGTGAGAAATAGAAAGAGAAATTCCATTTAAAATTATTGTAGAGAAAATAAAATACTTGGGAATCAACTGCCAAGACAAACCCAAGTACTATATGAATACAATTACAAAATACTTTTCACACAAATGAAGTCAGATATCAGCAATTTGAAAAATATCAATTGTTCATGAGTAGGCTGAGCTAATATAATAAAAATGACAATTCTGCCTAAAATGATCTATTTTTTCAGTGCGATACCAAACAGCCAAAAATTATTTTATAGAACTAGAAAAAATAACAAAATTCATCTGGAAGAACAAAAGGTCAATATTAAGGGAGTTAATGAAAAAAATACTAAAGGATGATGGCTTAGCATTGCCAAACCTAAAACTAAATTATAAAGCAGCAGTCATCAAAACTATTAGGCACTGAAGAATGTTTGTGGCAGCCCTCTTTGTAGTGGCCAGAAACTGGAAATTGAGTGGATGCCCATCAATTGGAGAACAGCTGATTAAATTGTGGTATATGAATATTATGGAATATAATTGGAATGTTTTCCAACAAGAAATGACCAGCAGGATGATTTCAGAAAGGCCTGGAGAGACTTACACGAACTGATGCTGAGTGAAATGAGCAGGACCAGGAGATCATTATATGCTTCAACAACAATACTATATGATGATCAATTCTGATGGACCTGGCCATCTTCAGCAATGAGATGAACCAAATCAGTTCCAATGGAGCAGTAATGAACTGAACTAGCTACACCCAGCGAAAGAACTCTGGGAGATGACTAAGAACCATTACATAGAATTCCTAATCCCTGTATTTTTGTCCACCTGCATTTTTTATTTCCTTCACAGGTTAATTGTACAATATTTCAGAATCCGATTCTTTTTGTACGGCAAAATAATAGTTTGAACATGTATACTTATTTTGTATTTAATTTATACTTTAACATATTTAACATGTATTGGTCATCCTGCCATCTAGGGGAGGGAGTGGGGGGAAGGAGGGGAAAAATTGGAACAAAAGGTTTGGTAATTGTCAATGCTGTAAAATTACTCATGCATATAACTTGTAAATAAAAAGCTATTAATTAAAAAATCTATTAGGCACTAGCTAAGAAACAGAGTGGTGGATCTGTGGAATAGATTAGATAAATATGACACAATAATCAAGGCCTATAGTAACCTTGTATTTGATAAACCCCCAAACTCCAACTTCTGGAATAAGAACTCACTATTTGACAAAAAATGTTGGAAATATAATCAAAGTTAAGCATTTTGTCTTTCATAATGTTTTCTAGGTCTTCTTTTGTCATAAATTCCCCCTTCTCAAAAGATCTGATAGGTAAATTATCCCTTGCTCTCCTATTTTGTTATGGTATCATCCTTTATGTCTCAATCATGTACCAATTCTGACCTTATTTTGGTATGGGATGTGAGATGTAGGTCTATTCTGAGTTTCTGGGATATTATTTTCCAGTTTTCCCAGCAATTTTTGTGACTAAAGAAGAACTAGAGAACATTATGAAAGGCAAAATGGACAATTCTGATTACATTAAATTAAAACCAACAGAAACAAGATTAAAAGAGAAGAATAAAACTGGGGAAAAAAATCTTTACACCCAGTGTTTCTGATAAAGGTCTCATTTCTAAAATATATAAAGAACCATGCTAAATTTATAAGAATACAAGTCATTCCACAATTGATAAATGCTCAAAGGATATGAAGACAATTTTCAGATGATGAAAATAAAGCCATCTATAGCTACATGAACAAATGCTCTAAATCACTATTGATTAGAGAAATGCAAATTAAAACAATTCTGAGTTACCACCTTATACCTCTCAGATTGGCTAAGATGACAGCAAAAGATAATGATGTTGGAGGGGATCTGGACAAACTGGGACTAATGCATTGTTAGTGGAGTTGTGAAATGATCCACTGGATCTGGAGAGCAACTAGAACTATGCCCAAAAGACTATAAAACTGTGGATACCCTTTGACCCAGCAGTGCCATTACTAAGTCTGTATCCAAATGAAGTCATAAAGGAGAGAAAAGGACCCATATGTGCAAAAATGTTTGCAGGCAGCTCGTTTTATAGTAGCAAAGAATTGGAAAATGAGTAAATGACCATCAATTGTGGAATGGCTGAACAAGTTGTGGTACATGAAGGCAATGGAATATTATTATTCCATAAAAATGATGAACAAGCTGACTTATTTTATACAGTATTATTATTTTTATAATGGCCCAACTACTCCAGCATGAGCAATTTATTTATCATTACTTATTATAGTGCTCTAATTATTTGTCATTATGTAAATTTTTAAAACGTTTCTTTAAGTGTTGAATGTATTATGGATTAAATATTAATATTAAATTATATTAAATAATATGCATTAAATATTATTGAATAATAATAAATATTAATATTAAACAATTATTTCATGTATGTTTTAAATCCTGTTCATTTCTTTATTGATTCTCACCTATGTTTTGTGTATATTTATTTGATATATGTTGTTTCATTTATAGAATGTAAGTTATGCAAGTCATTTCATTTTTGCTTGGTGTCCCCAGTGCCTGTCACAATAACTGAGACATAGAAGATGCTTAATAAATGATTACTGATTGACTGATTCTACAGACATTCTAAGTAAATTAAAGATATCAACATATGTGGATCATTTTTTCTCTACTTTGCCAATTTCAGACACTTTGATCTATATCACTTGTCTTAACTGTCATCATTTGTATTTTTTAGAATAATTTCAAAAAAACAATAAGGGAAAAGGTCAGATGTGTTATATTCCTATATTTACTGATAACCAATAAGCATTTTGTAATAAGCACCTACTATATGCCATGTATAGTGCTAAGTACTAGAGCACACAGAAAAGCAAAAAACAGTCCTTGCTTTCAAGGAACTCATATGTAGTTTAATTTATGATTTCTTAAAACTAATTCTGAAATTTTATTGCTTTTAATTAATCCATATTTATACTATATGTATAGCTGGCTTTGTATATATTTGTTTGTATTTTGTGTAGACTGTAAAATCCTGGGAGAAACTTGAAGACTGCCTTTTGCCTTTTTTTATATATTTACATTAAGATTTGGCAGTGTCTGATATATAGGAGACACTTAATAAATATTTATTTCTTGATTCACTGATATATAGAAGCTCATTGGTTTTATTTTCTTACCAATTTTTCTATTTCTGTCTTTTTGGATCATTTAATATATTCATCTGTAAAGTTATAAATATTGGGTTTGTGTTTTCTTCCACTTTCTTCTTTTGTACTGACATCACAATCTTTAAAGATAGTAATTGGTCCCTACAATTAGCTTATATGACATTCTTATATGAGTTAACTTCTTATTCCCTCTGCCTATATTTATGTTTTATCCCAAGTTCTTTGAATTTGATTAAATTTATTTCCTATTTCTTTATTTTCATTTATCTATTTCTTCCCATCATTTGAACCTTCCCTTTCACTATCCCCTGTTCAGCATGATATAAAATTTTCTCTCCTTGAATACTTTTGCAGCAGCCAGAAAAATTTACAGGTTCTCTTTTAAACAAGGAGTTAATAAACTTTTTGTGACATGAAACACTTTGGAAAGACACCTACCAAGAATCATGTTTTTAAAAGCATAAAATAAAATTTTACAAATATTTATAAATATTATAGGCTTATAAGGAAAAACAATTATATTGAAATACAGTCATCAAGATATTTCTAAAGTTTTTAACAAAAATCATTGTTTTAAATCAAAAACTGTGATTTTCAAGAGGCATCCTGAAATACTACTCCAAAGAAATATTGTCTAGGAAAAAAAAAAACAATGAAGGTAAGTATTTTGCATCAATACAAAAGATGATGTTTATCATATTTCTTTCTTTCATTCAAACTAATGATCATATTTTGAATTGAATTGAATTGCAATTATCTACAAAGTAGTTCAAATTCCCACATTATCAGATAAATTTGTAGTTGAACAATATCACAAAACACATTTAAAATATAAATGAGGGGCAGCTAGGTAATATAGTGGATAGAGCACTAGCCCTGAAGTCAGAAGGACCTGACTTCAAATCTGGCCTCTTAACAAATCTGACACTTAACACTTCCTGGCTGTGTAACCCTTAACTTCAATTGCCTCAGCCAAAAAAAAAAAAAAAAGAAAAGAAAAGAAAAGGAAAAGGAAAAGGAAAAGGAAAAAAAAGAAAAATATAAAATAAAATATAAATGATTTTTGAATTTTTACATACCATTTGAGATCATCTAAACCATTAATTCCTATTATTACCAAACATAATAAAAAAGACAGCTACAAAGATCTATGGTATTTATGTAAAGCTATGTGGAAATTGTTACCTATAAAAATAACAGAATTAGAAGATGATTTATTTATTGCTTGTTTCAATGAATTTATTTCAATGTTTTGTTTCTAATGAAATGCATCAGCCTGGCCTAACAATACCTGCACCAACAATTAAAAATTCACATTTAAATTAACAATATAATTAGGAATTTAGAAATTAGTAAATTAGGAATTTAGATTAAAAAATTAATTGACAATATTTATGACATTAGGGATCTCTACTATTTGATTTTCTATTCTCCAAAGTGTTGGAGAATATGTGTTGAATATCAAGCACCTAAAGCAAAGCAAAATGGAAATAAATTGGATTTCATTTTTGTGTGTGAAAAAAAAATAATTTTAAAAGAACCCAGTAAGAGAGATTACTTATAAACTTTCATTATTAAAGTTGCATGGTGTTATAGGTGCAGCATTTAAACTGAGTCAGGAGATTCTAGATCAAATTCCCAGTTATTCTACCTATTATGATAGTGACATGAACAAACAATTTTATCTTTTCTAATTTCAATCTCCTCATGTTTAGAATTAGAAAGCTGAAATAAATGGTCTAAGTTCTCTTACATCTCTAATAATCTGTTATCTATGACCTAAATGTTTTTGTACCCTGAAAAGAATGACATTTTATTCAAACTCTATAGATTGTATTAATGGAATAAGGAAAAATGAAGAGAATACATTTCCTTCATATATAATTATGATCCCTAAAGAAAAAAATATGGAATTAAATTTTGCATTTTATAACATTCTTCCTTTGAAGTTTTATAAATAAGTTTTCATTTTATTTTGTTTACAATGATGAAATTTCATTTTTTAATTTAAAGGGGAAATTATAATTCAAGTAGCTTATATTCAGTTTAGAAACAACTTTTGAATTCAGTGATATAAATAAATATTAACTGAAAAAAGAGAAGATTAAACCTTTACTTTTGGGGTACATGTCAGTATAAAATATATTTGGTCTCAACTTTTTCTTTTGTTATCTTTGCCAATTTATGTGGGATAAGATGAAAACAAAATTGTGTGGGATAAGGTGAAAACAGGGTAACTGTGATTTATTTTTCTCTTTGTATATAGTTATTTGGAGCATTCTTTCATATAATTGATAGTTTATAACTCTTTTTGAGAATTATTTGTTTCCTTTGACCAATTACATATGAAAGAATGAATTATAATCATACAAATTTATAGATGTTTAATATGATATTTTCATATGGTTCTATCTTTGACTATAGTTCAACAGATGTGCTTTATTCTTCCTAATTTGTCTCAGAAAAATATAGAGAATTATGGGAAAATAGGCACACATGCCCTGCAGTAGAGCTGAGAATAAGTACAACAATTTTGGAAAGCAATGATGAATATGATGACCATAGTGAAACATCGATCGATCTACATGAACAGTGAAGTCAACAGAGCATAAAGGAATAAACATGACTACAACAAACAAGAAGAATCACCAACAAAAAAAGAAATAAAAATTGAATGTTGCAAAATGTCAACGAACAAGCATGAATTGAAAGAAGAGATATAAGAAGACATCCCACTTCATCCTTTGGAAAGTGTAGTAAACTACATATATTTTCAGACTTATTTAATCTATGGTCACTTGTGATCACTTTTCGGTTTTTTCTTTAAAAATATTTTGTTATAATAAATTTCTCTCTGGGAGAAGAAAAAGGATATGAAGGGGGGCACATGGGAATATTAAAAAATCATCCATTACAACTTATTTATTAAATTGAGAAAAAAAATTAGTTGTGCTCTATTTCTTGGAAAAGAACTATTATGCAGTGTAAGTTTAAGGATATACTTCATTTCTGAAAATCAGTTGGCTGGCATATTTTTGATCACATTAATATTAATATTTCTAGTGATAGCTATTCTATGGGAGAGGGGAGAAATCTCCATTAAACCAGAAAAAAAAATCTTAACACAAAGTCAAATAAATCAAATTTTGAAAAATATTTGAGAACCCCAAACCCCAGGATATTTTTGTATTCTTCACTAAGAATATTATCAAAACAGAAACAAATTGTTAATCTGCTTTATACTGATGGAAACTACAGCCAACTGATGAATAACACAAGTTACCAAAAATTATATTAAATTAATTAAGCATTCATGTAATAATTTTGTGAAATGCTTTAAGGAATATAAGTAAGCTAAGTTTCATTTTCTAAACTAGTTCCTATTTTATGCAAGTAAACTTATTTTAAGCTCTCATCAAAATCAATATGAATAAAATTTTTAAAAACTGGTTCTTACCTGTTCCATATTATTTAGAAAGATGGTACGAGTTACTAAGTGTGAAGTTTTTTCATATTCATTAATTTTTTCTGTCAATTGCATTATATCATGGTCCTTTTGAACTAGTTGATCCTTAAGACAAATAATGTTTTGCCGGAGCAGAGACTCAGTTGCTTTTTTTGCTTCAAAATTAATTAGTAATTCATTGTAAAGCTGTTTAAAAATAAACATTTAATCATATTAAATTAATAATAAATTTAAATATTGTCTACAAGGTAACATATTAGGCAATATATTTAAAATATAATCCTTGCACTCAAAAATTTACATTTTCTTTAGGAAGATAAGATATAAACTCATAAAAGTTATGCAATAATACCAGATATTTCAAAATTCAATACCCTTCTCATCTCTGGATTCCTTTAAATCCCAACCAAAATCTCATCTTCTACAGAAAACTTTTCTTAACCCTTCTAAATTCTAACATCTTCCCTCTGTTCTTTGTAATCTTATTATCCTATAAATAATTTGTTCATATTTGTTTGCTTGTTGTCACCTCTATTAAAGTGTGAGCCACTTGTGGGCAAAGACTATATCATCAGAACTTAACA